>NW_024343578.1:3790192-4213824 GCF_902729225.1 Pteropus medius
CAGAGCCATCCATTAAAAAAAGAAAATTAGTTTGCTACACTAACAGAAGAGGGCACCCTTGAGCTAGGAATCTTGTAAACCATCCCAAATCCATGAAAAGAATAGGTAAAAGTAAAGTATATTTTTGTAAAGTCACTATAAGAAAAAGAGATAGAACAACTTAACTGATGAAAAGTATCATCCACCCCTCAAAAAAGAAACAAAGACAAAGCAGCAAAAACTAACACAACACCTCAAACTGAACTAAAACAAGTATTTGGGCATATGAAAAAAAAATACAAATCAGAAATTCGAGAATAAAATACAGAAATGGGCAAATAACAAGAAAAAAGATATTTGATTGAACTCAGGAAAAAAATTGGGAGAAACAAAATTATCTCAGAAGAAGGCTAAATCACAAGGTGCCCTTGGAAACATAAGGTCAAATAAAAATGTAATAAAGTACACTGAAGAAAGGCAGGAATATAACCAAGAGAATAAAAATGAAAAAAGGAAACAACTAAAAAAGGTCAGAAAGTGGTTGAATTAGAAATTGGCAAAAAAGCAAGATAAATAGGTAGATCAAAAGATAGATAATAGATATAATGAAATCGCTGAAGAAAAACAAAACAATGAAACAGAAGTAATGTTTAAAACTATAATTTAAGAGAAATGTCTAGAAATAAAAGAATATCTGAATCTACGTATTTAAAAGACCCATTGTATACTTAGGAAAACTGACTCAGAATAATCAACTCTGAGACATACCCTAGTAAAATGATTAGGCTTTAAAGATTTAAAAAGTCCCCAAAGCCTTCAAGCAAAAAAAATCAAACAACTTACAAGGGAAGGGGTCTTAGTTAGGCTGGCATCAGACTTCTCAAAAGCAACAGACTAAGCAAGACAACAAAAGAAGAGCATTAAAAAAAACCTCTAGGAATAAAAGCGTGACTCAAGAACTTTATATCTAGTTAGGTTGTCCTTCAAGTTTTAACATGCAAGAACTCTAGGAATTTTATACTCTTGAGCCTTTTCTGAGGAATCCACTAGAAGAGGAGCTTCACTCAACCAAGAGACTGATGGACTTCAGGACATACTACCCCCTGCTATGGCACCTTGGCATATTGAATGTTTTAAGCTGAAGGAATTTGAGAAATGGCAGGTGCAGGAAGAACGCTCTGACATTCTCCTGAAGTAGGTCATAAGACCCTCTTGTGAGAGGTGCTCTCCCTATCTATACCTGGAGGAAAGGGATGTCCTTAGCTCTACGATGGAGTGAAGCCAAGAGGAATCTGAAGGAACAAGTCTTGCTAAGTGTTACTCAGTTTACTACCCTTAGTCTTATATCCTTTTGTCCTATCACATGTTCCTACGACTTTCCACTTCTCATCAAACTTAGCATAAAAATGCTCAGTTTTAACCTTTTCAGGACTTCATTTCTTTATGAAGATTCCCATGTCAAGTAAAACATCAAATAAATTTGTATGCTTTTCTCTTATTAATCTATCTTTTGTTATAGAACCCCAGCCAAGAACCTAGAAAGGTATAAAGAAAAAGAACTTTTTTCCCCTCTCCTATGAGATGATAAGGGGAAATGTCAGAAAAAAAGACTGATACACTTAGTATATTCAATTGTAGATTTAAGACTAAAACAAAGATAGAGATGAGAATAAAAAATAGTATGTGAAAATATTAGGTAGAAAAAAGCATCTGAAAATGGGAGGAGAAAGCAATGAGGAATGTAGAATAAGATCAAGGTTTGTTGCACAGGAAATAGAAGGGAGTTAGAGGATAACATTAAAAACTGACAAACTGGATATTAAAAGGTTAAATAGGAAAGTGAGGAGTTTTGGCCACTTCTATAAAGGGATAAGGATGAAAGAAACCACTAAAATAAAGGTACGAACCTTCCTAAATACCAAAAGAAATTGAAAAGTAAAAAGCAAACAAACAAACAAAAAAAGTAAAAAACCCAAAATACATCTTGTAGAAAAAGAAACACAGCATCACATTATAATAATTATAATGTGAAATAATATGACAAAATTGAGATCGAACATACCAGCTATATCACTTATTACAAGAAAAAGATTTTTAATTTGACTTACAAAGTAAGACCCACCTATATGTTGATAACAAGAGACCAATCCAAAACAAATTCAGAAAGGCTAAAAATAAAGGAATGGGCAAAGATGCATCAGGAAAATGGAAACAACAAAAAAGGGAGATTATAATTCTGATACCAAACAAAATTCAGATTAAAAGCATTAGAACTAATCAAGGACACTTTTTAATGCTAAAAGTCGCAATTCATAATGATATAACACCACTACTCTCACTGGACAAAAGTAAGTGAGGATATAGAAGTCATAAATAATAAATCAATAAAGTAGACTTTATGGAATATATGTATATAAAAACTTTATATCCTAATAATAGAAATTAATAGAAACATGCCTCTTCTCAAGTGCAAATGAAACATTCACAAAAATTGATTATATATTAAATGGGCAAAAAGAAAACATCAGCAAATTCTAGATAGAAATATTGTAAATAACACTCTGATCTCAATGTGATAAAACTAGACATTAACAAAAAATTTAACAAGTCCTTTCCATAGGAAAAAACTTAAAATATTATATTAAACAATTCTTTAATGAAATGGGAAATACGAACAAAATTTTTGGAATTTAAAAAAATGAAATACTATATATTGGACTCTATGGACTATTTTTAAAGCAGTTATCCAAGGAAAGTTCATAGCCTTAAACACAGTTATCAATAGTGAGGTAAATAAGTGAATTAAATTCCTAGTAGACACACACACAAACTATAAACATAACAAAACATAAGCCAAAAGAAGTCATAAGAAGGAAATAATAAGATAAAATAGAAATTAATGAGGCAGATGGAGAAAACAGCAGATCAAATTAAGTCTAAATCCTATATATTTTTTAAATTAGCAAACCAAACAAATCACTAAATAATTTAATAAAGCAAAAAGGAAAAAAGGAAGAGAATATAACTCTACAAAATAAGAAGTGAAAAGAGGAGGTCAACATTAAAACAGAAGAAAAATTTTAAATCATATTTTAAAATTGTATGCAGATACATTAAAAAACCTAGATAGTATGGATAATTTTCTAGAGAAACAAAATATACTGAAATTAACCTCATTAGAAATAAGAACGCTTAAAAAGACCAATTGTTTCACAAGGGAGTGACCAGATAGCCCCAATGCGACATACATTCTTCCAGAGTATTGAAAGTGAAAGGAAATGTCAAAATTCTTTATACGAAGCAAGTATAACTTTACTTCAAACCTGATAAAAACAGTACAAAAAAATTACAGCAACATCACATATCAATGCAAAAACTTCTAAACACCATACTAAGCAACAGAATCTAATAACACATTAAAAAAATGATACATCATGGCCAACTGGGATTTATTAAAGGAATGCAAAGTTGTTTCAATATCAGGAAATCAATTAACATAATATACCATGTTAATAGATCTAAGGAGACAAATCAAATGATTATATCCATAGGTCCTTAAAAAGCCTGTGACAGAAACACTTAAGAAAGTAGAAGTAAATGGGTATGTTATCAAATAAATGAAGTCCTAAAGCTAATATTTTCTTAAGGGGGAAACACTAGAGGTATTTCCACTAATACTAGGAACAAGGTAAGGATGTCTACCATCTCCCCTACTATTCAATATTGTACTGGAGGTATTAGAAAATGCAAATAGATAAGAGAAAATAGAATAAGAATTTTTGGAAAAGAATAGTAAAACTATATTTACAGATAATGTGTACTTAGAAAGCCCTAGAGAATCAATTAAAAAAAAATTCAAACATTAAATGAGTTCAGTAAGGTAATGGGATATAATAGCATAATAATATCAATAGACATAAAGAAAATCCCATTTATAACAGCCACAAAAAAGATAAAATACTTAATTAGAAATATGCAAAACCTATATGAAAAAATCTTTAAAGCACTCCTGAAAGACACAGAAGTAGATGAACAAATGGACAAACATTCCTTGTTCTTGGATAGCACAATTCAAGATCCTAAAGATGTTAGCTATACCTAAGGTAATTCTAAAGTATAATGCAAACCCAATAAAAATACCACGTGTTTTTAAAATCGGGCTTGACAAGTTGATATTAAAGTTTACATAGAAAAATAGAGATGAAAATCCCTATCAAAATCTCAACAATTTTTTTTTTCAGAAATAGAAAAATCCATTTTAAAATTCATATGAATCTCGAGGGATCTCAAATAGTCAAAATGATCTAGAAAAAGAAGTTCAAAGTGAGAAGACTGACACTTCTTGATTTCAAAACTTACCAAAAAGCTACAGTAATCAAAATAGTGTGGTACTGGCAAAAAGACAGATATATAGCCAATGGAACAGAGAGCCTATAAATTAACCCTCACATATACAGTCAAATGATTTTCAACAAGGTGCCAAGACATTCAATGGAGAAAAGACAGTCTTTTCAAAACTCTGTGCTAGGAAAAATGGATATCCACATGAAAAAGAATGAAGTTAAATCCTTACCTAACACCATATGCAAGAATATTAACTCAAAATGGATCAAATATCTGTACATGAGAGCTAAAATTATAAAACTCTTTAAAGAACACATGGGAGAAAGCTTCATAACACTGGATTTGGTTATGATTTCTTGTGTATGACACTAACGGCACAAACAATAAGATAAAAAATAGACAAATTGGACTTCACCAAAATGAAAAACTTTGTATCCTAGTGACACAAGGACACTATCAACAGAATAAATTTGGCAACCCATGGAATGGAAGGAAATATTTTCAAATCACATATCTGATAAGGGATTAATATCCAGAATATATAAAGAACTTCTAAAACTCAGTAACAAAAATGAAGCAACTGGATCAGATATGGGCAAAGAATTTGAACAGGCATTTCTCCAATGAAGGATATACCAATGGCTAATAAGCACATGAAAAGATGTTCAACATCACTAATCATTAGATAAATGCAAAGAAAAACCAACAAAATATCACTTCATATCCATTACAATAGCTATTATAAAGAAAAAAAATAACAGAAAATGGCAAATGTTGGTGAGGATGTGGAGAAATTAGGACTCTTGTGTGCTTCTGGTAGGAATATAAAATGATGCAGCTGCTGTGGAAAAAAGAAAGATGATTTCTCAAAAAATTAAAAATAGGACTTTGCAGATGCTGCTGTGCCACCCAGAGCTGCCCCTTGCCACTCCACCGTGGTCAACCCCACATTCTCTGTCAGCTATGAGCCCTTAGGCCATGTCTCCT
Source organism: Pteropus medius (assembly GCF_902729225.1). NCBI lineage: Eukaryota > Metazoa > Chordata > Mammalia > Chiroptera > Pteropodidae > Pteropus > Pteropus medius. Next base: position 3,795,503 of record NW_024343578.1, read on the forward strand.
TCAAACTATTTGCAGACTAAGTTCCAAAGACGGCAGAAAACTTTAGTGCTCTGAGCACTAAGGAGAAAGGATTTGGTTATAAAGGTTCCTGCTTTCACAGAATTATTCCGGGAGTTATGTGCTAGGGTGATGACTTTACATGCCAAAGTGACAATGGCAGCAAGTCATCTACAGGAAAAAATTTGATGAGAATTTCATCCTGAAGCATATGACTCCTGGCATCTTGTCCATGGAAAATGCTGGACCCAACACAAATGGTTTCTGGTTTTTCAACGACACTACCAAGACCGAGTGGTTAGGTGGCAAGCATGTGGTCTTTGGCAAGGTGAAAGAAGGCATGAATACTGTGGAAATCATGGAGTGCTTTGGGTCCAGGAATGGCAAGACAGCAAGAAGCTCACCATTACTGACTATGGACAACACCAATAAATTTTCTTAATCACCAGAACATTCTTTCTCCTATCTGCTCATAATAGCCTCTAATCTTTATGCTCTCACTGAAGTTCTCTGGGTTCCACATTTTCCTTATCCCTCTCTAAGTCTAACTGGATTTCAGAATTAATTTTATGATTACGAAATAAGAACTCAATGACAAATAGAATTACCATATCATCTAGCAATTTTACTTCTGGGTATGTACCCAAAAGAATACAAAGTAAGGTCTTGAAGAGATATTTGTACATTCATGTTCACAGCAGCATTATTCACAATAGCCAAAAGGTAGACACTAACGAATGGATAAACAAATGTGAGATATATATATCACAATGGAATATTATACAGCCTTAAAAAGGAATGAAGTTCTGACACATGCTACAACATGGATGAAACTGGAAGACATTATGCTAAGTTAAATAAGCCAGTCACAAAAGGACAAATACTATAGATTCTACTCATGTGAGGTACTTAAAGTAGTCAAATTCATAGAGACAGAAAGTAGAATAGTGGTTGCTATGGACTAGGGGGAGAGAGGAATGGGGAGCTATTGTTTAATAAGTACAGAGTTTTACTTTTGGAGGATGAACAAAATTCTGCAGATGGATGGTAGTGATGGTGTGCAATGTGATTGTATTTAATAGCACTGAGATGTACACTTAAAAATGATTAAAATGGTAAATTTTATGTTATGTATATTTTACCATAATTTTTAAAAATAAATAATTAAAACATGCAAACATGCAAGAATAGCCAGGAAAACACTGAAAGAGAAAAGTTACAAAGGAGGACTACTTCTATGAGACATTAGAAAATACTATAAAAACATCTATAATTAAAACTGTAGTATAAGTGCATAGACAAACAGAACAATAGAATAGAACAGAAAGTCTAGAAATATACTCAAAAGCATATGGAAATGAGTATATGGTAAATGTGGCATCTCAAAAGTGGTATCTTAAATCACTGGCCAAAGATGGAGGTTTTGATAAATGCTGATGGACATTCAATAGATTCTAGTCATCTGGAAAGGGATAAAATTGTATCCATACCACACACCATACATAAGGATGAATCAAGAAATTGAAAAGCAAAAATGTGTAACCATATAAGTATTAGAAGAAAACTTTAATATAGGGAAAAGGTTTCTAACTATGACCCAAAATCCAGATGTAATAGAAGAAATTATTAATAAAATTGTTTATATATTTTAAGTTATATTGCAAAAATTACCACCAGCAAAGTCAAACTACAACTAAAAAACTAGGAGGAAAAATATTTACAACATATATTACAAATAAAGGACCAATATCCCTAATACATAAATAGCTCTTAAGATGAGAGGAGGGAAAAGCTCAAAAATCTGAGAGAAAAAATGACCAGAAGACATGAATAGACAAGTCACAAAATGATATAAAAATTGCCCTTAATCAGATGAAAAGATGGAAAAAATGTTCAGTCTCACTTATAGTATTTACAGATGCATCTTACTGATCTTCTAGACTGGCGAAAAATTAAATAGCATAACAACACACTCTTAGCACGCATGCAAAATGGCGCAACTCTTATGGAAGGAAATTTTTGGCAATATCTAACAAAATACATGTGTACTTATCTTTTGACCTAGCGATCCCAGTTCTCAGAATTTACCCTACAGCTACACCTCCATCAATATGAACATACAAATGCACAAAGTTATTCACTGTAGAATTGTTTGTAATTGCAAAATACTGGCAATGACCTAAATGCTTATATATAAGAAAATGAATGAATAAACGATGGTATACGGTACATCCACACAATAGATTACTATGCAGCTGTAAAAAAGAATAAAGGAAATCAATGAACTGATATGAATTGATTTCCAGGATGTACTTTAAGTGAAACAGACAAAATGTAAAAGAATGTGTATAATGTGCTACTCTTTGTGTAAGAAAGAAGGGGGTATAAGAAAAATATACATGTATCTGTTCATTTGTACAAAAAAAAAAAAGAAAGGATAAATCAGAAACTGATGACATTGTTATCTATGAGCACATGGTAGAAACAGGGTGGAAAATATGGGAGATGTGGATAGGATGGAATGAATAGAGGTGGAGAGTGACAGATCCCTGAATATACCTTTTCTGAGTAATATATACTAGTGAGTATAATATATATATGGATAATATGTATATATAGAGAGAATATATCTACATTATATATAATGTATATATATTATATATTACATATACATATACACACACAGATACATGCATATGTATATATAGAGATATATGTATATATATTATATATTACATATACATATACACACATACACAGATACACATATATGTATATATAGAGAGAATATATCTACATACAATGTATATATATTATATATAATGTAGATATATTCTCTCTATATATACATATTAGTGTATCTGTCTGTGTATGTGTGTATATGTATATATATACATTATATATAATGTAGATATATTCTCTCTATATATACATTTATGTGTATCTGTGTATGTGTGTATTATATATACACATTATATATAATGTAGATATATTCTCTCTATATATACATATATGTGTATCTGTGTATGTGTGTATAATATATATATATACATTATTATAATGTAGATATATTCTCTCTATATATACATATATGTGTATCTGTGTATGTGTGTATTATATATATATGTACATTATATATAATGTAGATATATTCTCTCTATATATACATATATGTGTATCTGTCTGTGTATGTGTGTATATGTGTGTATGTGTATACACACACACAAATGGATTATGCTATATTACATCAAATGAACATATCCCACTAAAGGGGGGTGGGAAGAACTAAACCAAGTAAATTTTGTATATAGTATTTGGATTATACACTCTCAGGCTAAAGAGAAAAAGAATACTAAACAAATGTCAAAGTCTACTTAGGGTTTTTCTTCTAAAGGGTATGGATTAGCAATTTGAAACTACTTTCTGTGTGTTTTAAGACTGAACAAATAAGGAAATATACTATGAACAATTTTTCTTCTAGAGAAAGAAATAACAAATATACACAAGTGAGAATAAGTGCTGTGATGTTGGAGTCAGTTTTAAGGTATCAGTATGAACTCATGGTTTTTAACAGATAGATCAACAGATAAATATAGAAATCAAGATGTGTGTAGAGGTTATATATAATATAATGTAATGTAATAATGTGATATATTTCTCAGATTTGTCTGGTTTAAGACCCTCAAAGCAATGATTTCCCAGTAGTAGCGAGCACATCTAATGCTCAGATCTTGGCTTCTAAATACCATTCCCCACTAAAAGGAACCAGGGCTCTTTGGAGAAATAGCTGGTTTCAGGGCTAGGTCTGGAAAAGTACAAGATGAGCCCAGAACTTCTTGCTGTGCCAGAAAGTAAAATAATGCTCAAAGAACAATAGGAAAAATATCAGAAAGACATAGGAATCAGCTTGAAGAGGCACCTAGTGGCCAAATCTGGGACAACTTGAGCATCAAAATAAAAAATGGTAATAATAGGTGACAAGCCTTTGAATAAAATAAGAATTCATGAGTCCATATTGATCATGAGAGATATGGAGATGAACAAGAAATTGTTTGGGGTCCAAGAAGTCTATAGCGTAGTGGGCAAGACAGCCCCAAACAGACAAGAATGGAGGGAACACTACCCCTGAGCAGCACTACTTCCCCACGGGAGGGCTTCCCAGAGGTGGTGGTGTTTGCACATGGAGAAGGGTCTGGAGGGGACTCACGAGGGCCCTTTGCGCATCCGGGGCGTGCTCATGGCCCATTGCTTGATCCTGCTCAGGCTCTGCTCATTGAGGAGCCGCTGGCCCTCGGAGGGCATGCAGTCCACGTAGAGGTTGTACAGCAGCAGTGCCTCTGTGTGTTTGCGCAGGGCGTTGGCTTGGACCACACGCTGTGTGAACACGCGTGGGTCCTCAGCACAGAAGAGAAGCTGTATCCGTGGCACCCAGTACTGGCAGATCAGGAGGGGTGGCCTTCCTAGGGCCGGGTGAGGGAGAGAAGGGAACATACAGTCAGGCTCTCTGGACTGAAGCACCAGGTTCCAGCCTGGATCTGCTGCTGATGCATGATAGCCCTGAGCAAGTGGTTTCCCTTCTCTGACCCCCCACTGCATCTGTGAAATGGATGTGATGACACTCCCTGCACTGCCCAGGTTGTCAAGGATGGATGTGAAAATGCTTTATAAGTTGTAAAGAGCTTTACACAAACAAGGAGTTACACAGGAGTGGCTATTCACATGCCCATTCCTCAATGCCACGCCAGAGTAGACATCACTAATTGATGGGCCTTGGGCTCCTCAATATCATGCTGAAAGTGGCACTAACAGCTGCTCAGAGTTGGCATATCAAATAATGGCCATTTGGCCTTCTTGGGATCTCTGAGAGAGAATCCTCTGATTCTCACTGATCAGGGACAGATAGCTGCAGGACAAACAGAGCAAGGGAGAATTCCACCTGAGCTGGCTGTGCCCCATTCAGGGGTTGGCCTCAGTCACAGGCTAGGCCCAGCCTGAGCTGGGGGCCTGCCTGAGTCAGGATCAGAGAACTTGTACCTTCAGCGGTGACCCCTCCATTCAGGATGGGCTTCCCCATCTCATCTCGCACCAAGCCATTCTCGCCTGTCTTGTGCACCAGGTAGAGCTTCTTCTCCTCGTCATAGTCCAAGACACCGACATTGCACCATTCATACTTCAGCTCTCGACTTTTGGGGTCCTCTGAAACAGGAGGGAAACCCATCAGTGCTCCCTGCTATAGAGTAAGTAGGGGGCCTCTGCGTGTGGGCAGCAGGTGCTGGGAACTGGTCTTAGAGGTCACTAGTCTGGCCTCTCTCCCACCAAGAAGACCACCTCTGCCTCTAGCAGAGTGGAGGCCTTGTTTCCTCCCAGCTGAACTGGACTCTGGGGAACCCTGGGCAGCAGGAGAAGCCAGAAAGACAATGCCTCTCTGCCCTTATGCTCTGCATGATCCCATCAGGGCAGAGACAGACATAGGCTAGCAGGGCTGGGACAGGAGACAGGAAAGCCCCAAGCAATCAGAGACCTACTGAGGATCCAGCTGTAAAGGTCATTGTATTTGAGCTAGACCCCTTCCAAGTGACCAAGGCCAGAGTGAATCCCTTCCCATAGGTTGTCTGTGGCAGTTGAGCTCCTGGGCCTCTATTATCAGGACAGGTCAGAGCAGGGTAGAAGACGGCTGCCATGCAATGGCCTCAAAGGGTGCCTCAGGGCCTGTTTGGTCCAGATGGGCCTCCCATCACTGAGCAGGATCAAGCAGTGGACCTTGAGCACACCCCGGACGTGCAAAGGGCCCTCATGAGTCCCCTCCAGACCCTTCTCCATGCCCAAACATCACAACCTGGGCTGAAAGCCATCGCCTACTTCTCCCGCTCACCTCCTGCCACTGTACCCCACACTAATTTCTCTCCAGCCACACTAGATGTCTGGCTATTCCTGTAACTTTGGAACTTGCTTCTGCCTTTGCACTGGCTGTACCCTTTGCCTGGAACAGTCTTCACTCAGGTCATCTCATTGCAGGTTTGTTCCCTGTTCAAATGGTTTCTCCTTAGAGAAGCAATTCTGCCTAAAACTTGCTCCAGGCACTCTCTGACCTGTTATCCTGCTTGTGTTCCTCATAGAGCTAAAGTCATACTGTGCATGCATCCTCTTTTGGTTCTGGTTGACTTCTTCACACTAGTGTCAGCTCCCCAAGGGCAGAAGCAACTTCGTCCCATCTTGATCATAGCTACGTCCCTGTACCTAGAATGGCAACTGGTATGTATAGTAGATGCTCAGTAAACTTTCATACACATTAGATGCACTTGGCATGGTACTGGGCAGAGAAGGCCTCAATACATAGTGGCTTAAAACAAATATGGGTAGTACAGAGTGGGTTGAGGAAGGAAGAAGGGCTGGAATTCCGACGAAACGCTCCCTATAGGTTGATGCCGGACTGATGAGTAAAGGAGGTTGCTGTGGTATACCTCACTGGCTTTGCTTTTCCCTTCTCTTCCTAGTAAGTTTCTTTTTTGAAAATGCTGATTTTGTCTTGGCTCACTTTAGAGGAAAATATATCACAAGAAGCCTTCAGCAGAAAATGAGAGTTCTCTGGCAGAAATGCTCCCTGCCAGCCCCTCCTCCTGCTGGCACTACAGCTCAAGGCTAGGGCCCATGAGAAGGAGCGCAAACAGAAGCACTCTGGGGAGCCTGGCACTTGGTGTGTTTAAGGTTAATACAGCCCCAAACCTCTGGTTTTATCACCATGAATTGGGGATCTGGGAACAATTGAGTTAAATTATTTTTGTAATTAAGTCTAAAGTAAAGGGAACATATTGGGCTTCTTGTCTGGTTCACAGAAATTGATTCCAGCATTAACCTGATTTTAAATTGAAACATAAACTCAACATAAACAGCATGCTCAATGGATTCACTGTGGGCCCCCTGGAAGCTGAGCAGTCTTAAAACGATCATGGCTCTCACAATCCTACCTGCCTCCTGGGTGCTGGCCTACTTGGCCCACTCCTCACTCCATGGTGGCTTGTCCACCCACTGGGCAGGGAGCAGGCTGGCCCTCAGCCCTGCACAGGAGCATGGCCACGTCCAGTCTCCAACCTCATAAGCCAGACCTTCTTAGGAGGCCTGCACAGAGACCAGCCACACAGGCTGGAGTGGTGGCTGTGGAAGTTCACGCTGGCACTGTTTCTAACAGCAGCAAACTGGAGAGTGCCTCCACGGCAGCCAGGGCAGTCCTGGGGCCAAAGGAGGGGCAGATACAGATAAGACTGAGCAAACCTGGGCATCCGTGCAGGTATGTGTATGGAGGGGTGTGATAGTGGTTGCAAATGGGTGACGATAGGAGTAAGTGTGTGTTTATATGGTAAAAATATGCATATGAGTGTGACTATGTAAGTGTGTGGGATAGTGTGTGTGACAGTGAGCATGCCTGTGAACATGTGTTATGGTGTGTATGTGTGTGTTTGCAATCGTGTGTGTGTTATCCATGTAGATGTGAAAGCGGAGAAGCCAGTCAGAGCTGGAGCAATGGTGATTTCCGGGTGGCGGGATGGAAGGGCTTGTGCCCCTTACGCACATCTGAATATCTATAACAAGCACGTATATTTTTTGTTACCAAAGTTTTTTCTTTTCAACATTAGACACCATCCAGCTGTCCCTTTCCCAGTCCTCTGACCAGTGCCATCTCTGGTCTCTGCATTTCCTGCCTCTGTGTGGCCAGTCCCTTGGCCTGTATCCCAGCTGGGAGGTTCCACTCCCAGGGCTTCCAGGCCTCAGGGCAGGCCCCATGAAAGGGCTGCTGCTGGGATGGGATGATGCAGACCAGGATCCTTCCCCCTACCCAGGCTGGCCCTGCTCACCATGTCCCAGAAAGTCGTTGGTAGGCAGGAGGGCTTTTCCTGGAACAGGTCTCCTGTCCTGAGACCCTGGCTCCAAGCCCATGTTGATCCACTCGCTGGGAGTCCGGCAGTCAAACTCCTCATTGTCAAACACCTGGAAGAAAGCAGACATCAGGAAGAGAAGGCTCATCCCAGGGGGGCCTGAGTAGGCTGGGCATGCCAAAGGATAGCGGTGTCTACATAGGCTCCTCCCCAGATGCAGGAGCTGCAGATTGGGTGCCAGAGAGCTGAGTCCCTCCTCTACTGCTCACAGGGCCCATGGGATCTTGCTCTAGGAAATCCTGAATCCTCGTCCAGCCACACCACCCTGAGGTTCAGGCAGAGGGGTACCTGACGACTCAGAGCAGGATATAAACTCTCTCCCCCACTGCCAAGGGTCATCCAGCTCAGGTCTGAGGGAAGAGATGGCCTTTGGATTTTCCTGAGTGCCCCATCCAGACTTGGAAAGGATGGAGATTCAGGGTTGTCAGAAGGCCACTCTTACTAGGGTGATGTGCATCTGGATTCAGCTCTGCCTCCCCACAGAGACCACCAGGCAAGGGCCATGGAGAGGAAGGGTGAGGGAGGGGCTAGAGCAGGCTATCTGCCCTCTTTCTTCTCCTTAGACCATTTTCCCATTGGGACCCTAAAGGGGCTACAATGATGCCCTCCTCCACTCCCAGTCTCCCCATCCCAGTGAGCCCGGAATAGTGGTCAGGAAATCCTGTATATACTCCACAGTCTAATTGGGCTGTTTTTTGGTGACTATGGGTGAGGTGGGGGCAGAAGCAGGCCCACAGGATACCCAGGTTCCCAGGGAAGAAGCAGAAAATCAGTGTCCCAGGGGTCCTGGGGCCCCTCCTTTCCCAGCCTAGGATGCTTAAGACCCCTAGGGGTTCTAATTATGCAGTTGCCCTGTTTGACAAGTAAGCACTTGTAATTGCTGTAGGGTCCCCTTTCCAGTCTGACCTCTTGGCTGAGGTCCTGCACCCCCACCCCCTGACCACTGGCCCTCCGTGGAAACTGGGCTCACCTTTAGTGGGAGATAGATGGGGAAGAGCGGGTCATGGCCTTGCTCGATGGTCTGGGGTTGGTAGGGGTCTGGGTGCCTGGGCATGAGCTGGTTGGAGTCGATGCCCTCACTGGCCAGCAACTGCTCAATATCCAGGCTTAGGTACAGCCGCTTCCTCCTGGCAGAGGAAGAGGAGGAGAATCTCATGATGGCTCATGTGAGGTGGTTCCAGGGGTGTCAGCAAGAGTCCACAGGGTTGTGGGGTAGAGATGGGGCCCATGGACCCCTCCAGGCCCTCTGCCTCTCTGTGATGCATCAGGAAATGGTGGGGTAGCTGGGACTGGTGTCCTACACTCCAACTGCCTTTCTGTCCTGCTTGGCAGTTCTATTATATTGACCCAAATGCCAGCCTCCCCAATTCCACAGCAAGAAAAGCAATTTGTTCCTATTAAGAGACTAGAGGCTAGAGGATAAGGGGCTAGAGGATTTGATTTGAACACTTGCACATAGACCTATTTTAGTAACCTCAGCCATGGGGATGGTCACTGAATATCCTGTTGTCTCTTATTCCCTGAGTTGGGTGGATACCGCCTCCTGGAGGACAGGCCCTCCCACCCAGCCATACCTCTCAATCTCAATCTTGCGGGGGCACTGGCCCGGCAGCACCAGGAAAGGCACCTGCACCTTGGGCTCATAGGCCTGCAGTGGGAAGTCAACCTGGGTGAGCAACTGGGTGGTGGACCCGATGCACTGAAGCTCCAGGCGTTCCTCGAAGTCCTTAGGAATCTCAAAAGTTCCGACTGGAAGTGGACAAAGGGGCAGAAGCTGCAGAGGCTCAGGCCGGGGCTCAATACCCCACAACACAAAGTGCTATGTAGGTACCAGGCATGAACACTTTGGGTCACTGGAAGCTCAGAGCTAGCCTATGGTCAGGCAGTGGTGGGGAGAAGCCAGATGTGGCACAAGGCACCCAAGGGAGAACAAGCCTGGAAAGACAAGGGACTGTTTTGGTCCTACTCTTCCTACCCAGAGGCAGCATGCTCAATCTTTCCCCTCTATGCTACCCATGACCCCAGTACCAGTGGCCGTTACTCAGGCCAGATGTTGAATCAAACTACCAGCGGTGATTACAAATGGATAGGAAGGCAAAGAGGCAACTCCCTGCACATCTGCAATGGGTTTCTGCCACCCCTACCCCAGAGGATTCCCGAGCATTTCAGAGTCTGAACACCATTCACTCCCTGGGGCCATTTGCAGACCCAAGACCTCCTAGATATTGTAGGATCAGAGGCACCACCATCTGGGCCCTGGGGGACCTTCGAGTCACAAAATGGCCACCCCTACTTAGATAATCAGGGCATACAGAGGCTTCATTCCAGGTCTAGGGGAAGGAAGTTGGTGGACAGAGACATCTATAGCGTGACTGTTCCAGTTTGCCTGGGACTGAGGAGTTGCCTTCAGGCTATCAAGTGGAAAGGAAACTCTCAGGAAAGCTGAGACCATAGAGGTAGGAAATAGAGTGTGAAACAAGCTTCAGGAGATGAGCCATCCTCCCCAGGGGTTTGATGGGCTCAGGACAGCTCAGTGGTGGCCTCCCTCCACTCTCCTGGGAAGCTCTGGTGACCTCTCCTTGGGCCTTGCCACCTCTCTGCAGTCAGAGGTAGAGTCACTGCAAGAATGCCCACCTTGAGGGTACCCTTTGGGGCCCCACAGAAGCCTCCAGAGGCTCAGCGGAGGCCACCTGGCTTCAGCTGAAGTCCATTCTCTCACCAGAGCTGCCAGGTGCTTGGGGGAACCTCACAGCACCAAAAAAGGACTGGCCAAGAAGGTGGTTTTCAGATCCCTAATCGCCTGCTCTTAAGCCTGAGGGCCCATGACCCCATTCCACTTCCAGAACCTTGGGCTTCTGAATCTGGCCCTGAGTCTCAGGGGCCAAGCAGGAGCCAAGGTGAGGGGAGCAAAGCCTGCCTCTGGCCCCCATTGCATCCATGAGCCCAAAGCAGTCTTCTTAAGCACTCCTCTTAGCCTTCTGGCAATGGAGTGGACTTCTATTGCTGGCCAAGAACCCTGCCTGCTATCACCTGTGGCATTTAAGGGCTGCTTGTCCTCACGTGGATGGGGCTTGCAGAGTTGCTGACCACCCTGACCCTACTCCACCACGGATGGTGGGAGCACCGTTCCCAGCACCACCACAGCTCTTATATTTGTGGTTTGTAACCATTTTCTGGGCCATATAGTTGTGAGACTGTTGAACAAAATAGGCTGGATCCTCAGATCACAGCACAAATGAACATGCATGTGATGTTTCTTGTGCCACTTTTGGGGGTTAAGGGGCTTGAGGGCCCTCAGAGGACTAATCTGGGTAGTATCATCAAGGAGCCAGGCCTCTCCTAGGGTTGGAGAAGAGGGGCAGACAGATAGGACCATGGGGCATCTGTGCCTGATTGAAGGAGACATCTTGTCTGCCAGCCAGGTGGGAGGGCTCCACCTAATTCCTTATTGTCACTCTGTTCACTGCCTCTCCTGGTCCCACCCTGTTCACTGCCTCTCCTGGAGCCACTCTATTCTTCCCTCTGCCACTAGAGACTGCTTCTACTCCTTGCAGACCTGTCCCAGTCCTTACAAGACTCATCACAGAGACTGAGAGCAGAGTTCTCCTTTTCTTCTGTAGGAAACATCTCCTGGCCACCTTCCTGTGCCAGGCCCTGTTGTAGGTGCTGGGGCCCTAGCAGGGAGCCGCTCAGACACAGTCCTGGCCTCCTCTAAGCCCCATTCCAAGAGAGGCAGAAAATACACTCTTACCATCCCCAGCTGGGTGGAGGGAACTAGAGCCCTGGCCCTCAGCAGCCTAAGCCACTGCAGTGCCCTTGTCACGGCTCTGCTAAGAGTCAGGATAACGCAGTTGTGGTTCACTGGGCACTCACTGTGAGCTGTGCCCTTGCAAAGCACCTTATCTCTTATTATCCTCATTTAAAGTTGAGGAAACTGAGACCTTCAGCCAGGAAGAGACCATCTCCCTGAGACTAGCAGCCCTGCTTCTAAATACACGCACCCACCCAGCCCTCCTGGGCACTGACCTTTTGGAGTGAACTGGTCAAGGTCAGACTGCCGCAGGAGGTCCTGTTTCATGCAGGGGCCACGGCATACTTCCTAAAACCAAACCCCAGAACCCTGAGAGGGTGTAAAGATCTTGGGAAAGGAAGGACCTGGGGGGACCCCAAGGCCAGGTGTCTCCTTCAATTTCACCAGGGACATGGGGGTAGGTCAGCAAGGGTTTCCTTGTGTACCTCTCCTCCCAAAGGCCACTCTGGCACCCCAGGCATAATGGATTATCACTGGGTCCTTGTTCTATCTCTTTTGGCCCTCCCCATGCCTAAAACTTTCCTAAGGCTGTCTAGTACCTATGGGGCTGTGGACTCTTTAGTCGTCCTCTCTCCTTCCTCCATGTGCCTCAAACATCAATCTCTCCCTTCACAGTATACCCTCTTCCTTTGCTTGGGCCATGGGCTCTGTCGGGGACACCAAGCCTTTATACTTTCAGTTCCCTTTGCCTGGGACACTCCCCCTAGCCCTTACCATATTTTATATCTCAACAGTATGCCACTTCATCTAAGGACCCCTCCCAAACCAGGGCTGGGAGGGAGCTCCCTGACCAAAGCCCTATGTATATTTCATCTTCACGGTCTCCAGTGCTCAGTTCAGGGTCCGCCACAGAGCAGGTGCTCAGTAATGAATTGTTGAATGAATGAATAGATAAGTAAATGGACAGATAGATGGATGGTCAGAAGGATAAAGAGAAGGGTGGATGTGTGGGTAGGCGGATGGATGGACAAATTGATAGATGGATGGATAATGGATGGATACGTGAACAAATGGATGGAAAGAAAAAAGGAAGGAGGGAAGGAAGAATGGAAGGATAGAAGGGCAGAAGAATGGATGAATAAATAAAAGGATGCATAAATGGAACCCACAAGGAGGGCTCAGGGTTGGTAGGGTATGGCTGCCACACTCACCCCAAGTTGATCCAAGGTTCCAGGGCTGAGGATGTCAGAGTAGAACCCACGCTGCTTCATCACTGGGTACTTCTTATCAGTGCTTGTCAGGGGCAACTTCCGGGGCTGCCCCAAGTCTGACAGTATGAGGGGCAGGGGTAAAGCTGGGAGCTTGGGGTCAGGGCTTGGAGGAGACTTCTCTGACCCAGAATCTGATCTCAGAAGAATCTTCCTCAGATTATGCTCTAGGCCCGCATGACTCCTCCTCAGAGGACTAGACTCTCGGCCCTCAGCAGTACTGCTGCACTCTGGACCCTCAGGGTTCCTTCCTGGGCTGCATCCTTCTTTGTTAGGCTGCTCCATGCTGCTTCTCAGGGCGATACCCCAGCCAGAGATCCTAGGAGAAGATATCAGCATCACTGGGTCCTTGCTAGCCTCTGCTCAGTTCCTAGGAGCACCATGGATAACGGAAAAGGGATGGGAGAGGGAAGGAGTGGTCTCTGCCTAATCTGGATAGACACACAGTGCAGGGAGGGTCCCATCAGGAGACAGGGGCCCCCCTTTCCCTGTATGCTGCATGTGAGTAATGAGACCCCAGAGTCAGGGCTGAGTAAGGGGAGTCTGAGAAGCTCTGCAAATGCTCCTACCCATAGTGCATCCTTCTGCACTTGCCTACCCCCTCCACCCACGTTAGAGAGCAAGGCCTGGCTTCTCACAAGGGGAGAAAAGGAGGGCAGCCCAGAGCTTATTCACTCAATGAATAAGGGCCATTTCCCCAAAATGACTTGCACCCAGAGACAGACCCATTGCCCCCACCCCTGCTAGATGCCCTGTCTCTCCCCTTGTGGGGCACTGGGCCATGCCCTTCCTCCCCCACCCATGCCTGCCCCCTAACCATACCTCAGAAGCCAGAGGACTAGGTGGCCTTCACAGAGGGGCCTTGACTCTCCCCTGGCCCATAGATCTCACTGCCAGCAACTGAGCTGGGTCAGCTTAGTTTAGGAAACATACACCTTCCTGTCTCCGCAAAGTAGATGTGCCACTGGATTGCATGCTCATCCACCATCTCAAGGTTGAGGTTGTGCAGAATTTTCATTTTGGGGTGAGCAAGCCCTTGCCAAGCCACTGTTGCTTTTGGTTACCTCAAAATGCATCACCAGGGGGAACTCCTTGGTCAGGGGAGCATTATAAGAAATTGGACAAGGGCATTTTCATGTAATGCTGATGCAAAGATAAAAATGGAGTGAGTCTACAACTATTTCGATAAAATTTTCAATAAAAAATGGGAACACCTTAACAAAGGGAAATAAGGGCCTGGCCCAAGTAACATACCCTTTCTCTGCCCCATTCCATTTCCCACCCCCTGCATGCTGGTAGCCAGGAGCTTGCAGCACAGGTGCCCCCTTTTGGCTGGGTGTTCTGTGCCCCATCGTCTTTATTTTAGCCATTGGTGGGACTGGCTGGTGTAGACCTCCTGTTGGCTCATGGCAGGGGAATCTTGCCTGGACTGACCTGAAAGGTGGGTGGGCAGCCAGGGCTGTCCGGAGCAACCTCCCCAGCAGTGCCAAAGTAGCCTGTAGCCGCTGAGTCCATTTCTAAGAAGAGGGTGGTGAGTTGGCAAGACTGTTTAAGGGACTGTAAAGGGCAGATGAGACTCTGGCAGGAAGCCCCAGACTCTGAGCCCAAAGGCTGACCAGTTTCTAGCCAGTCAAGCATGTTCCACCAGAAATCTGCTCCCTGAATCCACTCCTGGGTGGCCAGCTGCCTCCCAGGGTAGGTGCTGAAAACAATGCTAAGTGTGGTCCACCTGACAGTCACCAGCCCTTCCCAGAGCACCCTAAAAAACCCAGAAAACTCACTAGGGTTCAGCCCTATTATGGCTGCAAACCTACAGCTGACTGCCTCATCCTCAAACAAAATAAACAACAGAGTTAGGCCTTAGAGAGACTAAGGTCCCAGCTCGACAGGAAAGTGTTCCATTCCCTGGTTTCCCCAGCTCTCAAATGGGCTTGAATATGCTTGGCTGCTTCACTGGTGTAAGGATTGATGGAAATAGATGCAGAAATGTCCAAGACACCTCAGTGTCTCTGGGGGCAAAAGGAGTCTGTGATGGGGGGCAGGGGATTTGCTACTCCTGTGAACCATTTCCCTCTGAGCAGGTTGGCAGTGGGGGCATACATCCAGACGTGTTCCAAGAAAGAAGGTGTGAGAGTGAGTTGCAAACTCAGAGTCTTGTTTCTTCTTTGTCCCTCAGCCCTTTACAAGGATTGATGGCTACCTTCCAGTCCCACCCAAGCTCTGGGCACTTGTACATTGCCAGTGTGCACAGGACCTGTGACAGACACAGACAGACAGACAGACAGACAGAAAGACCACTGTCTTCTGTCACAGCCCCAGGGGGGTGATGGCAGCCTCTGCATGGGCACTCTCCCTCATTTGTGTGAGGGAATTGGCCAGTAAGTTGCCAGGGTGGCCCAGTGTTGGGAATGGTGATATTATTAAGGGGTTTAGATGTAGTTCACACATCATCTCACTTAAGCTTCTGAGGTAGGAACTGAGACTATCCTCATTTCTCAGATATGAGGAAAACAAGGCTCAGAGAGATTAAGTAACCTGTGTGAAGTCACACAGCAAGAAGCACAGCTGGAATTTGAACCCAGGTTATTTCTCCCCAGTCAGATCACCTGGGAGCCTTATTGGCTTGAGCTAGAGGAAGCTTCAGGTTAGATTCACTGACATTCAACTCATGTGACCCAATCACCCCACCAGGCACTGGGTTGGATGGACACAGATGAACAAGGGTATTTAATCCTCACAACAGGTACTACTATTACCACCGATCCACAAACAAGGAAACTAAAGTCTAGAGAAGTCAAGAAACTTGCAAAGGCCACACAGCCAAGATCTGGCAGAACCAGAATGAAAACAGGCCTAGAAAGTGTTTGCCTAATGAATGGGGTGATTAAAGGCAGCAAGTTGATCTGTGTAACAACTTAAGAGAGATACAGCAGCACTCTGCCACTTTATAGATGGGGACATTGAGGACAAAGGAGACTGGATGTGGTCAGGATCAGGAGAGGGACTGGGTGGCTGCTCAGGACCAGAATCTCAGCTCCTTCCCGGCCTGGGTCTTTCACAGGTTGGGGGCAAGGAGTGGGGCCCAAAAAATCGGTCTGGTAAGTACTGGACTCATCTGCACGGTCGTTTAAAACCGAGCCCCCCCACTCCTTTCCCACTGGCCAAGGCTCTGGAAACGGCCGCAGACTCATGGGCAGGGATGTGGACTCTGGGCGGGAAGATGTCCTCCTTCCTGTCCACTCACCCTCTGCTCCTTATCGAGGACTCCCTGCCAGTGCTCCCTCCGCCACGCCTGGGCCCCAAAGACCTACCAACCTACCGGCTACAAGGCGCAGCGTCTGGTCTGGCGGCTCGTCTCTAGGGAGGGAGGCTGGGCCCGTTGCTAAGGGATGGCACCATCCGGCACCGTGGGGCCGCAGTTTCCGTCGGAATCTCCCCGAGGTCTGCATCGGCCTCCCCCACGCACTCCGGGACTTGGTTCCTCCCGCCCGACTCGCTGCTTCCCCTCCCCGGCCTGGGCCACTTCCGGGGGGCGGGAAAGTGTCCGCGCTCTAGGTTCTCAAATCCAGGCTCCATTATCCATCTTCTCTCCCAGACTCTTCCAGAGTAAGAGACAAAAGTAAAAGTCGAATGCTATGAGAGAAATCTGAATTTTTAAGCTATGTAAATAATTTGAGGAGAATAACTGGGGAAATTTACGAATTGGACGTTGGTATTTAAGCCACAGCTGCGGGGACTGGGACCAATGGTCAGTCAAGTCACTGTTGAAGGAGCCGCTTCTGGTTCGCGCGCTCGCGTGTGTGTGTGTGTGTGTGTGTGTGTGTGTGTGTGTGTGTGTGTGTGTGTGTGTGTGTGTTTATGTGGTGGTGGGGGAGGCGGCAGGGAGAATGGTGGGGGTTCAGCATAACAGTCACATCCAGCTATCAGGCAACTCCTCCACCTCCTCAGAGTGGGCAGTGGGTGCATTTGCACCCCCTCCCTGGTCTCAGGCACCAAGTGCTCCAATGACCTGGCATAGGTGCAGGCTCTGAGCCTCCTGCTTGCCCTGGATATTGAATTATGTTTATTGTTTTTTAGATGTGATAATGGTATTGTGGTTATATAGGACAGTGGTCCCCAACCTCTTTGGCATCAGGGACCAGTGCTCCTACAAGAATCTAATGCCTGAGGTGGTAATGCTAGCTCTAGGGAGGGGCTGCAAATACAGATGAATCTTCACTCTCTGGCCTGCCGCTCACCTCCTGCTGTGCAGTCCTGTTCCTAACAGGCCACTGACGCAGTACCAGTCATGGCCCAGAGGTTGGGGACCCCTAATATAGGAAACTGTCCTTGTCTTAGCAGATACAGACTGAAGAATTTCAGAACAAATGTCAGGATATCTGCTGTTGCGACTTCCTTACAAATGGTTCAGCAAAATTATAGATAAGTATAAAAAGAAGATAAAGCAAAAGTGGTCTAATGCTAACAATTAGGGAATCTGAAGGTTTACAGATATACACTCTACTGGTCTTTCAGTTTTTCTGTAAGGAAAAGAGGTGTGTTACAAGCCAAAATAAAATTTAAAAATCACCCCACCTCAATCTGAGAATACCTGCCCAGCGCCTTCTCAAAATTGCCCCCATTTCCTAGGTGGGGAAACTGAGGCTTGGTAAGACAGGTTGGTATTGAAGGAGGTAGTAAGACCTAATGCTCTGCACATAAATGTCTGATTTTGACATTGGTGCCAGGCCTATGCTGGACACTTAAGAGTCCAGATTTGAACTGGACCCTGTCCCTACCGTAAAATGTCTGTTGAATAGGAGAGAAGCCAGGCCACGAGGAACACAGAGGCAGGGTGTAAGCTGTGACTGGAGAGAGAGATCGGGCCTTTGCCTAGGCTTCTGCTTCCTCTTCCTGGAACATCGCTCCACAAACTCCTACTCCTGGCCAACTCCTATTCATCCTTCAGGGCTGGTGCAATCTTTCCTGAGCCCCAGCCATGGTTTTATTTGCTTGTCTTGTTGGCATTCATGCAGTACGTACTTAACGATCGCTGTGGAAAGGAGTGTGAGGGAGATTGGAGGCAAGGGTGACCACAGACCTTTAAGGGCACAGAGACCACCAAAGCCCTGTTTGGGCAGTCTGGCTCCTCCATGGATCTGGGGATAGGCTGTGTACCCCACTCGGCCTGTGAAGAGGCACCTGCTTCTCTGCTTTTGCCTTGCACTTCCCACACTGGGTACAACTGTCCAAAAATCTGCAGTACCCATTCGGTTGCCAGGGCAACATCAGCCCATGGTGGGACGTCAGGGATGACAGGGGCAGAGCGCTAATCCTGAAAAGTTGCCAAGCAACACAGTGGATTAGTGACATCACAGGGACCATGGTTACTGGACAGATGGACAGGTCGCTACTTAGAGGGTCCACTCTCAGGAGGTCAAACTCACAGTATCACTCACCATCTACTATGCAATGGTCACTGCTGTGTCCCTCACCTGGAGGGTGGGCTTGAGCAGTGGGGATGACAGGGGGCTGGTTTTCCCAGAAGCCCTGGTTGCTCCACCTTGTCCCTCTATAGGTGTGGGGAGTAGATGTGACTGCCTCCCTCCCTCTCTGACAGGAGACTATGAGTCAGTGCCTACTCTCTTGGGTCTCAGGTACCTACCCTTTAATGCCCACATCTTCTCTAATGGTTGGGCATGGGATCAGGCTTTTCTGATCCATTTCTACCTATTCTTTGGGAGAGGAACAAGGGCTAAGCCATGAGCCCACTCTGGGCTCCTGCTCTACTGAGGTGGAAGGGCCAGTCTTTTGCCTGGTATGGGCTGGAAAGGGGGCTAGATTTGCTCTTGTTGAAATGATGGGAGACCGGTTTTCTGCTAGAGTTTTTTTTGGGGGGCGGGGGAGGCAGTTCTCTGCCCATCTCTGAAGCCTGAAAGCTCAGGGCTTGGGCAGACAGGCTGCTCAGGATGCCTACCCCAGCCCATGCCCTTCAAACGAGGAATGTGAGGGCATGAAGAACTGTGCTTTCCCGCCCTGTGCTTTCTTCCTGGCAGTGCTGAGGTGGGAGCACTGCTTCACTAGCTGCAGAGATGAAAGCCCTATGTGAATGGGCAGCAGAATGGACACTTTATGGGGCCAGCCGGCTGGAATAGAGATCGACAGGCCTCCAGACATGATGGCTGGAGCTACCTGTTCCCTACATGCCCCCAGCTGGCCTCTTGGACTTCTAGGATCTCCTTCTGCTTTGCTAATCTAGGGGCTCTGAGCTGCTGCCAAGAGAAACTAAGTCACAGGCACGTGGGGTATCACAGAGGGGTGGGAGAGATCTGGGGTTCATCCTCTCTTCAGGCCTCTCTTGACCCTCTTCCCTCTGCCATTGGCCAGGTGGCTTTAAACAGCTCTGACCAGAATTTTCTGTGATAAGTAAAAATGGAGACAAATTCTCCTTTGATCCTCGCGGTCAGCTTGACAGACAGGACCTTGAAAGCCCAGATCGCAAAGAGGAGGAGTAGAAAGGAAGTCCTGGGTGGCTAAAGGATTGAGGAACACTGGCCCATGACTGCTCAGTCCTCATCCCAGCCCGCAGCCTAACCCCATTCCCACCTATACTCACGTGGAACTTCCCAGCTGGAATCTTGCCATCCCATCTCAGGTTATACCTTCTTGAGAAGCCATCCCTGATTGCCTAAGCCCACAGAACATACTCTCTCCTCAGGGGTCTCAAATGACCATGGTCAGTACCACTTAGTAGGCAACAATACAGTGGTCACTGCTGTGTCCCCCAACTGGAGGTCTTGAGCAGTGGGACCAGGGGGTGCTACTTTTCCCAGCAGCCCCACATGACCCCACCTTAACACCCTCTTTCCCAGCCTATCTCCCTCTGACCTGTAATTCCAGACCACGCCAGGGGACAGTGTCCAGGATGCTGAGGCTCTGCTCTCCAGAAGCAGCTGCCAGGAGAGGGTCCCCACCAGCCCCTACCTGCCTGGGCTGAAGCTCCAGGTGACAGGCCACAGGATAGTGATGTCTCCCACAAGACATTTCCATGGGGTCCTGAGAAGCTGCACAGAGAGCTGTTCATCATAATTAACCTCTAAGTGTCTCTTATTTCCCCTTGACCCCAAGGAGGTCAGTGAGCATCGGCTGAGTGATCTCTTGGCAGATTAGGTAAGTAGCCTCATCGTCTCAGCCCTTCAATCCACCAGGTACCCCCAACCCCAGCCCTCCAGGGAGCCTGAGTTTACTGAGCTTGGGGACCAAACTGCCATTCTGACCTTTTGCCCACACCTAGAGGGGTCTATGAATAGGGCAGGAGGCCTAGGTCCTGCTGTTGATTCGGTGGGCAAGTCTCTTCCCTTGCTCAGCCTCAGTTTTTCCATCTGCACAGTGGTGAATACAAACCTGCCCAGCCCTGTACTGGGGCCACCTGAACAGAGTGGACTGAGGAAACCAAGACTGTTACCCTGCCCTCAAATACCTCCATTTCTGGCAAAAGCTTTGCCCTCACCAGACCTCTGTGATGGAGTATGTAAGAGCCTCTAGACAGGTCACTATGGATGGTTTGTTCAAGAAAGGGAATTCCTTATTATCAGAGGTGGGGCAGCTGCAGTGGCCTGCCCATGATGGCCTGGGGACGTTTAAATAGCTAGGGCAGAAGCTGGAGCCTCCAGTTTCCTTGGTAATCCCACACTCCAGCAAACTGAGGTGGCAAGGAGGGACTTCACCAAGGTCACAGCATAGTAGTATGGGACCATGGGGCTGTCATGCAGGGTTTAGGGAGCAGCTAGAATGTGGGCCACAAGACAAAGACCAGTTGCCAGGAGAATCTCATTCCTGTTCCAGGAGGGGGAGGAGCATCTGGCGGGGCCTCCCAGTCCTGTGTCCCCTTGTCTCCCTCCCTCATCTGGTGAGGGGTGGGTATCAGAGAGCCAGACACTGATAGTTTCTAGACTCTGTTTCCCCACCTGAACTGGACTGTCAGATCACCAGAGACAATCCCCCACCCCCCACCCCAGGCAACCCTCTGGCAGCATTCTCTCTCCCTGTGGGGAGTGGGGGTGGGAGGGATGAGAAATCCCCACCCTGTCTTCCTCTTTCCCCAATACTGATAGGCCACTCAAAAACCTGGCACTGATGGGTTCCCCCGTACAGTACAGTTCCCTTGTACCCTCAGGGTCCTCTGGGAAATGTCGTCTCTACCTCCAAGTAGTGACTCTTAAGTGTGAAGGAGGGGATCAGGTCTCTAAGCAGCCTAACAGAGGTGGCCCTGAAAATGTGACCCAAGACAGCCCTTTCCCTCTTCTCTTCTCATCCTAGCTACCTGAACCAGCTCTGGGGACATCTCAGCCTCAGATCTCCTTCTTAGCAGAAGGAAACTTACTCTTGGAGGCCCCGAGGGCAGGTATGGCTACTCCCAGTTTACGTATCCAGAGACTGAGGCCCTAAAGTAGAAGCCTTGTCAAAGGTACACACTGCTGGCCAGACAGAGCTGGCTTAACCCTCTGTTCTTGCCTGGAGCCCTCCCAGCTACTCCTTCTGATTCCACAGCCCCTCCTGGCTGGCCTCAGAGTAAGCAGCTGGGCCTAGGGATGTGCAGGGAGTGCCTTGAGGAGGAGTGCCTTGAGGAGGGGAGCAGGTGGGGGTGGGCAGCAGGTGTAGGATAATGGGGCCACCCGGGGAGGCTCAGGAAGCAGGTGCTGCCATGGAGCAGGTAAGATTGTCCTTGTATGCCCAACTCTGGTGGGCCCAGAGCAAGAGGGGGATCCCTGTGGGCTCCTTGGTCACCCCGGCTCATGCTCAGAGGTCGTCCAGATGCCTGGGCTCAGGCACAGAGCCAAGCCCCTCCCCTGGGTCCCAGCAACCACTAGGTTGTCATGACAACCAACAGTTTCATCCCTGTCCCTTTGTGTGGTCACAGTCCAGCTTTTGTGGACGAGCCATACTTGGGGGTATGGAGAAGGGGGCCTTGCCTTAGGACACACTCAGCTGGGATGGGGTTGCAAACCACAGAAGACAGGGCCAGAGGGACAGGTAAAGAGACCAAAAAGACTGGGCTTTGCCGGCCATTGACCCCCACAGCCTTCTTTCCTGGTGGCTGACCACACCCGCAGAGCTGGGTCTGCGGGCCTCAGAGTGACCTGGAGCCTGGGCCCTCCTGTCCCCTTCCTCATGTTCCCTTCTGTGAATGGACCTGGGAATGCCCCTTCTCCCTGGTGGGTGCACTGCGGCTCTGTGAGGCAAAAGAACATGGGCCAAACCAGAGTTTGATAACTCCCTTGTACAACTGGGGAAACTGAAGCACAGAACAATGCTGAGCCTTGGTCTGGATCACACCACAGTAAACAAGTAGCAGAGCCAGGCCTACTAGGGACCCAGGACCTCAAGGCATCAGACCTCCAAACTAAATGCAAATTGATCCTCCAAGGTCATCCCTCCTCTGGCACCCCCATTGGGAGGAGCCTAGCCATCAGAATTTGGCAGGGGTGGGAGCAGGCTGTGGTGGCCCAGGTCCCTCTAGCTATGTCTTGAGGAAGTCCCTCCTCTTGGAGCCCCAGTCTGTAAAAACAAGGGGGTTCTGTAGTAATGGCAGACCCTCCCTCCTGCAGCCAAGGTGAGAATGAAGCAAGGCCAACTCTGCACAAAGCTGGCTCCTGCTGATTCCAACAAACACCACACATCCTCTGCTCTCCTAGCATCATCCCTGGCCCACCCAGAGGACCTGGCATTCCCCCATGGCCACCCTACTTTTCTGCTCTGGGACTCTACCTGCAGTTCCCTCTCCTGTGATTCTCTCTCAGAGATTCCAGGTCACCAGGAGTTGGAGAGCATGATTGCTGCTGTCTTAATCGAAAGGAGTTCCCTTGAAACAAGCTCTGATTTTCAAAAGAAAACCCTCTCAGTATCAGTAGAACACTGGGGAAGGGGCCAGTTTTGCTGCTGCAGACATGGCTCCTGCGATGGGATAGCACAGGAGAAAGGTAGCAGGATGGCTTTCGGGATTAGACTGTACTACCATTTGTCCTTCCTTTCTGGGGTGGCTCTTCTTATCTTTGTGGGGGCCAAGGGTTCCTGCAAGCACACTGTCCCAGGCTCAGCACCATGAAGTCTGATAGGAGGAGCCTGGGACCCCAAAAATGATCACCACAATTGTGCATGTTTGGAGTGAGCTTCGCAGGGTGTGCCACCGTCCGTGGGATCCGTGGCTCTGAGGCCTTTCAGGCTCAGGAAAGACCCCCACCACCAGGGCAACACATAGACATGATGGGGTCTGGTGAAGTACCCCAGATTTGCCTCCAGGCAGACAACTCAATTAGAGTGGGTCTGCATCCCTCCTTAGTAGTCACCACTGGTTCCCCTGAATGGGAGACTACAGAGGCAGAGGGGGCACATGGATTGGGCTGAGACTGCTCCTGAAATTGCAGAGAACCTATTCAAACCAGCAGAACAGGCCCCATATCTTGACACAGCTTAGCCATCTCAAGAAAATGTTACTTCCTCTTCCCCATGAACATCTTCCTCTGGGATTAGCTCTGCACCTGTGCTGGGTATGAGAGGGGGCAGCAGGGGGTCTGGTACTTGAGGCCAACAGGTGGGGGTACCAGGGCCTGAGCTGAGGCTACACCACTGGACAGCCCACACCAGGAGGAGGACAGTGTCCACCTCTGTAGTTATTCTTTGTTGTTATGGGTTAATTATTGAGGAATTAGCGTGTGTCATGAGGTTTATGTACATCATGTCATTTAATCCTTGCACTGGCCCTGGTGGTGGCTATCACTGTTTCCCCCTTTTACAGGTAGGAACATTGAAGCTCAGAGAGGATAAGTTGTCTTGGGAAAGATGATCAGCAGAGCCACCTGAGGGGTGGAGAAGAGTAGAAGGCAGAGCTGAGGCTACTGTTAGGTAGAAGATAGTGCAAGGCAGATCTGGACTCAGAGGAAAACAACTTTTAGAATGGCTTGACCCAAGGCTGCCCAGGTGGCAGGGAGCTCCCTGTCATGAGAGGCACTCAAGGAGAAACTAGATGGGTTACCCGTCATTCAGACATCAGAATGGAAATGGAGTACCTGTCCAGAGCATGTAAGACCCTAAATTGTCAACCTTGGCCCCAGTCCAACCCTGAAGGGTACACAGAAGGCAGCACCCCCCCAGGTAGGGGCTGAAGGACAGAGGGGAAACACTCTGTCCAGAACTATCCCCCTGTTGCTTCGTCTGCAGGGATAGCTTCCATTTTCTGAGATGTCTTTCTTAGTGAAAAACTTCAGAGGACCAGGGACAGAACATGTGGGAACACAAGGCTGGGAGGAAGTACCCCAAAATTTGCATCTTAGGCACTTCACTTCCCTCACTGTAGTCTCAGCCCTGTGGGGATGTCTCAGAGCCCAACCCCACTCCCAAGACTCCTTCCTAGGGGGCTGACATCAGCTCTACTCCTAAATATCCCTCACACTCAACCACTCCTTTCCAGATCCACAGCCGTGGCCCTGACCTCCTAGCTACCAGTTACCAGTACCTAAGCTGCAGCTGTGCCTTGGTTCCTCCATGGGCCCCTCAGTCTCCCCACTTGGCACCTTGTGCTGTCATCTGGTCAGAGGAAAACCCATTTAGTTCCTGGCACGTACCAGGTATCTGCCCTTTCTTCACTGGGATCATATTCATTGAAACTCAGACATCTTTCCTCCTAGATCTGGGTTAAGCACCCTTGTGCTCCTGTAGCTATGACAAAACTGTGTGGCCAGGGTCATTAGTGTGTCTGTTTCCTCAGAGAGACCAAAGGGTGCCATGGGACAGGGTCCGACTTGTCTCTCCCAGCATGTGTCCCCAGCCCTGGCCCTACTGCCTAGCACAGAGGAGATGCTCAGTGAGTGACAACCGAATGGATAAATGCATGAGAATGTGACCAAGACTGGGAGGGCTGTACCACACAGGCAGGTCATCACGGTCAGCTGGGTGTAGAAGCTGAGGAAGGAAGAGGATTTAGGAGATGTCTGGGGCAGGAGACTGGGCCCGCAGGTCCTCCGCAGGGGCCCCAGACTTGGGAGGTTTCACCCACTGCCTCTAAACCCCTTTCGGCAAAGCCTTTTATAGTCTTCCTGGGGACAGCCACGGGATGTGAAGAAATCCAAAGTTCCAGCCATAATAGACCCATCCTGTTCAGCCAGAGGAGAAAGATGCCTGTTGGTGGCTTTGTACAACCCCCTACCCGCAACACCTTTGCAGAGAGGGAACAAGTTTGAGAGTGCAATAGGTTTCCTTGGGCTTGGCTGACCTTGAACCTCCAACTACTTGTTTTCCATGGATGGTCCTCGGCCTGCTTGGCACTTACATACCCCTTCCAGCTCAGTGGCAGCCTCCTGAACTCCCTGATGGGCTTCCAGGCCTGGGACAAAGCCACCGCCTTTACCACCACCATTACGGTCACTGTCACCACTGCTTCTGTGAAAATGAAATTACAGCAAACAGCGCCAGCCTCACTAGAGCCTTGCCATCCACACCTGGAACTAATTTACTTAATTGGGCCTTAATGACTTACACTGGTCGGAAGGCCTATTTTTCCTTAATTATCCCCAAATGTGCTTGCATGCAGGCGCGTGGGTCCTGGAGGATGGCTTTGGTGGTGGCAGCGGCAGCCACCTCCTCTCCCTGAAGAAAGGATGCCCAGGAATGATGCCTGTTTGCCAGGAATAGGCCCCAAAGATCTGAAAGTCTGGGAGTAGGGGTTAAAACGGGTCACGGTCCTTACCTGTGGGAACAGTATTCCATGTCCCCACCCCGAGTCCCATCATTCTGGCTGCCCTGAAGAAACTTGGTATCTATTTTCCCTCCCTCCAAATTATGTTGTCATAGCTCTCCTTCCCTTTTGGGTCCCACCTGTGCCCTACCTGGGTGTCAGGGCCCCTGGAAAGAAAGCTCTGATTGGCAATTCTGAGCCTAGCCCCATCATTCTGGCTGAAGCCACACTGGGCTCTGCTTAGGGCATAGCAGGCATGACCTGGCTGGCTTTTTGCAATTCACAGACCTCTGACAGGGAAGGAGGGGCTCAGAGAGTTACTCCTCCAACTGCCTCTGATGGGGAGCCAAAGCTCAAAGAAGTGAGGGGCTCACTTGAGGATACACTGCTCACTTGTGGTGATGGAGGTCCCTAGAGCCTCTGAAGGAGACTTTGAAGCCATGATAGGGTCCTGTCAAAGTGGAGTCTCCCCTCCTATACTAGGACAGGTTAGGGTGGGCTGAGGATCACCTGGACAGCTGGCCTCCAGGACTTCCATGGCAATACCTTCCACTCTCCGTTGGGCCTTGGCTTTGGAAAGCCAAGTATGTCTGATCAATTTACTTCTCTAGCTTTGGGATGGGTTGAGGTGGTCTTGACTCACTGGGAAGATATGAGGGAGGCACTGAGAGCAGGGTCCTTCCCAACTGGCCCCTGCCTTGCCCCTACTGGGGACCTCCAGATGATTGGCTCATTTGAACCTCTGGGACTGGATGGGAAACTTTGGCTCTTGTGTGTATGGCTAAAGATGGATCAACTCTCTCTTTCCTTGGAGCAGTCCTCTCTCTCAAACTCCAGATTTAAATCTGACCACTGTTTCCTTGGTTCCTCCAGCCCTAGCTGGTTCTGAATTTCCCTCTCACCAGCCAGCTCTTCCCAGCATTCCCCTCTTCTGAATACAGCTGCACCATTTGCTCATGTGCTCAATTCAGGAACAGAAGAGCTGCCCTTGACAATCTTCCCTCCCACCCCACAGCCAACTGTCAGGAGTCCTGATGGCGCTGCTTCCAAACACCATCCCAACACCAACTTCCCATCACCTTCCAGCAAGCACTCCAGTCCTGGCCACCATCATCACACATCTGGACAGCTCTGCCCTCGTCCTCTGGCCTCCACAATCCAGTCTCCACATAACTGCCACGGTGGTTTTTTAAAAATCACTTTTAGTTCAAAATCCTCCAATGACTTCCTGTCCTACACAGAATAAAGTCCATGAGCCTCAGTCCAACCTATAGCGCCTGCCTGTCTGCCTCTGGTCTCATTATTTCCTTTCTCCTCTTTGTCCCAGTCATGTGGGCTGCCTTTCAGTGCCTCTAAGACCTCAGGGATTTTAACTTGCTGCTCTGCCTAGAATGTTCTTTCCCCTGACCTCTATATCCTTCATATCTTGGCTTAAATGTCACTGCAGAATTCCCTGACCTCACAGCCTAGTCTCCTAGCATATCACACTGTTAGGACTTCTGTACTCTGGGACCTACGTGACATTGTTCTTGTTTTCCTGTAACCCACAACTAGAAAATAGGCAACATCAGGGCAGGAATTTCATCTGTCTTTGACCTTGTTGAATCCCTAGCCTAAGATACCATATGCCTGGCACACAGTAGGAACTTTTTGTAGAATTGATTTTGAAGGAATGCCTTGACCTTCCCTCAAGTAGCCAGAGTCCCCAGCCCCTTCCTTGAGTTCCCCAAGGCCCACCCAAATACCTACACTTGAACACGACATTCCCACTCAGGCCTCCTAGCCTCTGCTCACACCAATCCTACCACCTGAAGTGCTCCTTTCCCTATCTGCTGTGGACTGAAATGCCTGCCTCCCCCAGACCCTGCAGTGCTGTTGCTCCTGACTAGTGAGGGAGAGTGTTGGGACCTCTGCCTGTTTGAACTTGTGTGCTTCGCTTGGCCCTTGGCCTTGATTCTTCTTAGCACTTATCTCTGCCTATCATTTGGAAGAGACCCCTTGGGCCTTGGTCTATCTGGATCCTGAGGCCATGAGCCCCTGGAGGTGGTGGTGACCCTCATCTCTACCTGCCTCACTGCCTATCCCTGCCCCAATAGGTAGGCCGAAGGTGGCTGGCCCATAGTCAGTGATCAGCAAACAAATCAGCTCATCCTGACCACATGGCTCTAGACCTGGAGAGGGGCTCAAATAAGAGCAAGGTGCAGCTGGCTAGGGATATTGCTGCATATAAGATGGAACACCACTGAGTGGAAAGGTCTGGGATTCCTACCAGACCCCAAGCCTCCCAGATAGCAGACAGGGATTCCTCAGTTAAGAAGAGCAGGGAGCCCAGCCTCAGACAGACACAATCGCCACTCAAAGATATCTCTTAATGGGCCCTGACCCCCATTTAGGGCACAGGTAGGACACAAAAGGGAGGGAGAACTATGACAACATAATTTGGAGGGAGGGAAGATAGATATCAAATTCCTTGGGTCCCATCTCCTGGGGACTCCAGATAGACCCAGGATGTCTGAGACTATGGGTCATAGGCTCTCTCCATTCATACAGAGAAACTGAGGCCTGGGGGAAAAGATTGGCCCTGGTGACTCAGCCAGGCAGGAAATAGGGTTGCTAAGGCTTGATTTCAGTTCTAACAGCACATCTTGGAGGCCCTGCAGCACTAGTTTCCCCATCTGCACTGTGGTGGCACCGATTCCCATCTTTCACTTCCCTGAACCCTCTTCCCTCAAAGCTGTGAGGTTCACCAAGGGGGAGGCTGTGGATAGTCTCTGGAGGGTCAGGGCCCTGCCTCCCAGCTTTGTGGACGGTGGTAAGAGGAAGGGTGGAGAAGCTTGAGGGAGTGAGAACTGGAGACCACCCCCCGCCCCCCCCGCCGCCATACTGATTCTAAAGGCAGCCTGTCCCCTCCATGGGGCAGGAGACCTCTCTGAAGCTGAGGGTGACGTAGGCTCGAGGCATCTCCATCCATGGTGGGCTGCTTCTTAGGGTCAGCACTGCCATAATTGGCTCTACCACCTTCCTTGCCCTTAGCTTCAATTTCTCCACTAGTCTAATAAGGAAAAAGTAGTCATCCCAGACCTTCTAGCCTGTGGCCTCATAGGGCTACCATGTAGGGTCAGTGGCTCCTGTGAGAACAAAGCCCTGAAGAGAGCAGATACAGCCTGCTAATAGTGGCATTTCAGGCAGAGAACTTGTGGGAAGGACGTAGAGCACTCAGGCTCCCAGTCTCAGCCACCCCAGCCAAACCAGGACCTTTGTCTTGCTCTGGGGTTGTGGGGGTGGTGATGCCCATATATGATGGGAGAGGCTTGGTCAGGGACTTCATCAGGCCTGGAAAGTCTTTCTGTCCCTATGTGTCTCCTGTCCTAGGCTGGCTGTCAGCTGCTAGCAGTCACCCCCCACACACATACACACATCGGCTGCTCCCGCCTCCTTCCCAAGCAGAGGCAGCAGCTGTGGCCTCCATGCTGGAAACAAAATTGAATGAGCATGTTCATAATGTCGCCTCCCACTGACGGCTCCTAATTGCATGTTTGAAGCCATGTGATGGAGCCCAAGTTACACTAATTATGTCATTATCTTAATTAAGTAAATACTGTATGTGCTAATTGGCTGAAATCTTTTCAGGGGGATGGGCAGCGGGAGAGGCCGGTGTCCCCTGGGCTGTCACATGGGTGAGGCTGGGGGTAACCAATACAGAGAGGGAGGATAAGGGTAAATGAAGGAAGATAAGGGTGGACTTCTCCCTTAGTTCAGCAGGTCCTATGGTCACCTAAGTGGAGTTCAGGAAGGACCCACAGCCAGTGCCCTGGCATTGCTCCAGAGTAGGAAGCAGAAGGTGCTGAACAGGTGGTCAGAGTCCCAAGTTGAAGGCCTGCCTTGCCCTGACAGGCTCGTGGTCTTGAACAAGCCTTTTTCCTCTTTCAAGTGGGTCCCCTTGCCAGCCCCCACCTCAGCCAGCCCAGAGCCTGTAAACTCTCAGACATGATGAACACAGGGGGATCAGAGAGACTCAATGTCCCAGTAGGACTAATCAAGCCACCATCATTCATCTATGGGACATCAGTTACATGCCTGGCCTAGGGCAGTAGGAGGCAGAAAGGCAAAGCCCTAGGCCCTGAGGACAGCATCAGTGTGAACCAGCAAAGGAACAAACAGGGCTGGCATTCTCTAGGAGCCATGTAGGTAGGATGATCTCAGAAAGTCTGGAAGGCTTCCTGGAGGAAGACTTCACTACAAGGGAAATTGGAAATCGGGACTTCAGAGCTTAGTTTATTTTTCAAGGTGTGATTTTTTAATGCCAAACTTCTTAACCATAACCTTCAGGTGGGGTTAGGAAGGATAAGAGAGTAGCCATCTGAAGGATGGCCTCCAGATAGGACTCCAACCCATTTTGGGGGGGCTGGAGGACACAGAGGAATGCCAGCTCTGTGTCAGGGACCATTGTGTAAATCCTAGTATGATGAGTCTCTATCCTGTCCTTTCTGAGTTGATCAGCATGGACCAACTATCAAGAAGGGTCCCCAACCGTGTTCTGTCCCTCATGGAGCCCTGGGCAGGGTCCCAAAGGCAAGGGATTGAGTCCTTGGCACAACAGCTGGGGCCTCTATAGCTGGGTCTTCTCAAGCGCCCCCAGGGCCAGGCAGTGCCCAGGCTCCTGTGTGTGTCCAGGGGATGCTGCGTGGGCATCCTTGCTCTCCCAGCTCCACCCTACCCATCTGTTGCCATCTCTGCAGACATATGCTATAGCTCCACACCCGGCAAACACCACATGCTCACTCTAGTGGGCAAGGGCTCCCTGCCTCCCAGGCTGAAGGAGAGAAACAAAATTAGAGGGACATGGAGCCTACCCCTAAACTGGCCCAACTCTCAAGGTGGCCTTGGCTGAACCCCTCCAGTCCCCAGGCCTCAGGCTCCCAAAAGATGGTGTCTGCTCATTTTTTGCCTGTTCCAGACCTTCATTCATTCCACACAACATGGTCTGGGCTCTCCTAGGCTTGCTCTGGGAAACAAACAGATAAGAAACTGTCTTTTCAGCTGTGACACCTGCAACTTACTCTCAAACGGTTCACGAAAAAAATTATGCACAGAGTGTATGTGTGTGTGTATGTATATTATATACATTATATATAATTATGTAATATATCTATGTGGGGAGAGAGAGAACATGTGAGGGAGAAAGCAAGTGAGGCAAAATATTGACAATAGTGGATTATGGCTAAAGGGTATATGGATGCCATACTATCCTTATTCTGACAACTTTTCTGCAAGTTTTAAATTATTTCTAAATAAAAAGTAGAAGGCAGGCAGGCAGGCAGGCAGAAAAGAAGGAAGGAAGGAGGGAAGTCCTTTCTTTTCACAGGTCCCAGGCTACAAGAGGAGGCTGCTGGCCCAGTGGTAGCTGGGTTGTTGGGGCCCTGCTTGGTGAGGCCTGAAGGGCTTTTAGAAGAGGTGTTAGGGAGTTGGGCTAGGCAGTGTGGGACTGGGAGCTGATTTCCCTTTGCCTCTGTCCCTGTCACAGCTCCAGGCTGAACCCATGTCTCTCTCCCCTTCCACTCTCCAGAGAGCATAGGTGCTCTGGAATGTCTATGAGGAGTCTCCATGGGACAAGTGGAACTTGCCTTGGTCAGAAGGCTTGGGAGGGCTTCCTGTGCCTCCGAGCATGACAGGAGACTGGACCAGCACAGGACACTGTGCCCTGGACTAGAGAGGGATGGGACGGCTCTGGTCAAGGCCAACCTACCTCCACTGGCACCTAGTAGCACTAACGCAAACTTTGCCCCAGCTGCCTAAGCTAACTTCCCTGGTGCCCTGGCCTGTCACAGCAGTGTCTGGCAGGAGGAGGGCACTAACAGGAAAGCAGTTCATTATTCTGTGCATTAGGTTTGCATTAGCCAGCCCAAGAATTGTGGGTTGTGGAGAGGGAGGCCTCTACTTTAGATAGGCTCGTTAAGGGGCTGCAGCTCTGGGCCCATCCCTTGCAGCCTCCTTCCCACTTCATCCCCTCCCTATCCTATGCTTCCCTACTCCCTTCATCCTTACTTCTCCCCTTGCCCATTGCACCCACCATCCTTCTTTCCACCCATGGAGCCCCAAATATTCTTCCCTAAAAGAGGACTTTCCTTACCCAGTTCTCAGTCCAGGCTTCAGACCCCATCAATCGTCTCCTCCCCTAAAGAGACAGTGACACCATCCTGATGTATGGTCACTCATGGTGTGTTCTGAGTTTTCATGGACTAGAGGGGACCACTGCCCACTCTCACAGCCCATCTCCTCTCTCCTTGACCTCAGGCTGCCAGTTCAGAGTCTGGACCACCCCAGAGTGGACATGCCTTCCATTTAGGAGACTGTTTAGGACTATGCAGACTGTAGCACCCAGAGGTCAGCAGGGGCTGATTCCTCCATTCAGACACCTTTGTTCTCCAGTCTTTGTCACTGGCCCCCGTCCTCCCAGCCAGCCCACCAGCCCAGCGCCTTACTGCTTTGCCTGACTGCTCACTTCTCCCTCTCGTTCCCCTTCATGGTCTTTTGCCCACTCAAGTGCCAAAGCCTGGCATGGGACAGGGGTGGGGACCTCTGCCCACCCAGCCCAGCCCTGCAGCCCTGCCTCACAGGGCTCCCTTTCCTGCCCATGCCCCCTCACTTGCTCCATGTCCTGCCCCTCTAACAATCTCTCCTCTCTTAGTCTGGCCCCTCACCTCCTCTGCCTCCTCCCCACATCCTCATCCCTCTGTTCTTGGCCCTCGATCCTGAAGTGGGCTTCATCTCTCGTACACGTCTCCTCCCCTCCTCTCTCTCATCCTCTCCCATCTCTCTCCCCCTCCAGCCTCCACTCCTTCGCCTGCTCACTCACCCTCTCCCTCTCCCGCTGCCCCCCTCTCTCTCCCCCACCTCTTTGTTTCAGCTGAGAACCGGCTCCTCGGGACAGTTCCCACACTGCAGTGCCTCTGGTGAGGAGACAGCGCCACTGAGGTGAGCCAGGGGACCCGGGACCGCCAGCTTGGGCAGCCGGAGCTCTGGGGGGCGAGTAGGTGAGGATAGTGGGCAGTCTGGCAGAGATGCTTCTCTGCTCAGGGCAGTGAAAGCTACAGAAAGAGCGCCAGCTTCAGATGACCCAGTGGTCAGCAGGAGCGGAGGGCAGAGGGGTAGCCAGCTGGCCTGGGTGGGGAAATGGGGGGGAGGTGGGCAAAGCTGGTCAGGAGCTGGCAGGCTCTGTCCCCGCCCTGGTGCCTGGCTTCTATGGGTGGCCCTGGGCAGAGGGAGACCCTCAGGGGGACCTGACTGGGTGGGCGGGGGCTGGGCTGTCTGGAACAGCCACTTCTGAAGGTTTGAGTGTATGCCATCCTGGAGTCCTGTCTGGGTTGTGGCATTGTCAGTGGGGCTGTGACCCTTACAAGTGCCTGTTCCTAGTTGGGGTTTTTGTTGCTGGACAGGGATGTGCTAGGCTGCCCCTACTGTCCAGGTGGGGGGCGGGGTAGGCAGAAGAGAGATCTGCCCCCTGCCACAGGCTGGCTGCTTTCACAACAAACTACTGACTGCCAGACCCACAGAGCCAAATGTGGGGAGGGACACTTCTCCCTCCCCTAGGGGTCTCTGACCAGCCCACCTAAACAGAGTCCCCACGACAGCTTTACCCAGAGCTGCAAGTAGTAAGGATTCAGTGCAGAGCCCAGATGTTCCTGCGGTCAGCTTCCTGGGGAAAACTGAGATGGACAGGTTGGAATGGTAGTGATAGGTCAGGGCACAGGTGGAGACAGAGCCCTGGCTCTTGAGTGAGGCTACAAGTGTGATTATGGGAGATGACATGGGGCTGTGAGGAAATCCTGAGACCCTGAAGCTGGGCAGGTAGGAGGGAGTAGATGGAAGGGGCAGAAGCAAGTGTCAGGAGCCCCGCCCCCTTCTCAGCAGAAGCTGGGGATGGAGCAGCAGGGCTGGATGAGGACGGAGTGTGCTGCTCGCCATTCCCCAGAGAGGTGAACAGGGTGGCTGTACTGGCTGCCAGAGAGAGCCATGGGTGTGGGGAGATCAGGAGAGAACTTCCTAGTGGAGTACATATTGGAGGGCCAGCCCCTGGTTATCTGGCCAGGACAGAGCTAAGTCCTACAGCTGAACCCTCAGAGAACCAGCAGTGGTCAAGATCATGGTGGGCAGTGATCCCATGAGGTGGAGCCACTAAGGGTATTTGTCTCCCTAGGATTGAGCATATGGGGCACTTGTTTCTGGGACCCAACTCTCTCTCACCCTCTTCCCTGGCCAGAGCCCCCTCATCTGATTCACCCCTCTCCCAGATGGAGGTGGAATCAGCTGTGGGCATTCAGTCTCAAGGGCTGAGGTGGTCCACCACATTCAGCCTCTACAGGCCCAAGGGGCAGCCTGAGCCAAGGGAAGGGGAAGAGCAAAATCTCAGGACTGGCCCTAGTGATTACCCAGGGATGAGACTGACCCTCAGACATCCCTGTCTCAGGGAGAAAAGCCATCCCTCCCAGGCTGAGCACAGCTCACTATAGCTCCTTGGCCCTACCTCTCACATAGCAGCCTAAGTAAGCTCCTGGCTTCTCCACCACTCAGGGTATGTCAGTGTTCTCCCACCTCTACACAACCTGATTTTCCCTAGCATACTCTGAATCCCCTCACCTCCACTATGGATTCCTGGTCTGGGGTCAAGCCAGTTCTCCACATGCCAATCTGGGCCTCATCATGTCCCTCACAAGTGACCCAGATCCAGAGGGAACAGACATGAGGGGGTTCTCTCTCAGGCTGGGTCAACTTACTCTAGCTCCAGATGACCACCCCCCCACCCCCCCACCCCTCGGCCCCATTGGCTCTGTGACCTCCCAGGGTACTGTGTACTCCACTAGCCATTAAAGACTCATATATCACCCTCAAATACCACCCCTTACTACAGCCAGTTCTGTACCACAGGGCAGTAGTCACTTGGTCGGCCTCAGTCAGGAGCACCAGGCCTCACTGGCTCTAACCCTGGCCCTGACTGGACGGAGGCTTCCCTGAGCCGAGAGCTCCCTGAGCTTCTCCTTGGAAGAGGTCAGTACCCCTTCCTTCTTTCCATCCCTCCTCCCTGAGCCCCCCATTTGCACAGAACTTTCTCACCCAGATCCATTACTGCTGACACCTCCCCAGAGAGCTGAGCAGGACAAAGATGTTGTCCCATTAGACAGAGGAGAAAATTAAGGCCATATAGAAAGGAAGATGGCAATGCCAGGATAAGGACCTAGGACCCAATTTCCACTCCAGTGCTCCCTCCAGGTCTTTTAACTGCCACCTTGGTGAGCATCTAGATGAGGGTAGGGGACCTATGCTCACCAAAGTGTCCACCAGCTGCCCAACCTCTCTGCCCCCAAATCTGTAAGACTCTGATGGCATTCCCGGGTTGGGGGGAGGGGCTGGGTTACTCAGAGAGAGGTTTGAACCAGGGCTCCCAGCCTTGCTTCTGAAAGATTGCCTGGGCTGGCTCAGGGCTGCTGAGATGAAGCTGCAGAGAGGCAGGCAGAGGGGAGGTGGGATGGGGTTCTCCAGCCCTGTGATGCTCCTCTCTCCCACCTGCAACACCTCCTCCACCTCCTTGCATGCCCCATCCACCACCCTTGCAGTAAGGCCTCAGCATAAAAATCCTACAACAGCCTCCTGGCATCACTTCTTGTCAAAACCCCTCACGAGGCTTGTCACCACTGTCAATGTGAAGTCTGACCCCCTTGGCCAGACACACAAGGCCCTTTGTCAACTGGCTCCTGCCAACCTTGGTGGTCTCTTGGCCCAACTTGCTTCATCATATCCCCAACATTCTAACCACAGCAAACTGTGTCCCTATCCTGGGGTGGAGCAGAGCACAGCTCAGAGGCTGGCTCAGTGACTAGTTGTGGGTTCAGCTGGACACACACATGCTCACACGTCTCCATTAACATACAGAAACATGTGTACAGACACTGACACACACTTTTGTGTAGAAGCCCACCACCCTACTGCATGTGGTTTCCTACCAAATCACACACACAGTGGAGCTGTGAAATCTGAGCCAAGAAGGGACTGACGCATCTACTTTATGGATTCATAGAGGTGCCGAGTGTGGTCATGTCACCATCCCTAAACCCCCGAGAGGCAGCAGTGGATCGCTGGCTGGAGCCCATGGTCTCTGAGCCCCAAAGGGTGGGCAGAGGATGGTCAAGTAGGTCCCAACCAGATTCTCATTTGGGTTCTGTGGAACACTTGCTGTGTAGCCCTAGACAAGCTACCTTCCCTCTCTGTTTCCCCAGCTATAAAACAAAGGGATTCGGGTAAGCTGATACCTAAGGGCAGTCCAGGCCCCACTGCCCAGCTGCTGTCAGTTCATGCCGAGTGCTGAGAATGGAAGGGCCTGTAAAGCAGCAGCAGTCAGGTGTGCCAGGCACACTACAACCTCCAGCTGGGCCAGGAAAAGCTTCAGGGGATAGAGATGAGTTGGGCACAAGGGCAGCAGGAGTTTGAGCCAGAAGAAACAGAAGCCAAGAGCCATGCGATAGGAGCAATTATTATGACCCATAATTGACATTTGTGGAGCAAATAATAAGTCCTATTGAACACTTGCCATGCAGAGTTTATCTCATATTTTCATCTAGATTGTGGCCAAATATAGTCTCTCTCATCTCGAAGGTATCAAATGAGCAAATTTAATGGGTTAGGCACCATTCAGCTGACAGCCTCCTCGACCCCACAAACTTATACAGGGCAAGAGCCAAGGTGGCACAAGGTGGCACAGGAGCCTCTAGCAAGACTCCACCCTTACCTAAATTCCTCATCAGGCATGTAAGCAGCTATGTGCACAAGCAGCAGCACATCCTTTATGCTAAGTATCTATCTATGTGTACACACAAAGATGCATCCCCCTCTTGGTATGCCAACACAAACATCTAAAAGCTCATATGCATACACATGCAAGCACGCACTGGGGAGATGGCAGACAGGTCCTCTGCCACGGCCACAGCAATCCTAGCATGCTCTTGCCTGGACCTTGACACCCAATGCTGAGACTTAACTTGTGCTCCCAAGAGTAAGGATTGAAGCAGAGACTGGGCATATTTAGAGATTGCCAGACGAATACCAGCACACAGGCACTGCCAGGTGTGAACAATATCCCCTAATACTATGACCCCATCAGTCAATGGAAACTCCATGCCAGGATAGAAGAAACTGGTGCCCCTGCATCACGGAACAGTGCAAACTCCCCTCTTCCCTAAACCTCCTTGGCCCCCAGAGCACAGCTCATCTTGCTCACCTCCCTCTCAACCCCCAGCCTGCCCAGTGAGAGCCATGTCCCTGGGTCATGAACCATCCGCAAGCTGGGATGTCCAGAGACCAAGTGGGGAAGGCAGGCTGTTTCCAATGGGAGGGCATGCCAGCCCTGGCCCAGAGCCTCTCACACCCTCAGAAAGGAGGGGATGGCTGGAGTGGCAGAGGGGCCAGCAGGAGCAGCCCCAGGCCTCGCTGTTCTCTATGGCTTTTTATTCCTATGTGATTCTACTGCTCACTCATATAGGGATTGGAGCCATGGCGCACGGCGGGGGCGGCCAGCGGAGGGTTCGAATACTGAGCAAGGAGACCCAAGGAGAGCCGGGACAGTGGCCCAGCCCTCTCCCAGCACAGGCTGCTGTCCTGGCCAAGGGAGCCCTCCTCTGTTGCTCTCCTCCCCACTGGCCTCTTCCCCACCAGGTGTAACAGGGGTAGGGACAGAGGGCTGCTGGACTCCATCACTGCTCTGACCCATAATCCCAGCACTGGAGACCCCCAGGCAAGGCTAATACCAGGAATGGGACTCTGTCCTCAAAGGTGTGGCTAAGGGAACTAGGGGTGTTCAGCCTGGGAAACGGGGCTTGCACAAAGAAACAAAGTCCTGTGTGGCTGGGTAGCCCCTAAACAGAGGGCAGCTCAACCAAAGAAGGTACAGTCTGTGGCTAAGGGCTGACCAAAGCAGGAGGGAGGATGTCCCTAGTAACTAGCACACACTGAGGAGAATATGGCAGAGGCTGGAGACCATGGCAGGTACGCCACTGGGGAGTCACAGTGGATTGGGTAGCCAGTCCCTCCCACACCCCATGGACTGCAGTCCTTAGGCCTGTCCTCTCTGGGGTCTCTGCTTGCCCACAACGAGTGTGTTTGGAGCCAGGCTCAACCCTCTCAGGTTCCTGTTTAAGTGAAACAAGTGCCAAGTGTGCCCTGTAGAGAGTGTGGGGAATGCCTATCAAGTGCTGTGGCTGCAGTCCAACCCAACTCCCCTCCCCAGCGGGTCCCTGCAAGTCCCTTCTCTGAGGGAAGATGCATCGAGACTCCATAGTGTGGTCCTTTTTATTTTCAGTCCTTCTTGCTTCACCCCCAGAAAAAACAGGCTCAGGAGCTTGGCAGAAGGGATGCCTGGGGACAACTGTGAACTGCCCGAAGGATGTGTCCTGGTCCTCAGGTACCTGCTGCCATGGCTGAAAATACGAGTAGAAGACAGCCAGTCTGGTTGGGGAATGCACATGGAACAGAGGCCCTGGGTGGGAGGGATGAGGGCCAACCACACAGCCTGGGCCAAGAAGAGGAGGGGTTCCTAAGGCCTGGTGAGACCCTGGGGAACGACTCTGGTCTGCCCCAGGACCCTGCCCTATAGACCTCCTCTAGATACCCAAAACATGACCTATGCTATCACCGTGGCTGCAGGAACAGGAGGTGGACATCCATGACATTGGTGCCTGTCGGCCCGGTGTACAGCAGGTGGGCTCCACCCTGGAAATGGCGGAAGAAGGTATGTGAGTCATTGTGGGCTAGGAAGGTGGCCACATCCAAGCCCTCGGTGGTGGCCTGGTTGACAAGCTCAGGCATGACCCAGGCCCCAGCTGCCTCTGTGGGGCCATCCTTCCCATCAGTGCCACCACTCAAAAACAGCACGTCAACAGGCCCCAGTGACCGTCGTCCAAGCTCTGCTCCAACACGCAAGGCTAGTTCCTGGTTCCGGCCACCCTTGCCCGCGCCCTGCAACTGCACTGTGGGTTCGCCACCAGCCAGCAGGCAGACGGGGCCCCTAGCCCCTGCAATGGCCTCCAGAACCTCCTTCAGCTGCATGTCTGGGAGTTGGAGCTCAGCTGCCAGCTTATGGAGTTGTTCATCCTCCACAGAGGCTCCAGCCCTGGCTGGGGTGAGGTAGGCTCCAGCTACTTGGGCCAGCAGTCCATAGAAGTGAGCCATGCTTTTCACGTCACCCTGCATGGCTGAGCTCAGCACCACCGCCCGGTATCCCAGTGCCTCAGCCTGCCGCTGAGCCTCAGCCAGTGCCAGTACATTGGAGCCGATGATCACATTGAGGACGTGACCACAGGTGTGTGGTCCACGGCGTTCAGAGTCAGCCTGAGCCAGCACAGTCTTCACAGAACATGGCAGGGCAGCACGAAGGCCATAGCGATTAAGGATGTGCAGGCAATCTTGCACGTTGTGGACGCTGGCCACAGTGGGGCCGCTGGCAATCACTTCCACAGGATCCCCCACCACGTCTGACAGAATCAGGCTTACCACCTGGAGGGGGGTTGCAGAGGCAAGGCTCAGTCACGTGTGGTCCTCGCCTCAGAGCTATGAGGACAAATTGCCCTCTGTGTACTGATACACCTTTACACCACCTAGTGTATTTTCTCATCCATTTCTAACTCCTCTCAAGTGGGTTTGCAGAACACCTGGCCACATGGATCCCCCCTCACCCTATGGGAGACCCCTCTTATTAGGCCCTGTGAACTCCCATACCAGGCCCCTGCCAATTTGTACACTGTTTTAGGCTTTCGTCTTCCTGGTACATGTGGGCCTGCATCCACCAGCCCAGGGCTGCCTGGGGAAGAAGTGACTCATGTACCTGGGCAGGGTAGGCAGCTTGAGCCAGGCCCCCACCCTTGAGCTGGGACAGGGCCTTCCGGATGGTGTTCAGCTCCTGAATGGTTGCTCCTCGGGCTGCCAGCAGCTTGGTGAGTGTCTGCTTCTCCTCCAGTGTGACGGGTGGGATGGGGGCAGGCAGCAGGGCTGAGCCTCCACCTGCAGATATAGTGAGGACTTCAGGCAGAGGAGACAGCAAAGACACTTCCCCACCCAGGGATTACAGTGGGGTTACAGTGCCCCCGTGTGGACATGCAATGGATATGTGCATAGTCACCACAACTTAGGCATCTTAGGCATCTGCCCTGCCTTCGGGTAGCCCAGGTCTCAGCAGGCATTGGAAGAACTATTCCTTAAGAACATGGAATAGGGGCTAAGACGGGAACAGGGACAGCAGAAGACCAAAGAAAGGGCTCCATGGGGGCTAGAGACTTGGGTTTAGCCCCAGGTAATACTAGTACAGACAGCAGCAACAGCAGTGATATTTTCCTTGCAATACTCCCTGTGTGCCCTCTTATGGTCAGCCAACAAACTCAGTTGAGGGGAGGACCTCATACCTCAGGGGAGGCCAGACAACTGGCCCCGGGCCACCCAGGCTCCTCACTGCCTCTCTTGTTCTGTGACCCTAGAGGCTCAGATCTGATATTTGGAACCACCTATCTTCTGCCAACTGTCCTGAGCCAATCTGGCACCATACCTGAGATGAGCACAAGCAGCACATCATCAGCTGTGAGACCTTCAGCCAGCTGCCGGATGGCCAGTGCAGCCCGCAGAGCATCATGGTCTGGCAGATTATCCTCTGCACCCTCAAATACCTGGACACGGCTATGGGGCTTCAACAGCATCTCCCTGAGGAAAAAAAGAACAGACAGCAAGAGATAGGGTGGGCCCCTTTCCTCCCACCTGATTTCCCAGCTATATAGGTGAGAGGAACATAAACAAGGATGCCTGGTCACACCCATCCTGGAGCCAGGCCAGACGCAGGAGAAAAAAGCTGGCGAGGAAGGGAGGCCCTGATCCAGCCTAAGTCTGGGCCCAGGTTCCCCTCCAGATGAATAGTGGAGAGCAGCCCCCCACCCTACCAATGCTCCTTACTGCTTGCCAGTGCACTCCATGGCAACACGGATCCCCTTGGGAACGCTGATCACACCCTGCACAAGATGCTGGCCCAGTAGCTCCTCAGCTGCAGCTGCCATGCCCAGCACAGCTTTGCCGAAGCCCACCAGGTAAAGGTTTTGCTGCAGCTGAAAGCTCCGGTCCTGTATCTTCAGCTGCCCGTTGCTGGGGTCCAAGGACAGTGCCCGGTGTATCATGGGGCCTGGCAGCACGGCACCCACAGTGCTCTCAAATAGCTGGCGAGCCTGCTCTGCCAGGGCCATGCCACTGGCCAGCCGTGCCCCTGGGCTCCCCAAGAGAAGTGGGCGCAATAGGGCTCTGGCCGAACGAGGCAAGACCTGTAGGGCTGCAGCCATGCCCCGCTGGTTTCAGCTTTACCTGGAACCCATGGTTGCCTAGGGGGAAGAAAGCACTAGTGAGGCTGTTGCAAGAGTAGAGACAGGAGGCTTCCCACAGCCACTCCTGAGGGCTCAGGACCAGTGGACTCCACAGCTGCTGCTATAAGAACGGACCATCTGCCAGTCCCAGGAGACTTCCTGAGGCCCACAGCAGCCTGATCTCACTCCAGTCCTCGGAGCCCAGGCCTGCCACCAAGCCACGTCCTCCTCTTCTGCAGGCCACACGCCGGCCCTCTGGATGCTCTGCTGCAAGTCCAAAGGTCTTGGTAGCTGAGCCCTCCTCATAGGTCACCCCTTTTGGCTGAGACTTAATCATTCACAGAGGGAGCAATTCTATCAGTTGACTCTTGCCCTGCCCCTTCTCTACCCCCAAGCACTTCTGAGCCTTCACCCAGGGGCAACGCCCCCTTCTGGCATTTCTTCCGTGCCTCTTCATCATTTCTGTTGCCATTAGGCTGCTGACTGTCCCACCAACTGAGCCAAAACTGCTGACTTCCAGCCTGCTCTATTTCATTAGCATATGGGTCTGGGCTGGGGAGCCTGGGAAAGATAGGTCTGTGTGAGGAAGCTGCGGGCTTGCCAGAGCACTGAGAGACAGACTCAGAGCACATCCTTAAGGTACACAGCCTGAGGAATCCAAGCACTCAGGGCCAGTCCAACAAGAGGCTCAAGTTCAAATCAGAAGTGGCAGCAAAGTCTGGCTCATGGTGGAACTTTACAAACTCCCCAGACACCGCAGGAGGCCATGTACCATGGGACCCAATCTGCAAGACAGAAAGATACCCTTCAACCTACATGGCTGGCCAGACCAATCCCTGCCAAGAACATGCCTTTGGCTCCAACATAACAAGTCTTGGGTCACACCACCCACAGGAGTGAGAGCCTAGTGGATGGAGCAAGCACAGGCCAGGCTCCCACAGCTTAGCCCAAATAATCATTTTCCCCACTGGGCAGGGTAAAGGCTAAAGAAGCCTTGGGGTGAAGGTCAGGAGGCTGTATAGGAGTTTAAGGACAAACAAGCCCCAAAGAGTCATCTCTAAAACGGCATCTACTTTAATAAATGCCCATAAAAAATGCTGTCAGTTGACTGCAGCAGCAAGTGTGGACACAGTGGGAAAAAGAGGCTGGAAATCAGCCTCCAGCTCTACCACAGGTTTTAAGTGGCTGGGGAGCTCCATTTCTCTGACTAGGCTTCATCTGCAAAATGAGAGGTGGGATGAGATTAAGACCAATGTTATTCCCTTGACATCCTTGGGCTCTCTGAAGCTATCCATTATTAACACAGAAAATCTGGACCCAAACACCAATTTATCCCTCAAAAAATCTGGCAACTTCTAGCCTCGGCCACTTAGCCTGCTGGTTTTCATATTTCCCATAAGAGACCAACACTGCTCCACCCCGAATGTGAAAGGGAACACAGGGCACTGCAATGGGAACTTTGAAAATGAGCCCAGCTTTTGCCGGGGGACTCCTGGGGCTGGTCCTCATTAGGCTGGGAGCTAAAAGTATCTTAACATCTAGTAATAGCTGATTTTGACAGCCTGGATGAACTCTGTACTTATTTCCCAGATGGACACAGGCCTAGAGGATCCAGCCTTCCTACTGGATGCCAGAGCCCAGGGCAGGAGTGTGCTCAAGGGTAAGGTTGACAGAGAAAATACAGGCCATCCAGTTAAATTTGAATTTCAGAAAAACAAGGACTTTTTTTTTTGCTTAAACAACATTTTTTAAAGTACAGTTGGCATATTAGTTTCAGGTTTACAAAATAGTGATTAAGAATTGTTTTAATATAAGTATGTCCCATAGAATATTTGGGACATGTCTACATTAAAATATTATTTATTGTTTATCTGAATCTCAAACTTAACCGGACGTCCTGTATTTTTATTGGCTAAATCCAGCAATTTTAATCAGGATACCGTCTCTTAGACTCCCAGGCGCTCCAGCGTGAAATCCAGAGTCCGAGATCTGCGGTGACTCCTCCCAGCCGCTAAGTGGGGCTAGAGCCATTTCCGGCCTTCACTGCTAGCAAGGCTCCCGGAAGTGACGTCACCTTCGGCCAGAGCCTCAGGCCTTAGGGAAATGGCTGCCGTGTAATGCCCAGTGGTGACCCGAGAAATAACGCCCCCTTGCCACCTGGACTCTGTGTGGTCCGGCCCAAAGACTGCTTCGAAGGGCCTTCGCAGCGCAGACTTACCGTCCCACAGTTCCCTGCCGCGGCCATCGGCAGGAGGCCGGAAGTACTAGCTGGTGGGAGGAGCGGAATCCGGAAGTGTGAGGTGGGTGGGGTGGGTTGCGTTGCCGGCTGCTGGTTGCGGTGGGAGGGGCCCAGGGGTAATGAGTGAAAACTGAGATTGGCTCGGCCTTGACCGCCGAGAAACCGGGATAGAGTCAGTTTGCGCCTCGGTTTCTTAGTCTCTACAATAGGGGTAATTTTTCCCACTTCA
Organism: Pteropus medius; assembly: GCF_902729225.1. NCBI lineage: Eukaryota > Metazoa > Chordata > Mammalia > Chiroptera > Pteropodidae > Pteropus > Pteropus medius. The sequence continues at coordinate 3,839,004 of NW_024343578.1, forward strand.
CTGATTCGTGTGATCTGTCCTCTTTTTTATCCTTTGCGATCCAGGCAGTCAGCAGATACATTCCAAGCTCCTGTTAGGTCAGGTACTGGTTTGCTCAAACGGCGCGGAGAATCACTACTTCCCCCACAACCCGCCTGTTCTGGAGCCAGATTAAGCCATTCTCGCCTGTCCCCATCGCTGTAATCCCACAGTAACTCTTTGGTATTCCCCCCCACTCCCCCTTGGGCAACCAAATAACAGCTGTGACTCAGCAAGAGAGTTCAGTTCTGTGATCCTTGAACACAAGCTGCGTGTAAATACAAATAATCCTTGGCCTCCTTCAATGTCCAGGCTCTCACCTTGTGGCCACGGTGAGACAGGCTTGATGCCTTTACACATTCAAAAGACAAGTTCTGACCAGACTCCAAAGACACAGTAGAGCACACTGCTTTTACTTATGTTTTCTTGGAGAGGTGGGGGAGGGAGTTACATCACAAATCAGAGAGCAGACTTGCTAAAAATCTTAAAACACATTTCATACAATATACAGATGATGTAGTATTGAATTGTACACTTGAAACCTATATAATTTTATTAACCAATGTCACCCCAATATATTTAATTAAAAAAAAAAACATTTCTTACACTGGTTCCATTTACCATCTGCTATATGTTTCCACAGGTCTGCAAACCATACTCTGCTCTTGTCACGAACTTCTCCTTCCTCTTCCTAGCTGTCTCCCTGGATTATTCTTTCCCTTTATAATAGAGGATCTTTTATTCCCTAACAACTGCTCCCAAATGTTTCTCCACCCCATCATCCAAACAAAGACACTTTCAGGAGTATCTGCTCTCTTTAGATGTGGGGAGATTGTAAATACTTAAAATTTCAGTTTTTACTTGCTTACAGTAAGCTGTCTGTATTCATCCATGCATTTATTTATTCATCCCTCCATCACTCAACAGACATTTCCTGAGTACTTATGTAGGCCAAATGCTGTAGCTGCTGTGATGAATAAGAAGTGATTCTTCAGGGTGGAAAACTTACTCTGCTTTTGTAATTACATTTCCCATACTGCTGAAAGGAGTGTAAATTTGAGCACCTCTCTCATTATTTAGTTTTAGAGACTCATAAACAGACACCATTTACTGTGACAGTGCTATTCTGTCAGATTATAAGCAGGAAACTAATGGTACCCAATTTTTTTAAGTCCCTATCCTACCCCACAGCAACTCACAAGATGCATTTAACAGCAGGAGGGTTTGGATACCTACTGGACTGTGAGCTCCTAGAAGGTGGTGACTTGGTCTAATTCACATTTGTATTTGTACTGCTTTGCGTAAGACCATGCACACATAGAAACTGGCATTTCTTCATCTTTTTAAAATGAATTAAGAAAATCAGATGCTCTGCTACAAAGTACTGCAGACCTTAGGCGGAAAGGATTTCACAAAAAGAAAAGAGATGGTGGTAAGTGGAAGTAGAGGCTTCAGGAAGTGGTGGAATTTAGATCTAAGAAAACAATGGACTCGTCAGCAAGCTTACACATACCTGGATAGTGGGCACGAATATGTCTACAGTCTTTTTCAGTGCACTTTGGCAATAAAGATCACTGTGAAAATGTGACATGCAGTTTCATTCCAAGGAAATAATTGGATATGTAGACAAAGATGGTGGATGGGGAGGAAAATACTTTTTCCTTTACCGTCTTAGGTTCAGTGGCTGAGGCCCTACAAATTAAACCGACAGAACACAGTTTAATCAGAGGAGGAAAAGGTTTATTTCATGTGCATATGGTGGGGCAGGGGAGGGGTGGCTCATAGAAATGAAATGAAAACCCCAAAGAAGCCACTAGGCCTGAGAATATACCATTTTTAGCAAAGAGTGATAAATTATGGAGATGGGATAAGACAAAGGGGGTTTGAGCTTCTAGGGGCAGTAAATTGTAGGAAAATAAATATGTGGCAGAAACTAATAGAAGATAAGGGTTGCTATAGTAAGATTTGTTTGTACAGATTCATCTTGTTGGTTCCCCATCTCCTGGTACTGAGATGGAAAAACTTTCTCACAGAAAATTTATGTCCTGCTTTTAGGTAGAAAGGAGAAGGGCAGGGAGCCCTTTGTGTGTCTGCTGTTTCTCAAATGTCTTCATCTTAAAATAATCCTTATGCCAAAGTGGCATATTTTGGGTGGCATACTGTGATTCCTTTCAATGGATATAAAGAGATATTCATCCCAGAGATTTTCTGAGTATGAGCAATCTAAATATCCATTGATGAGAATTTATACATATAAGTCTATAGTATTATAAACACATTAAATATAATATTAATTCTAATATAATTAAAGCTACATACATGTTATTTTTTTTTGAGATGCTACTTTATGACTAAAGGAAACTGTTGAAAGGCCATTTAAGTAGAATATAAGCTTTCCCCTTCAAGCAAGATGAAGGAAAGAAGGTAATGGGGTATGTTACTCCTACTCTACTGAAGGAGGGTTTACTGAATTTATTTATTCAAGTTAAGCTTTAATTTAAAAGTTCCCTTTTAGAGCAAATTAAATTTCAGAGGTGGCTCCTGGGTGATGCTGGACAGTGACCAGGGGAAGGTGGCAGTAGTGACACCCATCTTCATTAACCTTGCCAAATCTCAGGAATTCATCATGGATAAAGTACTTGTCCCTGTAACTGAAATTTAACCTCCCGCCCCAACTCCTGCTGCCAGCTCAAGGGGATCATCGGGATAGTGAATGGTACTCAGTCTTGTGCTTTCTGACCTGGAACTTTGCTGTAAATAAACCCTGCTCCATGAGAAAGCTAATCAGGGATGATGTGCAGCCATTTAAGTTTCCAGATGCCTGAGGAGTTTTGAGGTGTTAGTTTATGTTGTTACCACAGCAGAGCCAGTAGTCATACTCCTAAAGCACCGGCTCCTCTATCAGCTTTCATCTTGTAGTCCTCTAACCTCCAACTCACGATGCTGTTTACCACCAAAGTCCATGTCTCTCCCCTTCCTGCACTTCCTTGCCCCCTTGTGGTTGAGTGTGGTCATTCAACTTGTTCTGGCCAATGAGTTGTGAGTGGAACTGATGTGGATCATTTCTGGCATTGAATTGCCAAAGTGAGACCGTCTTTCCCTTGGACTTGGCAACTGACAACATTCATGATATGGCTTTTCTGCCAACCTGAGACTCTGAGTGACTCTGATGGGAAGAGCCATCCTGCCTGCCAACCCACAATGGACATGTACTGAAAGTGGAAAATAAACCTTTGATGTTTATAAATCACTAAAATGTGGGGGTTTGTGTTATTGTGCCATAATCTAGTCTATCCTGGTTGATATGCTTACTTTATCCTATTGAAACTTAGTTTCAGAAATAAAGACCTGCATCTTAGTACTGTAAGGAGGAGGCAAGAGAATTAAAAATGTTAATCGAGGCACAATTAGAGACTGCAATATGCTGATCAGCCCTGCAGCCAGGCCAGGAGGACACCTTCAGAACAAAGCAAGATTTCTGCTGGATTACTAACAACTCATTCTTCACACTTGTGAAGGAGAAACAGGAACCGAGAGTCATTCCCTATGGCTATAACCATGGGGAACCTGTGTATTAAAGGCAAGAACTGCCAGCAGGTCTTTCACTCTGCATATTCTTACCTTTTCAGCTACATACTCTTCCCTTTCCTCACTGTATGTCCATATCAAAGGAAATGGAAACTAAAGAGTGATATAAACTGAATTCCCTGAACACTCAGGGTCCCTCTCAGTGCCTTTTCTCTGTCTCTCTGGCTGTCTTCATCTCTATTGTCTCTGTCCCTCTAAGTCCCTCTCAGTGCCTTTACTTTGTCTCTCACTGTCTCTCTCACTATCTCTCTCACTCTCTGCCTCTGAGATGAGACCACACTGTGGAGTGTTATCCCTTTTCTAATAAACTTTCCTTTTCACTTCAACTTTGGCATGTGTTGAATTCTTTCTACACTCTCTGGCAAAGGACCCTCTTCTTTCAGTACAGGGCTTGGTCTTCCAGTCATTTGGGGAAGTTTGCCCTAACCTGCATCGTTAGAAGCAAGATCTTCTCTTATTGTTGGCAGATCATCCAGAAAATATTGGTTCTCATTGGCATTCATCTTACCAGATGTACCAACATGCTTCAGGTCGCCAACTGTCTATGCTTGCACACTCCTTCATGAGGTATATAACAATATTAAAGAACTCAAGAATATTTTCCTGTGTATTCACTAACTCAGGTGAATCTTGTGCACTAATTAATACCATGGAGCAAGAGCAGAAAGTGGAAAGCAGCTTCCGCACGGAGAAATTCTTTGTATCGGTCTTGGGTTTCTGTGGCAGGGCAGATTTTTATTCCATCAGTTCATGTGGCTTCTACACCCTATACCTTTTATTGTATTTTAATTGTGACTGGACAGAGGTAAATGATCACAAGAATTCAGGACTGGCAGCAAATGTAAGATCAATTTAGAAAAAAAATAAAAATAGTGAATATGAATGCTTTCAATCTTTTCTCCAATGAAGTGAACTCAGTTTGGTTACTTCAGCCCTGAAAGTAATGTGAATTATTATAGTGCACTGATAGAGAACCTGTAAACACTTCTGCCACCTTAAAATCCACTATGAAAATCAAGTGCTGGTTTTTTAATGTATGCAAAACCTGAGATAAGTCAGAGGGTATCAGTCACGTCTCCAAACTGGAGGCAGCTGTCTTCTCAGGGCAGTTCTCCTGGTTTCTGGCCTCCTTCTGCTTGTCCTTGACATCTTGGATCTTGGGGATCAGCCCTCTCTTCCTAAGCATTCAACCCCTAATGCCTCACAAGACTTTGCACAGAGGAATGGAAGAGCTCTGCAACGAGCTTTCAGGAGTTCCCTCTTCCACACCCTCCTTAGGCTCTGCATTGCTGGACACTGCTCCAGGGTAGGCCCAAGGTGGGGTGCTCTGGGAGACCCAGAGTTCTAGGGCTAGAATGATGTGAAGAGTTGCTCAGTGGGAAGGTGAGGGTCAGGAAGTGTCGGAGGCAGGGTAGAATGGGGCTGTTTTAAGGAAGGAACATAAAACCTCTTAAAGCTACTTTTCATGGAAGGAACGGTAGGGGAGAGTACAAACAGTTCTGCTGTGACTGGTGAGTAACTGATAGGAAGAGGCTACTAAAGCATTGTAGGCCAGATTGTCAGAAAGAGTTGAAACAGTTTTATACTTTCAGAGACAAGAGGCCCTGGGCTCTAGATAATTCTTGGCTCTGGGCATCTAGGCTTATCTGGGCGGGTCTCATCCCTTTCTTCCAGAACAAGAAGGCATTGTTTACCTACAATGGACTTTGTTAAATATGAACAATTACCTACGCTTTGCCCTGAAAATAGGGTTGGAGAGTGTCAGTTCAGAAGCAGAGTGTAAATCCAGACTCTAGGGCTGTGTGACCTTGAGAAAGTTAACCTCACAGAATCCCAGAGTCTTCATTATTAAAACGGGAATAAGAGCATTAAATAATGTGTTTAAAGTGCATGTAGAAGGCCTCAAAGTTGTGGCTGTACTGTTGCTGACCTGGGCCACATTCATGGGTGTGTGACCTGTACAGTCACATGAGGAACAAAGATCAGAAGGATCCCACACTTGGTTTAATATTCTGCTGTTGCGATCTTGCAGTTTTTAAGTTTTTCAAGGAAGAACCCATATTTTTATTTTGCACCAGGCCCTGCAAATTATGTAGTCAGTCCTACTACCAGGGGAAAATGCCTCCTTTACATCTAGGACCCCGGGATCCTGTAGTCTCAGGACTTCTCTGAAGAATTCCAGTCAGTAGCCACATGTTAGGAGTGCCAGTGCTACACACTGGGTGAGGCGGATGTGGCACTGTATTTCCAAGGCAGTACTGAGGCTGTAAGGAAAAAGTCTGAACTCCCTAGCTATGTAGGCATGTCCTGGCCACTTGTCCGAGGAAAGTACTTTAAGCAAGAGGCCTAGAAACCCTAGGATTGGCTCACTCAGTAGCTGAAGGCCACAATTTGAGTCTTCCAGAGGTTGATCCCTTGGGGAAACTGAACATAGCATGTAATCCAGGAGCGGCATAAGCTACGTGAATTATATTAAATCAACCACAGTTTCCTTGCAAAAAAAACCCCAAAATGTTCTAATTTTTAAAAATGCTTTTAAGCGTATATTTTGATTATCAAAAGGAAAAAAAAAAAAAAAAAACCAATAGAAAATATGTTTCAACCATTGCTAAGGCTGCCTTTAACTCCAGGAAGAGATTTGTGATTTCCATTTGATGTAAAATGTTACCTCTGCTCATGGCCATCATAAAACATTTATTTCCTCTTGGTGAAATGAAGCATTCATTTAGCAAATCAAGCAATTTGTCAGGTAAAAGTGGTTATATGTGAACTATGTGTGGCAGTTGAAACATGCTATTCAAAAATTACCATGGGTTACAATTGTGTTCCAACATTCTGCTTTTCTTCTTTGGCAATTAAGCTCACACACACACACACACACACACACACACACACACACACGTGTGCGCGCGCCCTTCTCAGAGAGTCATGTGACTCTAGTTATTGTGAAGACTTGTGTAATAAGTGGAGGAGGAACAGAATAAGCCACCTCAAAATGTGCCACCTTGGCATGTGGATTGTTTTAAGCTGAAGGCAGTTAAGAGCCAGTAGACTCAGGAAAAGCTTTTTACCTCTCCCTTAACTGCCTAAAAGAATTTAGATAGAGGGCTTGTTCCAGGAAGAGAACTATTACTAAGGCTAACCTTGTATATCAGGAAGATTTATCAGTGTGGCATGGCAAACATTTGCTTACTAAATGTTTTGCTCTTCTCTTCTTGTGAACTGTATTCCTACCCTTTGAAACCCAGACCACTACCTTCTTCTCCTTAGCGCAGGATGGTATAAAAGCCTCAATGGCCTGACTGCCTCAGAGTCTGTCTTTGTGAGGCTCCTGTATATACACATATAATTAATTTTTTTTCCTGTTAATCTGACTTATGTCAATTTAATTATTAGACCAGCCTACTAGTCTAGAAGGGAATTTTTTTCCTCCCAAACAAACTTAATCAAGCTCCAGAGAAGCCCCACTGAGCACTCTAACTGAGAAATTTATCTCAAAGAATTGGAATTTGTAAGGAGCCATCAGTTTTGGAAAGAAGATACATTGCTTAGGGTAGGTTCCATTTTAAACCGTGTGGCATGAAATATAAAAATTTAATAAATGGGCCAGTCCTAACTATATTGTGGTAATCATTTCACAATATATAAGTGTATCAACTCATCACATTGTATACTGTTAAACAAAAACCTTTGCAGCTGAAAGTTTTTCTGAAAGAAAGGGTTTATTGAGTCATGTGCTAGCCAGAAAAATGACCAAGTCTTGGGACATACAGTCTAAACCAGTGGTCCCCAACCTTTTTGGCACCAGAGACCAGTGCTCCTATGAGTATCTAATGTCTGATGATCTGAGGTGGAGCTGAGGTGGTGATGCTAATGCTGGTGAATGGCTGCAAATACAGATGAAGCCTTGCTCGCTTGCCTGCTGCTCACCTGCTGTGCAGTCTGGTTCCTAACAGGCCACAGACCAGTACCAGTCCATGGCCTGAGAATTGGGGACCCCCGGTCTAAACCACCAGTAGCAGGGCTAGATGGAAAAGGCAAACATGTCTGTTGTACTGAGGCTGACAGAGTTGGTAGAAGAAAAATGAAAGTTATTTTAAAAGAATTTACATTGGCTATGAAGTGGGGCTGGTTCTTGGATAGGTACATAGTTGGTAAGGAAGAAGTGTTTGCTCTTTATGATTGGTTGTGGGCAGGAGTCCAGAAAGTTCATGCATAAGGAGGATGAAGTGGCATCAGGTAGTCAATTACTCTCTAGATAATCCTGAAACTAGCCACCTGGAAGTTAATTCAAAATGTCCATATATATTCAGGAATATAAGCAGTCTTGTTGGTTTTCAACCCACAGCTGTTAACTAATTAATTTCTCTTGTCTCTTCCTTTCACCCTCTGGCCTGCTGTAATTTAATTTAGGAAATCTCAGAATTTTCTCCTTTTTAACACCTTACACAATGTTATATGTCCATTATATCTCCATAAAGCTGGAAAAACAAATAAACAACCCTATCCAACTAGTTTAAACAATAAGGAAAATTTTTTATTTGACATAACAAGTGATCTTAGGTTAGGATGGCTATAGGATTGGTGTATAGATCACAAGTACCCTGTGTTAATTTCCTAGGGCTGCCATAACAAAGTCACACAAATTGAGTGGCTTAAAACAATAGGACTTTATTGTCTCACAGCCTGGAGGCTAGTAGTCCAAAATCGAGTTGCCAACAGAGCCATGCTCCCTCTGAAACCTGTAGGAGAGACTCCAATCTCTGCCTCCATCATCACATGGCTGTCTTCTTTTTGTGTCTCTCTCTTCTTATGAGGACACCAGTCATATTGGATTTAGGGCCCACGCTACTCCAGTATGACCTTATCTTAACTTAATATTTATCACAGCAATCCCTGGCCTTCCATGTAGCCACATTGTAGGATATTAAATTTGTGAGGGACTTCCAATATCTTTTTTTTTTTTTTTGTATGGCTTGTGGGGGGGTGGGGAGGTGAGGGGTTGGGGGGGCAGGGGGGCGGGGTGGTCCCAATTCCAACCCGTAACAGATCCTTTACATCTTTCTGTTCTTCAATTCTCAACCTTCTGGCTTGCCCTTAGGCTGCTCTCCTCAGGGTCAAACCAGACTACAGTAGTTCCAGGCATTACATCCAACATAGTAGTAGTAGCGATCATCACTTCTTTCTATCTCTTTTAGATGCAAAGAGACTTTTCCTAGACTGCCTTCCCCAGCAGACTTCTTCTCATTTCTCATTTCAAATATTTCATCACAAAGGCATGCCTAATCCCATCACTGGGAAGGGAAATAAGACCACTCATCTTGATTGGCTTAGACCATTGGTTCTTAAATTTGACATGCATCAAGATCACCTGGAGGGCTTGTCAAAACACAGATTGCTGGGCTCTGGTTCTAGTGTGAGATTTGAGAGTTTGGATTTTTGACAAGTTCCCAGGGGAGGCTGACGCTGCTAGTCTGGGTCCATACTTTGAGAACTAGTGGTTTAAACTAATCAAGATTTATCTCAGAGGACTGGGCTCAACTCTTGGGCAATGCTTACCACTTAGAGGAGGGAGGATATGTCAACAAAATCAGGATTCCAACAGAAAGGAGCAAGGGGAGAAAACTTTTAGGTAAGTAACCACAGTGTCTGCAGAAGAGTGGCCAAATAAAAGCCAGGAGGAGATTAGAAGGAGTGAGTTCAGACAGGCAAGAAAAATGTCAGAATGGAATGATATCAAGGGAACCATGAGGAAGAGTTTCAGGGAGAGAGTGGTCAACACTCTTAATGTGACAAATAGAGCCAGGAATGTAAGCACTGAAAAGTGACCACTGGATTGGAAAACTATGTTAACCTAAAAATAAAAGGCCAAAGTGAGAGACAATAAACATTTATTTATCTGAAATTAAAAAAGAGTAGCGATTCAGGAAGCACTGATTCAGGCAGAAACCCAGTGTTCTGATTAAGAGACAAAGGCAAGGGGTGTTTGTGAGAAAGAGAAGAACAATTTTATCAATGGAAGGCATTTTTATTCTTGCAGATAAGTTAACAGTGACACTAATTCTAAACAATGTTTTAATTTTCAGTCTGATAGTTGTCGGTTTGGTAGTTATAATATCTGCTTTCCTGATATCTTTGTAAATAATTCTTTGGGACATAATGTTGCTTTAGGCCCAATCCAAAAGTTATTTTGTACTATTTTACTATTACAAAGGTTTGAGGCATAAGACATGCAAGTTAGTTCCTCTGGCATGGCAACTCTGACACCATTTTAAAGTGATTCCATTTATATTATTATAAAATATTGTTCCCCTTTTGATTAAGATATTTTCTTGAAAGCATTGCTGACTAATGATTGGAAAAAGAAACACTGATGAGCTATTAAAAGCATCACTAGTCCTCTATTGTCAGGATGGCTCATTTTCGATATGTTATGCCATTGTTGGTCCCTTGTTGGAAGGAAGGCTCATTCCAAGTATATCACAGTCAATGTAGGCAGAAAAGTGTTTCTCATTTTTTTTTTCTCTAGGAGCCTCAGGCTGTATTTGAGCAATAAGAGTGCCAGATCAGAGGAAGGCTTTACCATTATGTTGAAGAGCAAAAATATTCTGTAGTTTCTTGAGTTTTCTTATATGAAGTCTCATAGGCCTTAGCGATCATCACAAAACACTAAACAACCATTATTAGAATGGTGTTTTTATAACATCAAGCTATGTGAAACAAAGATTTATAACAGCAAAAATTTCTATAATAAACAAAATATTAAGTCCAACATGAAGAATAGATTTGAATCAGGAGGCAATGTCTAAGGGCATTTAAGTGAAGATATTAAAGAACTGTGATGTGTTAGGGGACATTGTATTTAATTACTTGGCTGGTTTCTGGATTTTAGTCCATCTTTATTTTATTAGAGGTGTTTTATCCAAATACAACAGGAGGTATTAACAATAGAGCAAACCACCTTTTTCAGCTAGGATATGGTTGAGAACAGTTCTATTGTCTAATGTAACTCATGCAAGGGAATGAAAAGATTTTTCTTTGGTTGGCTATTGCTGTGGTGGTCTTTGCAACACTTGCCCAAGGAAAAAGTATTATTTTAAAATCTGATACTTTTACTGGGGTCGACATCACGAGGCATTAAACATCTTTGACCATGTATAACTACTTGCATGTCTTGGTCTCTCATAATATTTGTGAGATAGAAAGGAACTGAAGTAAGGAAAGAAGGAGAAATGAAGATATAGGTTATATAGGCCTGGTCCAGATTCTTGGGTTAGTTGTCTATAACAAATATTATCTGCTTTATTTCTTAGTAGTTTAAAATTTTAAACCCTCTGTTGAATAGTCCAACAAGAGCTTTCTTTAAATTGAGAAACATAAATACAAGAGTCAACATCTTTAAATTTGGCCATACATGGATTAGTAAAGAATACCTGAAAATTTGGAGAGATTGGGTAGGAAAGAAAAGATATTTTAATTTTGTTCGTAAAGGTATAATTTACCAAATTGCTGTAGATCAGAGGTAACTTAGGAGAAAAACATTCTTATGAATAGAAAACAAAGATAGAAACCCAGTAATATTTCATATAAAGGTCATAAAAATCATAATCATCTTTATCAGTTCATTTAGTCCCATGTTATGAATTCTTGTTTATCTTGATCTTTTCATTAGCAGTTTTATAAATCCTGTTTTTTTCTTATAGTTCTTTAAATCTTTACCCAGTTCAATGTTATATTTTTAAAGTTATCAGAAACCTGTATTTTATTTTTTTAAATTATTTATTATTATTATTAATACCTACAGCACCTGGTCTTCCTAGGTGGTCTCCCATCCAAGTACTAACCAGGCCCAACCCTGCTTAGCTTCCAAGATCAGACATCAGGCTTGTTCAGGGTGGTATGGCCATAGACCATGGACTGGCTATGTTTCCACTGGGGCACAAACCCAGAACCTTCTGTGTGTAAAGCAGACGTGCTAACTGCCACACTATGGAACCAAATCTCAGAAACCTGTAGAGTACTTTTCAGGGTTTTTTTTTTTTTTTTTATGAATGTCTTTGAAGATAAAACACATTTATAGAAACATTTTTTCTCAAAACATCAAAATAAAATAAGAATTGTAAATTACTTAAAAATGGCCGTGGTTAAATATCTAATGAGAGTTTACATATATACTTATATAAATAATACAATTGACTTAGTTTTCCATTTCAGTCTCAGTAAGCTGGACCATATATAAAATTCTTTCTCAAGATCCCTTTTCCATTCACCTTCTATAACTTCTATAAACATTTTACAACATCCATAAACCTTCTGTAACTTTTCAGCTTTTGTCCTATCTTTTTCTTCCTTATTTTGAAATAAACATTTTTTAAACAAAATTATTTTTTTATTTACCAAAAAAACAAAGACTTATGTCTTTTATATCTTTTTTATCCCAAAAACATATTTTCTTTTCCTTTAATAAAAATATATCTCTATGCTTTGTATCTTTTTTATTAAAAACTTATATCTTATTTTTCATAATAGTCATTTTATTTTATCCTTATTATTTTTCTAGTTGTTTTATTTAAAAAAACCATAATCCTTTTATAAAACAATTTTGGCAAGGGAACTTATACAGCAGTCTGTATTTTAAAAAGGCCTTTTCTTCCCCCACTTCTGGTCTCTATGGACAATGTTTTGGTTAGTTCCTGAATGTTTACATTTCAAAGACATGATGAAATTTATGGATGTAAAGAAAAAAATGTAAGTTTTTTAGCATTGGACCAAGACAGGCCAGAATTTTAGGAACTTTATATAATTTCTAGAATATTTATATTAATAATATATCTATATAAATATAATCAAAAGTTTAATATTATTTATTTGACAATGCTTCTCATATAATTTAACATACCAAATAAATCTAATTTTGTTAAGATTTCTCTTTTGAGATGTTTCAGGGGCCCTTTAAAACACCCCAAAATTATTCTTAGGTCAGTAAGACTTTATTTAAAATTTAATTTCTGGAGGTTTGTCAAATATGTTAAAATTTAAAAATAGTTGATTAACAAGATCACAGATCATTAGGAAATAATATTTAATTATCCATTTAAACAAAATGACAATAAGATATTTAAAGACAAATACAGAAGGCTACATAATTATAAACAAAATTTTAGTTCTTATTATTGAGAGGACTCAGTTTACTCAAGGACCTGATTAAGACAACATGAAATGTAGAACTTTGTTTTTTCAGGCAAAAAACTTTTTATACAATCTTATCAGGAACAGACCAATAATAGGAAAATGTTGTCCTTTTAGTAAATGAAAGAACTTAAATTTTAGCTTTACATAACCACGCCATTGATATTAAAGCTTAATTAATTTTTTAACATTCTTATAATAACAATTTAACTTTAGCCAGCTTAATTATAAGAGGTAATATTTCCTCTTTCTCTCTTCCCCTTCTAAAACTACCAACACAAAATTATTTTTATTTCCTTTAGGAAAACATATCTCCATACCTGATATCATCTTTTATTTAAACCATGTATTAATTTCTTCTCTATTAATTAGATTTTTTAACCCTTAGAAATCTTAATTTAGTGGCAACTAAAAATAAGCAATTAGTATTCTTTAGATTGGTAAATTTATGAACACATTTCATTACCTCTAGATATATAGGCTCTTTGACTCACAAATATATTTCATAATTTTTAGAAACATATACTTTCTTAATATAGTATTAGACATTTTTAATAACAGATCCAAATATATTTAATTTTTCTATATTAAGAAGCCTAAAGTAGGTAAAGTTAGATTTATTTAACAATATTTCAGTATTTTAACTTATTTGGAAATGATCTAGATATTCGATTATTTTTATCTTTTAATTTAATTTAATAAAACGATAAGGTTTCAAGTTACTAAAAGATTTTGGAGAATTATTTTTAAGTACACATACCATAAAACAATTATTTCTGGAAAAACTTTTATTTACATGTATTTAATTTATTAATTTTCAATAATTGCATTTGGACTACTCATGAAAATTTTATGAAACATCGGGCAAAGTCAATTATTATCCTAACATATTTTCCTGTTGACAAATGCTATAACAGAGATAACACATTTTTTTGTAAAACCAGATAAAATTAAAATATTATATTAAAAGTTGATAACTCCAAAGACATGTCTGTTTTAATGAAACCAACAAACTTAAATTAGCTTTACTATTAAATAATTTCCCAGATCATATGATACTGAAAAGTATTTGTGTTAGTTTCTGTTATATTCCTTAATTTATATAAATGTTTAATTACCTTAAGCCAATTAGAACTCTTTTTATAAACCAATTCTAGTAATATCCTCCAGAGGTAAACATACATACACATATATAGACAGACAGAACCAGAGACCTCATAGTTCTTTTTTTTTAAAATTTCAGCCATGAGTGTGGTATGTAAGGCCAAACCCCATGAATTTATAATAGTTGGGATAAGTTAAGTTTATTTATTCAGATGGCTAAGGTTTTAAGATTTTTATTTGTCCTTGATAAGCAATTTTTTAAGGAGATGGGGGCTGCTTAGGCAAGGGAAACTTTTCAGCCACTTATGCTTTTAAAACAGCTTTCTTTTCCTATTTTTTTCCCTTTGGTTTGTTTAGACTAAGGCAGTGTAGGCTGTGTTTACATTCCTGGTTATCTGTAAGAGGCCCTGGTGGTTACTGAGGAGGCTTAAAAAAATAACTCTCAGACTTTTAATTTTTCCAAATTTCTGAACATAGAATTATTAAATTCTTTGAAATATCTTGTCAGGTTTCAGGCAGGACAAATAATACAAAATTTTAAAGTGTCTACTCAGATGGCCAAAGTTTATTTTAGGATTCTTTTGGAGAAAGTACTATCTTTTGGAAGCTTCTGTTTACTAGTCAAAAAAAAAATGCATTCCACATCTTCTTTATCCAATCGTCTATCGAAGGGCACTATGATTGTTTCCATGTCTTCACCACTGTGAATAATGCTGCAGTGAACATCATGGTGCATATATTTTTATGGATAAGTGTTTTCAAATTTTTGGGGTAGATACCCAGAAGAGGGATTGCTGGGTCATATGGTAATTCTATTCTTATTTTCTGAGGACTCTCTGTACCGTTTTCCATAGTGGCTGTACCAATTTACTTTTTCACCAACAATATATGAAGGTTCCTTTTTCCCCACACCCTCTCCAATACTTGTTATTACTTGTCTTGTTGATGATACAATGGAATATTACTCAACCATAATAAAAGATGAAATATTGCCATTTGTGACAACATGGATAGATCTTGAGATTATCATGCTAAGTGAAATAAGTCAGACAGAAAAAGTTGAGAACCATCTGATTGCATTTATATGTGGGATGTAAAACTGGAAGGAATAAACGAATAAGACAAACAAAAACTCATAGACACTGACAACAGTTTAATGGTTACCAGAGGGAAAGTGGGGAGGGGGAAGGTAGATAAGGGTAAAAGGGGTGATGGAATACATGGTGATGGAAGGAGATTTGATTTGGGGTAGTGAACATGCAATGCAATATACAAATGATGTATTTTTAAATTGTACATTTGAAACCTATATAATTTTATTAACCAATATTACCCCGATAAATTTAATAAAAAAAAATGCATTCCATTGTCCCAGGAACTATTTGGGTTTCTGCCTGAATCAATACTTCCTGAATAGCTATTCTTTTTCAATCTCAAATAAATGTTTGCTGCCCCTCACTTTGGCCTTTTATTTTTAGGTTAACAACTAGAAGATCTTTATTGATCTTAGAAAGAGAAGTTTTATTTTGAAGACGACACATGGAAACAGTTATACAAAATACAAAGTTATTTACATATCATTATCTGCTACTGATACCAAGTGGTAGAACTAATTCTTAGAGTTAGAACTGGTTTTTCTAGAATACAGGTAACTAGGTGAGTGGTAAGAAGAAGCAAAGGGGTTTTGATTTACTGCTGAATAGTGAAATAAGTTTGCTGAGACAACTTAGTGTTCTGAGTTCATATTTAAACACAGCCACATCTTGAGTCTTAAGTTACAGATAAGAGGTCATGCTTGTGAGGGAAATAATTGCACATTCTTATCTATTTGCCAGTCTAAACATCAGTCTCCACATATATTCAGAGATGTCTACTTATCTATCAATGCCCACCTATTCCTTTCTATGTATGCACATCTATTGCCTAGCTTCACTTATATACATAGTTATTTATGGACAAGTCCAGGTTCTGCCACTTGCTACTGGAATACCTATCTAGGCCTCCATTTTCACATCTGTGAAATAGAGATGATAATCACACCTCTCATAGAATTGTTGTGAGGATTAAATGAGCTCACATGTATAAATAAAAATGTGTATGTATGAATGAAAATTGTTACTATGACTACACAGCCTTTACTTTCTCCACATGTAACATCACCAGCTAGCAGTCGATTCCTAAGTGTTGGATGAGTCCAATTTTAAAAGTATATTTATACTATATGATTCCAATTATATGACATTCTGGAAAAGGCAAAACTACGGAGATAGTGAAAAGATCACTGGTTGCCAGGGGTTGGGGGAGGAGGAGGGATGAATAGGAGGAACATAGAAAATTTTTAGGGCTGTGAAAATACTCTATATGATACCATAATGAAGAATACTTGTCATTATACATTTGTCCAAATACATAGAATCTACACAACCAAAAGTGAATGTAGCACTCTGGTAGAAGATGTTGATAATGGAGGAAGGAGGCTATGCATGTGAGGGGACAGGAGGTATATGAGAAATCTGTACCTTCCTCTTAATCTTGCTGTGAACCTACAATTGCTCTAAAAAAATAGTCTCTTAAAAAAAAAAAAAGTAGAAAAAGAAAAGAAAAAGAAACTATAAATGGGCCAATCAAATATCTGGAATACTTTAGCTAAATTAATTTATTCAATTAACAATATATATTGAGCCAGACTCTGGCTTGACTCTAGATACAATGGGAAGGAAAATTACTTTATAAACAATAATGTGTAGCTATTCAAAATGATTGTATAGTTCTGTATTTATTGACCTGGAAGATATTCATAGTATTATATGAAAAGATTAGGTTATAAATAATATTGTATTGTGAACCCATTAAAAATATACTTTAGAGGAAAAATCTGAAAAGTTCTATATTCAAATGGTAAAATTTATGTTATATATTTTTTTACCATAATAAAAACAAATATAACAGTAGCTACTTCTGGATACTATGTTTTTTATTACTTATTTGTATTTTTTCCATTTTTCTGCAGTGGATGTGTACTTGTGTGAAAAACTAAGTGAATAAATGAAACAATGATTAAGAGTTTAGTAACACAGGTTAATAACATGAAAACAATAACAAATTAAGTCTGATGTTCTTTAAGACAATCTGATTCACTTCTGACTGCAAGCTTTCTCCTCCATCCATCCCCCACTGGAGCCAGCCTTCCTGGGTCATTTTTTAAAGTCCAGCCTTTAAGGCACTGTTGGACTGGAATAGGAGAGTCCCACTATAACAGGGCAGGGAGCCAGGCTAGGAATGTGAAACAGTGAGAATGTGAAACAGGCTGAACCATTTCAGAACACTCTTAAAATATGAAAAAATGACTTTTTCCATTCCAAAAATAATTCAGGAAGTCAAGTCTTGGAAGAAAGCTTTGGTCTTAACAGTGAAATCTGGGAAAGGTACAGGAAGTACAAACTTGAAATATACCCTGTAAAGATTCCTTTTGGCTGACAACACAGTAGATTATGGCTGTTTCTGTGGTTATTTTTGTAGGGACCAAAATATGGTATCTCAATGGGTTCACTTCCCAACAGTACCAGGACATGGCACCATATCTGTCCTTGTTGCCACCTAACCATTCAAAGCAGACTCAATGTCAGCCTTTCTAGCCTGTGAAATAAAGAAGCAGGAATTGCAGGGAAGTGAGTGCTCTGAGGCACCAAGGACTTTTCTTCCACTGCTTTGCAGTTTGGAAAGTTGCCATTCATTTGGGTTTCACTCAAACAGGCTTTTTCCAGACCCCAGAACAAATTGTAACCAGAAGCTCTGCTCTTTGTCAGGAGGCCAGTTGCATCCCAGACTTAGCCAGGATTGTGCCCTCTACCCTCAGAAAACTGCTTTTCTTTCTTTTTTCTCTTTTCTCTTTTTCTTTCTTTCTTTCTTTCTTCCTTCCTTCCTTCCTTCCTTCCTTCCTTCTTCTCTTTTTTGTTTGAGCCAAACTGACAACATATACCAGGGAGTGAGATCTCAAATGCTCTGGAGAATAACAGTTTGGCTGCTTCTTTTATGTGGTTAAAATTAAGGACAGAAGGAAGGAAGATTACATGAAGGTGGGGAAAAAGCAAAGCAGGGATTGGATTAGAGGATAGTTAACAAGATTATGTACTCTCCTGAGGGTGGTTACAGTTTATTTCAAAACTGTTAACCTGCACAGAAACAATGGACAGGGCTTGCTTAAGGTAAAGACCAACTTTTTACTATAAAGTTATATGCCAAGGACTTGACTATCCACTGTGATCTGCCCAGTTAGGAATTTACAATCAGATCACCCTGTGAGATTACTTTCCATAAAACCCTTAAAAAAAAAAATCCATTTTGGTCATAAATCAGTCTGAAGGATGCACTGATGACCAACCTTTTGGTTGGATAGAGTGGTCTCACAGCACTAGGAAGCTCATTCCTAGGAGGTCTCTGTAGTGGGGTTGTCTTGTTTATCGTTGGGAATGGGACAATACTGAGATCTGAGTTGAGGCTGAATTTTCTCAAAACAGAAATGGCAGGTAAATGGAAGGCAGTCAAGTCTTATGGCCTTCATTGCAAAAAAACACTCGGGATCATTTCTATCCTGAGAACTATTGTGATCTGAGTTTTTGCCTTCTGTCTCATTTTTCTGTATTTGGCATCTAGTATAACATTTACATAAGTCACAAAAAGAGTGTTAATAATTACCTTATACGTGTTCAGTAATCTTTTAAACAGTTGGACTATATGGAAAACCCCAAGAAACAAGTATAACTATTATTATGACTAATATCATTAGCTGACAGGTAAAGACAATCAAACAAAATGGATTCTGAGTTCAATATCAATTTATAGGTATAAAAGCCTTGTCAATGTCTTGGGATAGCTGTTAACCTCTGATGCCAGTGGTTTCTCATTCTAGAGGAGTTTTTGATGTCCATAAACAGGAGTAGATGTCCATTTGTGGTTATAAGTTCTCTAATGAGGTTGTGTGCTGGCTGGAAAATTACTGCTTGGCTATTGCCCATGGGAACATAGGTTATCACCCAAGGGAACATGACATTCTAACAATAAGCTTTCTGCTTCTGTACGCCTGTTTGTACAACCGACCTGCGAGTTGACAGTAAATAGAAGAAAAATAGACTTTTGTGTTCAGACAGAATGAGGAATGGGGTTTAGGGCTTAAAAACCCTGTACCTCTACATTTCGGGGCTGCTTAATTTGGGGTCTGTGTACCCCTGGCAGACCCAGCTGGCTGAATAAAGAGAGTGTTTCCTATAACTCACTGATTTCTGTTGGTCCATGTGTCTATCGGGGGCTGGTGGCTACAACAGTTGGAGAAGTTCTTTTATTTGATGTCTTTTCCAATAAACAATATCTAAAGTCTTGGTCTTCTATGACTTTAACAATACCATGAGCTTGCTGTGAAAGGAAGTGGTTATAACATGACATTTACTTGAAGTGACTCTATCGAACCTTGGCAATGGTGTAAGATGTCTCTTTTCGATGTCAGCTTGTAACTGGAGGGCAACTGAGTCCAGGGCTCGTGCTGCCTGTGTTGCTCAGCCAATAGACCAACATAGGAGTTGGGCTACTTAGAATAAGTGTTTATTGTCAGAGCACCCAGTGATCTGAGAAGGAAGCAGGTTAACACCTTCAAAAATGGCCTTATTTTCTTAGTCCAGCTTCGGGTACTTAAGGGAAAATCTGGGCATTATTCTAGATGCTACATGGTGGTTCTGGGAGGGTCTGTTGTGCTTCACAGAGCCTTCTCTCTGGTAACATGGTCCTCTGGTGGCCTTAGCAACCCAGGAACAAAGGTGGGAGTAGACCGGAAAGAACACTAGACCATAGGTTGTGATCAATAAGCATAAGGGCATTAATCATAAGTTTCAGGGCAACTTTCCATGGCAGAGGATGTTCCAAGCTCTGAGTCAAGCTACAGAGGACAATCTGTTATTAAGCTTTGGGTAAGGAAAGGTGAGGCTGGGGATACTGTGAGGCCTCTACTACGGGCATCCCAACCAGGCCCTTCTTCAAGTTCATAAGTTCTTTCATCTAACTGCACTGGACTGCATGAAGGAATGTAAAAACCAAAAAATGGGGAGCCAGGGTGTAGAGAAGACCCAAGTGGCCATCTTGGATTTCCCATAACCCTGACTAGTCATTTAATTTACAACCAGTGTTTACCCATACAATATACTATAGAAGTTTTTCTATATATACTGAGATTTTTAACCCTTAAAACCTCAGTATCTAATGAAAACTAAAAAGTAATCAATTAGCATTCTTTAGCTTGTACATTTTATAACCTCTAGAAACATTTTTCATAGACATAAAGGTCTATTATTACTAGGGACTTATCCCCAGGCAAAAAGACATGTCTGTTTTACTTATACCAACAAACTTAAGCTAGCTTTTATTTACTAATTATTAGTATTAGATCACATGAACTTGAAAAGCATTTGAGTTAGTTTCTGTATTTCTGAGAGTTTTAGACTATCCAATTCTTATAAGTACTTGCCTTTAAATTAATTTTAACAATACTATCCGGAGGTCAAAAATTATCTAACATTTATAACATACATATATAGACACACAGACAGACAAAAAGACCAATTGGATCCAATTTTTGTTTTGGAGGCATTTACAATTTATATCTGTCCTTGGCAAGTCGAATTCCAAATGACCTTTCTCCTTTTAAAATAAGCCAGCCATTTTTAATACCTCAAAGAATTGGGTTGACATCTAAATGACACCATAGCTGGACCCATTTATCTAAATCCTCTTTTTGAAGTTTTGAGAGACCAATCAAATATGATTTGCATTCATTCTGTCTAATTTTATAGCTGGCTTTTTCTAATTGATATAAAAGATTCATTTAGAAGTATCAAAGGAACCTTATCTCAGCTATCTTAGTTATAAATGGGAGGCTGACTGTGTTATTGAACTCAAGGGATTCATTTTTGCCTGCACGCATCAAAGCCAAAAGAGACATGAACAGGAGTTTGCAGCAAAGAAAGTAGAAGTTTATTTAAGGAAATGGCACCAAACCCAGAGACACAGGTGAGCTAGCACTCAAAGACCTGGGGCCCTGATGGCCTCTAGGGGAAAGGTTATATAGGAGAAAACTCATAAGTTAAGGGAGTTGGGGTTGTGGGCTTGACTGATTGGTTGGGGCCAGTAAGAGGCAGTTGATCAATACATCAGGTCCTGATGTCAGTCATCATTCTCTATGTTTTTAAGGGGATGCTGTTAGGGTTGTTCCCCCCTCACGGGTATAGAACTGAAAGGTGTTATCTTTAGTTTGACCAAAACTCTTTGTTGTCAACAGACCTGAGGCTTTGTTCCTAAGACTGCTTGATGCTGACCTAAGGGCTTAATGATTAAGGGAGTGGTTGTGCAATGTGTAGAAGGATAAGGAAAGAAAAGCAAAATGAGCCCAAGGCCAGTTTGAATCAAGGAAAAAAAGAGAAGAGAAAAAGTCATTTTTAAAGAAGCGAAGATTTGAACAATTACAGCTGTGGTGGGTCTTGTCTTCTGGGAGGCACAATTTCCCATGTCAATTTCAAGATCTGTAGAATCTGACAAACTTCCAGGGAAAACCTTCCCTTACATGCTCATCTCCAGATAAGCCAAGTGACATGGATATCCCTTTAGGACTGCTTTATGCCCTAGAGATTTTTCTTCAGGCAACACTACAAAGATTCTTAGTCAGCTAATACCCCAGCAAGGACCAGTGAGAACTTATGGATGCCACCAGAACCACCGGAACCTCTGGAACTTTGAAGGTTTGCTAGGAATGGGCCCCTCCCTTGGGGTGCACTCATTCCAGGATGCCTGGCCCTCCTCCTGCCTAGCACTTCTCCTTGGGGCTCTCACCAGCTTCTCTGAGATTGGCTATGGTGCCAACACTGGAAGACTCCGGCACCCATCTCTGCCACTCCGGATTTGGGGATCTGAACAACTTATCGTCACCCCATTGGCTATTTAGGTTGGGGAAGCAAAATGTTCTTTCTCTTTCAGAACTAAAGAGAGTTCAGTCTCTCATTTATCCAGCAAAGGTTTTGTTCCAATTGTCAGTAAGCAATCCAATTAAAAAGCTGAGACTAAAAGTAGCAATGCATTTCCCCCTTTCCCAGGGTTATCTCAACCCTATCCCCCTTGAGGAATTTCTAAGAACAGCTCAAATAAAGTTACAGCCTGCTACTTTAAGCAAGGAGGCCCACAATTTCTAGAGAAACTCACTCAAGTTCACCTGATGCGAAGCAGGGAGCTAGTGGGGCATAATGGGCTCTTGCTAGTACCTAGCATTGGGTCCGGGTCTGCAGGGTGGTCTTGAGTGGGATTCTTTGTGCTGTGGCCTGTATAGAATAGACCAAACCAGGTATGCTCTCAAAGGCTGTTTATTAGCCGGCAGCTGTCCTGTACAAAGGAGCAGCCCCGAAATGCCAAGATACAAGGTTTTTAAGCCCTAAATCCCATTCTTTATTCTATCTTAAACACAAAGGTCTATTTCTCTCCTATTCACTACCTGTCAACCCACTGGTCAGGTGTGCAAGCAGGGAGTACAGAAGCAGAAAGCTTGTTGTTAGAATGTTATGTTCCTATGGGCGATTGCCTATGTTCCCATGGGCAATAGCCAGTATTCTCATGGGCGATGGCCAAACAGTAATTTTCAGCTTATATACAATTGATTATTTTTCATGCCATGCAAGCAAGCAGGGTTACACAGGCTAAAATGGGCAGTTAGCATATGAGCTCATTGTTACAAGTTCATGATTAACAGAATGTAGTTAGGTGTTCCAGAAACTAGGCCTAAAGTATAGACTTCCTTTGTCCAGTTTCAGGTTTTAATTATCCTTTAACCCTTTCACATTTTAGCGGGCTATCACATTTGGAATCCTGCCATACTATGACAAGTAAATGTTGATGTAAAGAAACGTCCAAACTTGTAGAGAGTTTTTATAAGAGTTTATTTGAGCCAAACTTAACAACATAAGCCAGGCAGCAAGATATCAAATGCTCCCAACTTTTCTGTGC
This sequence comes from Pteropus medius, assembly GCF_902729225.1. NCBI lineage: Eukaryota > Metazoa > Chordata > Mammalia > Chiroptera > Pteropodidae > Pteropus > Pteropus medius. The sequence goes on from NW_024343578.1 coordinate 3,861,933, forward strand.
AGGGATCTTGGCTCTTCTTTACCTAGAGGATGGGACACAGCACCTAGTTCTTTCTAGAGTTTCTTTCTAGGAACCCAACTGTCCCAGCGTTTCTGTTTTCTTTTTACCATTGTCCAGGTTATATTTAGATCTCTGGATATCACATCTTCCTAATAGCGGTGATCGAAACGTTTCAGTGGTTCCTTTTCATTTTTCTTCCTCTTTGCTTGAAGCAAAATAAATAGGCTCCATCTCCATTGTTGGAGACTCCAGGCAATTAACTTTTGAGGAGCTGCAGCACAAGTTGCAGATATATGAACCCTCATAGGTCGCACCAAGTTTAACCCCTTACACAGGAAGTTAAAGCCAGGGTTCGTGGTAACTATTCTGTGATTAGATATTGCTTTCCTTTGTTAGGGGTCAACTTTCTCTCCTTTTGAGGCAAAGAAATCCCTTATTACAAACCACTGAAACAATCCCGTTGACTACAAAAGGTAATGAAACTGTTCTATACCTTGAATGTGGTGGCGGTTGCCCAATTGTACATATGGGTGTCAAAACTATTGATTACAAAGGCTGATTTTTACTGTACATGTTATACCTCAATTAACAACACCAACAACAATCTCGTTTAGTAACATGGAAAAATGTAGTCAATACTAAAGCAGGGGGGAATACATGAATATGGAGGAGGAAATCAGGAGAATTTAAAACTGCGTTTTGTTGAATGAAGAGATAATTTTCCCCTTTAAAAATTTCTTTGTGATTGATGCTATGAATTTTGGAGCTGCAAACACGTTTGAAAACTTAGATGCGCGTTTATAAAAATGTGTGCAGCTGTACATGTAAAATTAGTTCACTTTATGCACTTTGTTATATATCTGTTAAAAAGTTTTAAAAGAAGCCTTAAAGTTCTGGATGGTGGTCAGAAGGGTGTATATCCAAATGAAAAAAAATCCATCCACTAAAAATTTGTGGTCTACCGCATATTATACCCCAATAAAAAAAAATACATAAATTGAAACTATGTTGCCTCTGTCCTGGACAGGCGGTCAAAGACCTCCAGCGATTGGTTCACTGACTCCCAGAACAGGCCCCTGGCAAGGAGTATATAGGATCTCAGAAGGACCTGCTTCCGCGTGGCCTGCGGTTATGCCGCCTGCTCTGGGGCCCGAGTCCTTCGGGTAGGGGTAAGGTCCTGCGAACCTGCACAAAGGCCCACGGCTCCTGGGTACTAACGGTGTTCCCGCCCACGGAGGAGTCGTGGACATCCCCACAGCCCATCTGGAAATCGCCGGCCCTACTCCACTCCTCGCCTGCACTACTGACGTCACCGCCCCGCCTTCCCATCTCTCGCCGCCGTTTCCGCCCGCTCCCCCTTTCCCGGCGTGCGCCGCGGTCAGGCCCCTCGCCTTCGGCTTCAGCCTGCCGCCCCAAGATGGCGGACACAATGAGCCGGCGCCGCGCCGGTTGGCTCTGAGGCGACTGTGAGGAGGAACGGTCAGCAAAGCCTCACAATTCGGTCGGAGGAGCGTTGCGGGAGCAGGAGGAGGGAGAGGAGTCGGCGGCCCGACTGTCGGACGCCCTTCCTCTTGCCTCCGGAGCGGCGCCCGCCCCGCCTGGATCGGCCCCCTCGGCAGCCCGCCCGTTCGCCTGCCCGCTCGCCGCGGGGCCCCGCCCCGGCCCTGCTCCGCTGCCGCTGCCTCCAGCAGCCGCCGCCATGAAGCTGACCGACAGCGTGCTGCGGAGCTTCCGCGTCGCCAAGGTGTTTCGCGAGAACTCGGACAAGATTAACTGCTTTGACTTCAGCCCCAACGGCGAGACGGTCATCTCGAGCAGCGATGACGACTCCATCGTGCTTTATGACTGCCAGGAGGGCAAGTAAGTGCGGCGGTGGCCCTGGGCCCGGTTCTGAGACTCTCTCGTGGTTTGCTCCCCTCCCTGACTCTGGCCCCCCGCCTATTTTGCACTTGCTTCTGCCAGGGCGGCTTTTGCTCCGAAGCAGTCCAGGAGACCTTTTTTTCCCCCTTTTCTTTAAAAAAATAATGGTAGTATTATTTTGTACATCTTCGGTCTCTTCTGAGAGCGCTTCTGCTTCACGTGCCAAACCTCACCTTGACCTTGACCTTTAAGCGCCTGGTCCGCCCATCCTGGCCGCAGCAGGTAGCTTTTCTGCCACTCGGACTCTGTAAAAGGTGCCAGTCGGCTCTGCCCCCAGCACGAAACTGCAGAGGCTGCTCTCTCCTGCCTCATCCAACAGCGTCAGCTCGCTCTCTGTGCTCTCTCCTCGGTGACCTCGATTCAGCTCTGGCAGTCCGCCCAACCCCTGCCCCTTAGCTTCCCGCGGCCTTTCTGCGTGAGAGCCGCGTGGGTTGCAGTTCTTAGCTGTCAGGATTTATTTGTTGTTCCTCTTTGGGCCCTGTGTCCTTTCTCTTTCAAATCATGCTCTTACTTCCTTGGACCCGATGCTACTTTTTAGCAACATCTGAAACTTACTTTTTGCCAGACACAAACGAACTTGGCTGTCCCAATTCAGACCTGAATGTGAACTTCCCATTAGAACAAAAAGCATCCTATAACAATTTCGTGGTCCCTCTTATGCTTTTAAAGGAAATTACACTTATGGTACATTTAGAATTATCAAAATGTCGAGTCTAGTCTGACCATGAAATTTTCTGCGTTGTTCCAACTCATCTCAATACCCACCACTCCTGCATCCTTGCAAAATGTTACAAGGACAGTATTTTGCTTTTTCCCCCTGGGGACCTTGTCAGCTTCACCTCACCCATGTAAGACTTAGTCCTTGATAAACTGTGAGCACCTTCAAAGCAGAAGCTTACTTAGGCTGTGATTTCCCCTCAGCCACCTTCCCCAAGCAGGCTTGCAGAAGTTTGCTTTAATTCAGTGGCTTCTGGTTTTGTCAGACTTCATTTTGTTTCCTTGTTCCAGATCTTATTTTTTGAATCTTTGGGTTTTTCTCTACCTTCTCCAGCTGTTCCTTTTGCCTTTTTAAAAAAACTGATGTCTTCCATAAACTTTCTTTTGTATCTTGTCTCTTCATTTGTGAATTTGGTTATCTAAAGTAATGCTGTTTTGGCCCGAGCTGTAATGTTCTCCCCAGTTTTCTTTTCCCCCCACTGGGGCTCTTGAAAGTATTATGTAACTGGCTCTGGATCTGACTGCAGTATGTGAAAGAGTGGTCTATAGTGGTGGTCCTAGGGGAAGAGAGATTGTTATTAGCTAGATGGATGCTGAGTTATTTGAGTCAATGTTATTCATTTAGTGTATGAATTTCTGTCCACGTCTGGCCACTTGATTTAGCTTGGAAGAGAGTAACGTATAAAGCTGGGGCGGAAGTAGGTTGTGGGGTCCTGGAGCTATAAGAAATTTGAAGCTGGCTTACTTGAAATGTTTAGTGCTTGTGCACAAATTCGAACCTTTCCCTGGAACCTGAGGATAGAAGTGTATATCCTCATTCAAAGGAAATGAAGGTTGTGGTAGCATTTCTTCATAGTTTGTCCCTTCATTTCGATGTTTTGCCAGAGATGACAGATTTGAAGTCTTGTTAAAAGTAAAATGTTAATTTTATGACATTATGCAGTTTATTCCCTCATGTAGCATTTTTACATAGTTACAAACACGTAAAAGTTACAGCAATGTTTCAAAAACTCCTATGTAATCCAATAATTGGCTCCATTTGCTCCATCATTCTCTCTGAATGTATTTATGAGTACATTTTCTTCTGAAGCATCAGAGTTAAGTTGGAGGAATCAAGCCCCTTTTCCCCTAAACATAGATTCCTCACAACGTGGTTTTCCTAAGCACAAGGATATTCTCTTATATAACCAGAGCACAGTTATCCAAATTAGGAAATTTAATATTGATAAAATAGTATAAGGCATGCTTTTAAAAATTTTATCAGTTAATTGTGACCTTGTTTCATTGTGATCTGTGGTGGGAGAGTGACCTGGTAGTTCGGAGACTGAGTTCCAGTTTGGCCTTGTGAGCAGATATGTGACTTGGTCACATCACTTCTTTGGATATTACATGATCTTTTTCGCCTCCAGGAGTCCATAATCCTAAGTGATTATGTGAAGAAAAAATTTGCCTCTAGTAGTGTAGTCAAACCATCAATGGAAGAAAAGTGATGTTTCCTTGTAAGGCATAGTAAGTATCTTTATTAGATGGTAATAATGTTAGCATTTGGGAGTTTGAAAATGGCTAAAACAGTATTCTCTATGCTTAATATATTTTTTCAGTTTACTGTCATTTAAACTTTCTTTATAATGGAGTTCATCCATTGAATGACTTTTCAACTTGGAAGAATATGAAGGATATCTGTGGTAGGTGATGTGATGTGAGTTATTCAAAGCAAGGCTTTAATATTATTTATTCATACTTGATCACCAGAATCATAGTTTATGGTGAGAAGCTTACCAAGTATTTGTGAAAGAATATTGTTCCTGGGCTTTGTAAAGATTCTCTGAAATGGATGTAATATGGTGAGATCTTGCTTTCAAACTAGGAAATGATATGAGGTAAAATGTTTCTATTATTAAGAAGAAACCTCAGGTGAGTGTTACAAATTTGAGACAAATAGACCATATGTGACAGGCTCTGTCTTCACTATTGTAGGTATTCTGAGGGTAAGTTTGTCTTTCCAATGGTAGAGGCAAAGTCAGCTATCCTTTGAAAGCAAGCACATGTGTACACAGTCATATTCACTCATTCACTCATTGGTTACCACACAGTAACCCCAATGCAGAACCCAGGACAGTGGACTAGACAAAGTAGACTTTGAGCTGATCTTTCAGGATTGGTAAGAATGTGGATAGACGATGAGCTAGCTGATCTTTTTAGCTGATCTTCCGATTGGTAAGAATGTAGAAAATTCAGTACATTTGAAGTGAGAAGTCTCGTTTGGAAGTAGGTTTTGTGTAGGGAAACTCTTAACCTTCCTGACATTAACAAAAATTGAAACTGCAAATGATTGATGTTTTAAAGTTTTTTACTGAGTCATCTGATTGGTTAGCATCTAGGTTCCAAGAGGATTTTGCACTGACAGGGTTAAACTTAAGTCTTTCTTTTTCATAAATTGGAACTCTTGGTAAACATAGGTACAAGATTTATGAAATCCTCCTACACCTAAATGTAGAACATTATAAGTTCTTGGTTAAATATTTTGATGAGTTCAGTTTCAGCTTGATCTTCAAGCTTCTATAGAGGGGGACATTTAAGGAACTTTAACGAATGGATTGGTATCCTGTAGCTTAGAAATATGTAATTTTACATTAAAGTAAAAAGAAAACAACCAATGGCTGTTTTGCTAGGGAGAGTTAGTTAGGCTTACCTTCCAAAAGGCATAGTCTTTGCTTTGGACCTGTAGGATAGGGAGGATGGATAGCTTCTGCAACAGTATATTACATTAGAGTGGGCAAGCAGTTTTGCATCTGGTTTTAGTTTTGACGAATCATTTCTTCTTGAGGAAAAGCGTAAGTGAATGGCTTAAGGAAAGCTCTGGCCTTGTTGGTTTGACATAGTCCCATATCCATCTTTTTAAAATAATTTACGACCTGTGTTGTTTTGTGTGCCTTTTTCCAAATAGATTGTACTTTTTCTCAAAGCTTACTTTTGAACATTGTAGTAAAGACTGAATTGAGCCCTCAGAAATACTTCCATTTCCTAATCTTGGCATTTGGTGTTCAGAGGTGAAAGCTGTTGTACTTGATTGATTCCATTTGTTTCTTCCTTTTTGGAAGAAATTTTCTTTCCAGTGTTACAGCTTACTAAGAATCTTCACCCTTGCCACATCATTTAAGTTCTTCTCTTTTTATGAAGATTCCAGATTTTGGTGATGGAGGATTTTGATGGTTTTCTTTCTCTGTCCATTTCCTCATCAGACCAAAGAGAACCCTGTACAGTAAGAAATATGGCGTGGACCTCATCAGATATACTCATGCAGCAAACACAGTCGTTTACAGCTCTAACAAAATAGACGGTAAGCAAGCCTTCTTTTTAGGAAGTTATGGCCATGGTTTCTTTTGTTAAATAGTTCATGGTATCTTTGTGACTACTGTTTTGGTGATAGTTATTTTAATTTAAATATTTTCCTATGATGTTAGCAGTGCTAACATTGTTATGACTGAAGAGATGCTGGAAGCAAGCCACTAGTGTTTTGAAGGACTTGAAACAGTATGAAAGGTCTCCAGTTTAGAGTGGAAAGTGAGAATAGGAAACAAATTGTATATATGGTTTGTACTTCTTGAAACTTGAAAGAACACTTTTAGAACAAATGAAAGAATCCTTGACACACAGTAAGTGATAAACAATAGTACTTCCTGTTCAAAATATGTAGATTTGAGAAAAGTTTTCACAAATGCTTGAGCTATCATAGGTTAGGGACCTAGAAGAGTTTTTGGTGTATGCCCAACCTTTTATGGTCTGTGTCATAAAGGATCGTATACTGCCCTTGGTTATCTTTGATTCTGGGGACATTTTTTGATCTGAATTTTATTGCTTTTTCTTTTTTACTTTTAAATAAAGCTAATGTCTTTGAGGGGTAAAGAGTTATTTGTAGAAATTAAACTTGTGAATTTCTTTCTCAAATAAATGGTCTCTGTTTTTACCTGCATTTCGCCTGGGTGGGATAAGTCATTCTTGGTTGACAGATCGTCTTGGTAATTGAGCAATAATATTTACTTTCACATTAGGACTCCTTTTTTTTCTTTTTTTTTTCCCCCATTTAACTTACCTTACTGATTTATTGATTGTTTCACTTTTTATAGTAAGATTTTCTAATGTCATTGGACAGAGGTTGCTTAGACTGCTATTTTGGCTATGCCTATCTCAGAGCAGGTGGGCAGAATTCTTTTATCTTTTTTTAAAATGAGATTTTTCTGCTTGTACTTGACTTTTAGTAAGTATATCATTTCTACTTTTAATGCCTCTATTTCAGAAGTGGTTTTCTAAGTAAGCATGCATTTGATGCTTTTGGACAAGAATATAAAACAGTAGGATCCTGAGGAAACATATCTGTATGATCGTCTGCATGACTGGTATATTTCTTCTGGTGGGGTGTTTTTCTGGGTGATTAAATGAGGATTGTCCAAACATGGTGCAAGATGAGGCAAATGTGTGGCACTTGCAGCTTTGCTGCCAGGCCTCTGCTGTTGAGGATGTTGCCTTTCCTGTCTCGAGTGCATCCTGAAGAGTTCCTCCAACGCTTCGTTTCCTTTTGCCTGATTCCAGGCTGAGGTAGTAGTTTGTACAGTTTGAGGGTCTATGATACCACCCGGTACAGGAGATAACTGTACAGGCCACTGCCTTGCCAGGAACAGCGCGCCAGCTACCGAGTGGGGCGGAGAGGATGGCGACGCCCTGCTCATCTCTGAGAAACCAGGTAATGGGAGGAAGCCTTTTTCTGCTTAGGGCAGGTGAGTAGTTCCTAGCAATAAAACAACCAGGAAGACTTTGTAGTTGTCATTCAAAAAACTTGGAAGATGTTTTCAAGGAAAACCATGTAGAGTTCAGTTTTGGAACATACAAAGAGTACCCTTTTCCTTCTCCCAGGTTAAATGCCCTCTTATTAAAAAGTACCCCTGTAAATCACTGGGATGACTTGGTGTGTTCATCCTCTTAGTTCCTGTGTTCTTTTTGCCTCCAGAATGTTCTTTCTATGCTTTCTTTTCTGCATTTTGGCACCATTTTCTATCATCCCTTTCTCAATAATTGTTCCTTATTCATAGTCTTTTCAGGGGCATAGTATTTCCCAGCTCTATTCTTTATGACACTTCATTCCCTTCCCACCACCATTTTTTTGTTTGTTTACTTTTTCAGATAGAATCATTTGGTTTTTAAGAGTGTCTCATTTTACCCAAGCACAAATTTCTGATTATGCCTTCTTTGTTACGTCAAAATCTCACTGCTGTGACTTGTTGGTACAGTTCATGAGTTTGGTATTGAAATGTCTTTAGATCTTTTAAACCCAAATTTTCTTTTTATTTTGGCATTATTATTATTATTATTATTTTTATTTTGGCATTATTTCTTTTTATTTTGGCATTATTATTATTATTATTATTTTTAAACAACTGATGCACAAGGGACCAGTGGGTAGTTGGTGAATTAGAAAAGAAGTAGTAGGACATTACTTCTCTTTCTATTTTGTTTAATTTTAATGTAAATTGTATATCCATTTAACATTCAGATGAGGTCAGGTTGCATCAACATGCCTTTGGAGAATCCTGGACAAAAATATGCAAGTCCAGCCTGATTCTTAGCTTAGTATGGCTGCTTAATTCTTTGAACCTTTTTCCTCAGCAGCCAGATGTTTTTCTTTAAGGCTTGCCATTCTGTAGGCACTAAAACTATTGGGTTTTTTTGAGGGGTGGGGCAGGGTATATTTGCAGAACAAGTTGCATTGTAACTATGCAGAAGCCAAAGATGGATAGTTAACAATGATTTTAAACATTGCTCTATATGCTGTCAACTTAAGAACTCTGCTTTTGAATTATATCAGATCTGTGGTGCCCACTCTTCAGTTGTGGGGAGAAATTATTCACCAGTATTTATTCACACCTGGCTTGGGTTATGGAAAACAATGAATTCTTTGACCTTTTCAAGATAAAAATGCAAAGTAAATTCCTTTAAAAATAGTAGGATATCATCATGCCTTATTTGTCTTCTTACAGATACTATTCGTTACCTGTCCTTGCATGACAACAAATACATCAGATATTTTCCTGGACATAGCAAAAGGTAAGACCCAAGTGTTATAGAAGTAGATCTTTTATCCCTGAGGTTATTCAGACAATAGAAGAATGGAGAGATTTTATCAGTGAACTAAAGCTAATTCCTCACTGCTGTGTAGTATTCTTAGTCTTGTTAACCCCCTTTAGTAGTCAGCTCTCGATTAACTGAGGTTGTGGAGGCAGGGGTATAACTTCATAGATAAACCGAAATTTTAGTTGAAACGTAATTAGGAAAAAGGTAAAGACATTCAATGGAAACCTAGGTAGTAAAAAGTATACTTAGCATTTAGGAATCCCAAATATCAGCTATCCCTTATATATATGAGGCCTTCTGGTACAGGTGGCCCCCATTTCAGCAGGCCCCTGCTATACATAAACTATGTGAAGATCTTAATGAGGATGCAAAAAAGAATTGTTCTTTGTTACTTTTGAAAGTGAAGCTTGTTTCCTTTTTCTGTTTTGTAATGTGAGCTGCTTCTGTCTTTTACCCCAACCTCCCAGTATTTTTTCCTCTAATTTTTCAAGTTTTGGTTGAATGTTATTTCATTGGATGATATTTTAATCACAAGGGAGAGGGGTATTTCCTCCTGCTTTCATTTGCAAATGTACAGAAACCCAGGACTCTTAGAGTGGTAGAGAACCCTAACAGAAGGTTGGCCAAGAGCACCCTGCACTTCTGATTGGGCAGGGCATTTCTATGTTGGTGAAGATAAGAGGTGGAAGCTCTTGGTTACTGTGTAGTCCACAGAAAGAATGGCTTGTGACAAGTAGATGTTTTTGCTTGTTTGTAATCAAATGAATGTTCACAAATGTACTGTCTGTAATTAACAGTTGATTGCAATTCAGAATTCTTTACAATTTTCTCAGTTATCTAGCCTTTGACCTCCTGTTTCTTAGATGACTTTGTCCCTCCTTTTTTTTTAGAAAATCAAAGCCAAAGGGTTTTTTTTTTTTCAACTTTTATCCCTTCCACCTAAATTTCTCTCAGAACCCTTTCCTTGAGAGAGAAGTAGCCTTTTTTCCTTGACAAAACCAATCTCTTTCTGCTTGCTTCCATTTACTTAACTGTACTTTTTTGTTGCCTACAAACTTACTTGGCCTTCCTTATCTTAAATCTATCTTGAGACTACCACCCACTCCTTTTCATTGTCAAACATGAAAGAATAATCTGCATATTCCCATCTCCAACTCGGCACACTCATTCACTGTTATAGATCACTCTCTGTCTAGTCCCAGAGTCATCTATGGGACTTTTCCCAAGCTGTTATACCTGCCTCTACTGTCTCTAGTTAAAATCCATTGCCTTGGGCTTTTTTTGTGGGGAGCGTGTTCAACCTCTTAGTAAAGCTTTTTTTTTTTCCTTTGGCAGCTGACTTTTCCCATCTTGGTTCTGTTCTTGCTATTGGCCCTTCTTCCTCTTTTGACTCTAAAATAAACAAGGTTCTATCCTTGCTTTTTCTCCTTTTTGATATTTTCTCAAATATCTCCACTGATTTCGCTCACCTCTACTCAGATGGCTTCCCAAATCAGTATCTTTAGCCCATATTTGTCATGAATTCCAGACTCAACTTCCACCTACAGATTTTATACATATTTATGTAGATGTTTCTTCTCTGCCTCCACCTGACAGGTCCTACACTCCCATCATTTTTATGTTCCTCCGGCGATCTCTTGTCTGTCTGCCTGATGTTTCTTCATCTCTTTCTCTTCCAGTTCTCCTGACTCAAAGCCTTTGTTGTCTGTTCATTTCCTTTCCCTTGCCTTCACATACACATGTTTTGTTGATTCTACCTAGGTTTAATCTCATGTGTCACTCTCCTACGTACTCCTTCCTTTGCTTCTGTTCTAGCTCATGTCCTGTCAGGTGGAGTATTGTCAAATTCTAATTAATCTCCCCATTCCTCACCATCCTGCATCAGCACCCTGTATTACAGTTCTGACCACTGCACAGCTTCCTCAGGAAGCCTTCACATCTGCCTGCTCCTTCCCTTTGGAATCAGGTTCTCTTCCCTCCGGCTGTGATCCATTTTCCCAGCGTTATCTCCCACTACAGTTCAAGTGAACCGAACATGTGCTTCATGCCTTCCTGTCTTGTACCTTTTGCAAAGGCATCTGTCATTGAAACCCTGTTTTCCACAGGTGCTGCTTCTTCCAGAAAGCCTTCCCTGACTCTCTCTTGTAATTGCCTGGACTTGGCAGTTAAGCTTTTGTATTCCCGAACCTCTCAGCAAAGAACTTTGTGCCAAGATAGAATTCCTCTGAGCTTTTGATCTTGATACCATGGCATAAAATTACATGTCTATATGCATTCTGCTCACTCTTAATATTGCCTCAGCATTCCCAGGAAAATTTGGCTTATAGTATCTTTTAAATTTTTAAGTTGAGTGTTAGTGCACATTAGTTGAGTTATATTGGAAGAATTTGAGCGGGGGCACTTTTTAAGAAAAAAAGTAAATTTTCTCATTTCCTGTTCACGGATTGCATTTTAATTCTTTCTAGTGGAACTAAAACCACCTGAACCCCTTTCAGTGTCATCCAAAAACTTGAACTTCCTCTATTTCTAGATTTAAAAAATCCATTAACAAATGAGCTTTGCAGTTTAACCACCTTTTTACTTCAGACTTTTCTGTCAAAATGAAACAGTACAAAATGTATATTTCCCTTCTAATCTTCATCTGTGATACCAGCTTCTATATTATGAAGTGTTTTGCAGCTGAGCCAGAATGTGGAACTACTCATCCATAGTACCTAGAAGGAAGAGCCATCTAAATGTCCATTTTCATTATACTAGTTGCCTTTGATCATTCCAGATTGCTTGTGTATATGTGTTTCTTAAAATGGCAGTTTTGGTAGAGTGGTTTAGCGTTCACATCCAATTTTTGCAAATATCTTGCTCAACTCCTGTTTATCTCCATGCATTGCAGGGTGGTGGCCTTGTCCATGTCACCTGTGGATGACACTTTCATTTCTGGGTCTCTTGATAAGACCATTCGACTCTGGGATCTCCGTTCTCCTAACTGCCAGGTAATAGTACCTCACAGTTACAATTCAGGTGTTTTCTATGGTAGGCACTATCGTCATCATCATCTCTCTCTCAAGGAAGGAGGAAAGCAGTGGTTCCATTCTGGGATCCTAGAGTCTTTTTAAACTTTGGAGAAAATCTCTTTTCCTGATAGGTAGCTGGTAATTAAGCAAATGCCCTAATCCAGTGCATACTGCATTATGCTCTGTGGCTTACTGCTTTAAAAACAGTTTTCTGGGAGCCTTTAAGCTATAGCTTTTAGCCTTAAGGGATTTTTTTTTTATTTCAATTGTAATTGTACTATACAACTGTACAATTAAGGTTGATCTGAAATCAATTGTAGGAAAACCTGTTTTTTAAAAGCCTCATTTTAGTTAGTTTTACTTTTTCTGTTCTGTAGGTAGGCTGATCTATTTGTGTCCCTTAGTTTTCGTTGGGAAAGGTTAAATTTGTAGTTAAAATTGGTAGGATCCTAGATTCATTAACTTTTTTTCTTATTTCTTTTTTTTAGGGTCTTATGCATCTACAGGGCAAGCCAGTTTGTTCTTTTGATCCAGAAGGGTTAATTTTTGCTGCAGGTGTCAATTCTGAAATGGTCAAACTTTATGACCTTCGCTCTTTTGATAAGGTAAATCTTTGAATCTTTAAGCAGTCTTGATATCATAGAAGTTTTGAAGGGCGAGGTACACATTTAAGAGCCTTTTCTATGGTAGAGGAGGTATATGGTAGGTATTAGAATGTCAGAACAGTAGTTTTTCTGCTTTCTCTAGTCAAAAAGGAATCTAAAGGGATAGAATGAGAGTTGGCTCTGGTGGAAGGAATTATTGATATGCCTTGGGCCTGGAGTTGTTACTTTTATCTTTTGCAGGGGCCATTTGCGACCTTTAAGATGCAATATGATCGAACTTGTGAATGGACAGGACTTAAGTTCAGCAATGATGGCAAACTCATCCTCATCTCCACCAATGGCAGCTTCATCCGTCTCATTGATGCATTTAAAGGAGTAGTGATGCACACGTTTGGGGTGAGCTGACAACATTTGAGCATGGCTGTTTCTGTGCTCATACCTCTTGGGCTGAGAATTGTGTTAGCTGGGGTGGAGACCAGCAGTTATCCCTGACTCACTCTTCGAGGCACGGACTTGCATTTTCTTCCTGCGCGTGAACTTATTTCTCATGGATTCTGAGATATTCACTTCACACCCAGTGACCCAAGTTTGGTGTTTAGATATAAAATAATTCCTGACTATAAACATTTTCTTGCCCTTTTGAATATAGAGTTGTTGAGGGTAGGGGGTGAATTATGAAGGATGGCAGACAGGTTTGGAATCTTGATGGTGCTGTACATGAGGAGGAGAAGGTTTCACAGAAAGGAAGGTGACGTGTATGCTGGGTAGTGTTTCTAGGCAATTGATTTTGTTAATGGCCTTGTAAGAAGAGAACTGTTCTGCTTTTTTTAGGGTTATGCCAACAGCAAAGCCGTCACACTTGAGGCCTCGTTCACTCCAGACTCCCAGTTTATTATGATTGGTAAGCTTCCTTTATCCACCTTGGGAGTTGTTTCTGTGGTACTGTGTATTTATTTATATTATTTTTGTTAGTTTTAACTAATTAAGATGTTATCCTTTTGATAGACGTTTTCAGATTTTTGTGTAGCACAATATGTCAAAGGTATAGCGTCTTTAAAATTATGCTGACTTTACAGTTCTTTACTGGGAACTTGCAGTAATGTTAGTCTTCCCTAAATCGCATTATAGTTAAACTCTACAAGCACTATCTTACTAGTAATAGTAACTTTCTAATGTAACCCTGTTTTCAGTCAATGGCTAGCTGTTGGTAGTGTAGTGATGATATTCAGTAATCTTTTTAAATGAGAAAATGGAAGTTAGAGGGGAAGTGACTTGCCCAGGAACAAATAAATACAGACAACATTAATTCCCCAAGTGTCCTCTTTTCTCTGCCTCTCCTCCCTCTCAATTTCTGCTGAGTGCTGGGTCCTGAAACTTGGCCTCTTTCCAAATGTCAGTGTCTTTTTCCCACTTGTCTTTGTAGTGTGCCTTGAGCTGTTGTATTTTCCTTGATCATTCTCTCAGGTTCAGAGGATGGCAAGATCCATGTCTGGAATGGAGAGAGCGGTATAAAAGTAGCTGTGTTGGATGGCAAACACACAGGCCCTATTACCTGTTTGCAGTTCAACCCCAAGTTCATGACCTTTGCCAGTGCATGTTCCAACATGGTATGTGAACCAATGGGAAATGAAATGTCCTCCATCTGGCGGCCCTCTCTGTGGCTTTTGAGCATAGCAAGCTGTGTTCTAAATAGCTACATTACTAGCAACAGATTCATGCTTCTCAAATGGTGGCTTCCCTGTTTCACCTCTTATTCTCTGATCTCTGGTTGGGCTGGTCTTTCACTTTTACTCTCATTTCTATGATCTCACATCACTTATGAGCTCCCAGGAGATCTTAGGTCAGTTTTTGCTCTGGCTGGCTTCTGGTTTTATGTTCAAACTACCTGGGCTACACTTGACAGCTTTTTGGCTTCTTAAAATATTTTCTTTGAACAAGGCTTTTGGTGGCTGCAACCTTTCAGTTTTCCATTCCTCTTAGTTTATGCTGAATTCCTCAGAAATTCTTAAAGTTGATTATAACTCACCACCTAAGAATTTCCTCCAGGCTCCTGTCTCTCTCTTGACAATACTAGCAGAACAAAGCATCATGAGTCTCTGCCTCTAGTTTCCTCTTGACATCTCCTAAACTCACCTGGGTATTTCCTAGCCTACCCAGAACATGGTGCCTCACTCCCATCCTTTTTAAACTAAGAACACAGTGTCAGAAAAAAATGCAGCAAAACCATCCATTCCAGTGCCTCTCATTTTTCACAGCTCAGGAAGGAGAAGGCCTGTCTGAAATCACCTGGTGTATTAGCAGTGAGGCAAGGTTACCCAGACCTCCACCTCCCAGACAGCATTCCTTTTTTCTCTTACCCCTGGGCCACTATGGTGGAAGGTAGACAGTGTGAGCAGGAACCAACCAGCTGACTTTCACATAGGGTGGGGATTATTTCTCCCTAGATAGCCAGTCGATTGGGTCAGGAGGGAGGGCCACCAGCCATAAATCCTCCATCACGGGGTTGAGCTACTTGATGCTATGGGAAGGGGTAAGAAGAACCCTCAGCAGTTAAGAGAGAGGTTTGGCTTTTTAAACTTGATTTTTGTTCTCCTTCCAGGCCTTCTGGTTGCCCACCATTGATGACTGACCTTAATGCTGTTCAGCTGTTTCCGAGGGTGGCCAGCAGGAAAAAACTCAGAGGGGACTGAGATAATAGTGGGATTGGAATATTTGACTGGACTGGAGAGCATCCTTCCACATGGCCCTCCCATGGATGTGCTGTACATCTGCTCAAAAGAAAAAAAATACTTTACTGAGCTTCTTCAAAAGGACTCTTGGTGCGGCAGATTCACACGGGACTCAGATTTTCCAGCTGTCATTGCACTGAGCTCCTCCAGAGGAGTGACCAGACTCATGATTAGGGTATAGTGGGGCCCTTAAGACGCCTTCAGTTTTGAATGTATTTGCTGCTAAGGAGCCATTGAAGTTGTTAATTCTGCACATCCCCAGTTGTTAATTCTCCCACCCCCATAAATGCATGGGAAGCCACAGTTCTGGTTTTGAGCTGCTAAGGCAGCTCAGTGCCCCTTGCCCTTACCCTGCATGTCTTGTTACTGGGTCTCCCTGTGTCATTGTGGTATAATCCACAATCATCATGTTACTTAGGTGCCAAACATTTACAGAAATAAGTCTTCATATATCTTGGTGTCAGAGATGGACAGATACAGAAAGACCTTGCTTTCCAAAAAGCCTTGCAAGTTAGGTGTTTGAGGGTATGTGATCTAGGCATGCCTCAGGCTTTGAGTGTTGGGTGGGAAAAGGCCCAAGAGGATGAAAGAGAGGGAGGGTAGCAGGTGAGAGTTCCTAGGGCTGGGAGGTTTAGCAGCGACCTAGTGTGGGCCCTTGTCATCAATACAAACCCATGGTCCTTCTGGTTGCCTACCCAGTTTGGTTGTATACAAAAGCAAGGTGGGAGTCTATTTTTGTACATGAGATACAAACATCACACTTTCCTGTGGGCCAGTATTGTGGAGTGAGTCTGAGTTGTTTACACTGATGCCTTCCCTGCCCTCCACAAATTGTGTATATAGTCTCATGATATCACCCCTTTCTCAGCTCCCAACCATGAGCTGGCTCTAGGCCTGTGTTATATGTTATATTTAGCTTTTTTATATATGACCTGGGATTTCTGTTGTTTGTATTTTAGCACAGTGTGTACACCTTCATTTAAATATATCTGTGTGTGCATACATGTATTTGTATGTATGCATATATATAAAATACCTGTCCTTTCTCAGTTTAGCCAAAGGACATGGATTCCTACAGCCCCGGGGAAAGTCAGCATTCTTGCTAATAGTGTTTGCCACAAGTGTTAGTGAGTCTTCTTTATTACATTTTTCTTTTCAGGAGACTGAACGAAGCATAGCTTCAAGTGTTTGCTGTTCCTGTGGCAGCTAAGTGAGGGTCTTGGGATAACTCCCTTGTGTTCCTCAAGCCGCACTTTGGGGCCCTCTCTGCAGTATTAGCCCCCTTTTTTTGCCTGGTGATGGCTCTGTCTTGTGCCTATATATGTGTGACAGTCACTTTTGCATGACTTTTGTGTCTGGCTTGCAGTATTTGGGGACAGGATGCTAGAACCAGGGCATTTTCAGTTTGTCTGAGGCTTCTTTACCAATTACAGGTCACTCCTGTCTACCAGGTATGTCTTTCTTGTTTTTTTTTTTCCTTGCCTTCTCTTGGGAGAGGGATGGGTCCTGATCAGGGTAGAGATGAGCTGTGTCTGGCTCATGGCCTTTTCCTCCCCTGCATGGCCTTCTTAGAGCAGGACGAATGGCATGTTATTTCACTGAATTCTCAAACATTAAAAGCAGATAACATTCCTTGCAGATCCAAAAACAGACTCAACAAGGTGAAGACTTGCCCAAGAGTACATGGCTGCTAGGGGAGAATGCAAGTCATTACTGCCTCTGTTTAGCAGCTGGAATAGGCTGTGAATTGCTAGCAATTACTGTTTTTTTTTTTTAAGCAATTTTACTTTTTGACTTGCTCCTCAGACTCGAAGGGCAAGGGGCATGCATCTTTCTCAAATGTAGACTAGAATCGGCAGCTGCTGCAGTGCTGCCCATTGTATAGCTCTGCCATCTCAGAGTGGAGGGACTTTTAGAAACCAAATGATCTGAGCTGTTGCTGCCTGCTCTTGGTTTTCTAGGGTAGAAAATTCATGGGAGGAATAACTGTTCAGAGAGTGCTTGGAATTGTGGGTTAATGAGAAAGGCTGTGTGATCAACATATCTGTAATCAGAGTGGCCACCCAGCATGACTTGCCTGTCAGCAGGAAAATGATTTATATTGAGCTCCTGTGCGTCCAAAGGAAGTACCATGCCCTTTGAAAATATGCACTGCATGGCCTCTTATTTATGGGGACCTGTGGCTGCAGAGCTGGCTCTTGAGGAAGGAAAGGGAAAAGATGTAGCTAGAAGTGACTGGAGTTGATGTGGTGGTGTGACTAGGCAGAATAAAGGAAGAAGTGAGGCTGTAGGCCAGAGGCTGAGGGCTGGGGCTATAAGGATGCTCTCAGTGGGAGCCAGAGGTGCTTGAGTTCTCAGGGGGGAGGGGGCTGCCCACCATACTCTCAAGAGGTTAAAGCCACCTTTTTCTATGGGACAATACCGACAATACCACATTGCTCAAATGACCAGCCATTGGGGTTTTATTTTAGAAAAAACTTTCCCATTGAAATTGTAATTAATGCTTATTAAGGAAAAATTGGGAATTTAAAAAAGAATCAGTTTGACTTTCAAATGCTACCACTGTTAATCTTTTGGTGTTAAATGTTCCTCTAGATATTTCTGTGTGTAGATTTTTGGTGTGTTTACATAGTTGTCATTCTACTGTATATACAATTTTATGTCCCTTTTGTACTTAACATATAAACATTTTTTCCATGTTATCTGTCTTAAACAGAATTTTATGGCTGCAGCCTCTTCCATTTAGTTTCTGTAGCATTGACTGGTGCCTAGAGTTGGAGGGAAGGATGGGTTGTCTCCTGGCTCACACTGGGACTCGCTGTAATGCCGTATGGATGGATTGTTGGGCTCCTTGGGACTGCCCTTGATTCCCTGGTGACTAAGGCCTGTGGGCTGGTGGGAGGAACCCCTATACCCAGACTTCAGTGAACAGTTACCTGGGTCTCCTCAACCTTAGGCTCTAATAAGCAACCATATGGCCAGAAATGAGTAATTGGGAGAGGCCAGCTTGAGCCAACCTTGATCTTCAAAGACTGCATCTGGCATGTTCCTTAGGCTTCCTTTTCCTGCTATTACCTCAGCCCTTGATCAGATTGGCAACCTCTAGCTGGAATAAGGTTTGTCCTACAAGGCCTTGGCTTCTGCGGGGCAAGGCTAGTGGGGTCTCTTTGAGGCTCCTACACCAGTTATGGCAGATGCCCCGGCCATTTGCTTGGTAGTAACCCATCGCCTGGCTGGTGCATTGGTAACTCTTTGTGCCTTTTCTCTTCCTAGCCCTCAGACCTGCAGGACCTGCTGCTTCCTCTTTCCTGGCTCTCTGAACCAGAGAAGACAGACTTGGGCCTGTCACTTTGCCTATAGTCACTGGAGGTTGGTCAAGGACTCTGGGGCAGCAGAGGGAACATCCTAGTTTGTGAGTGGTAGGTCATGAATATAGGATAATACATTGTTCAAGGAGGAAGAGACCTCCTCACATCCTGGTCCGAGGGCTGCTGCAAGTGTTTGGCTCTGCTGAGAGACATAAACACATAGGTCATCGTAGCTGCCCCTGCAGCAGTTATTCCTAACAGTTTGTCTTGCTTGCTGTTGAGAAACCCACTGTACCTGCTCCCCAGGCTTCAGCCTTTGGTGTGAGGAGCACAAGAACAGGCAGTGGGCTGGGTCAGAAGCAAAGCAAGCAGGCTGTGAGGGTGAGCTGCTTTAGCTGTTTATGTGGGTGAGAGGCAGGCACAGGCCGCTGCCCACAGAGTGGCGGAGGGTGGGGGAACTGCTGAGGAAAGAGGAAGTAAAACTCCTGCAGGCTGGTAGGGCATACTCCTGCATTTGCCAGCTGCCTAACTAGAGTCCTGGAGAGGTTGCCCAGGGCTTCTGAGGCCATCTAGTTTGTCAGGACCCAGCTCTGGACAAGATGTAGGCCCAGAAGTGCTGGGCTGTGGAGTATGACTAAAAAGTGAGAAATTTTGTAGTTTTTTCTATCTCTTCCGTGAAGAATGTATAAGAAATGAAGTCTAAAATGAATTGATGGGCAGGAAAGAGGGTCTAAGAACCTCCTTAATGGGTTACTACATGAGTTTTACCATCGATTCTGAGGCCTGTTGGCTCTTGTCCTTCCTGGCTGCTGTCTAGGGCTGTGAGTTGCCTAGTAAGAATTCATCTCAGATGTTAAGTAGGAGAGGATCGGGGAGGATCACGGAAGAGTTGGGTAAGGCTGAAATCATGAAGGTGGCTGCTTGTAATTGAACAAATACTTACCCAGCATCTTAACATTGGCAAATGCCAGAAGATGATAAAAATAGTCTTGTAGGAAGTTGAGGAACTAATAAGCTGTTTATCAAAACAAGCCCTGGAGCCCCAACTGACTTTAGCTAAGTCTAGCTTTATAGAAATTTGCATTCAAAAACAAGTTAAATGGCAGCCAGTCTAGTATCTGCAGCTCAGAGCTCACAGATGATGGTAGAGACCTTTATGTTTCCTGGACAAAAATTCTCACACTGGGGCTCACCCCAGGCTTGGAACTAAAGAGGCCACAGAAAAAAAAACAGTCTTGACTATGCAGGCTTGCAAGGTGAAGCTAAGACTGATTCTTTGGAAGGTAAAAGAGCAAAAGGTATACTGTAATGCCAAGCTGTACAGCAATTCATGATTCACAAGGATTCTTCTGCACACAAACATTTAATCATTGGGAGGTAATGGGGAACAACAAAATGAAGGCATTAACGAGGCATCAGCCTAGGGTGGGGCTGGAGCTTGGAAGGAACAATTGAGGCTAGGCCAGAGGCAGGAGCAGCAATACAAGAGCATTTCCCGTTCAGCCAACTGGGGCTCCTCTTGCCCCCTTTTGTTCTCCCCCAACTTTAGCCCCAGTGCCTGTGCCTTCCCTCCAGTGGTAGAGGAGAGTAGGGTAGGGCCTGAGCAGGCCTCTCCCCAGGGGCTGCTTCAGGATGACTGTTCAACAGATATGAGGCTGCCCCCAGCTTTTCATAAGGCATCCTGCATGGGCTTTGGGGGTTGTTGAGTAGATACCCTGACATTCATGGTTTGGAGACTTGGATCCAACACAGGCTATCTGTCCCTCTTGCATCTTTGGCCAATTCCTTTAGTCCAGCTGTCCTTATCTGGGAATAATATATTGGGTTGTGAAGAAACCTTGTGTGGGTATCCTAAGGTGTACAGTGCCTCTGCCAGAGGGTTGTCATTATTGATATTAGCACTTTTCCCCTGCCTGCCAAAGAGGGGACCTGGGGAACAGGGTTCTTACGCTCTTCAGCTCTGACTGCCTGGTATAAATGTTCCCCTTGAAATGGGTTGGGGTGGGGGTGAGAGCCCTGGGCTGTGTCTGGGAGCAAGGCAGGCAGGCCTGCTGTTGACCATGGTGGGGGGATGCCCCGACTGTATCTGACCCCGAGTGCTTCTGGGATGTGGTATCTGAATCCTCAATGGCCATTGCTTCCTTGGCCCTGGCTGTACAAAGGAATCACGAACACAGAGATATCGTCGTAGGACACCTGCCCTTCCTCTGTGGGATCACCGTTCTTCCCCTGTGTGCTGTGTATCAGCATTTGGGCCAGCTCCGAGAACCTGTGGGGACCATCCTGCAGATGTACTCTGGGGCCAGAGCAAAGAGGCAAGGCCAGCCCTCAGGGAGAACATACTGCACTGGGCTAGACACTTGGGGACCCAAGCAGTGCATTCCAACTTTGGGGCCAGGTAAGCAACAGGCCCAGGAGGGCCACAGGTTGCACCACAGGAGCCTGGACCCAGAGATTTTTGGGACCCACCGTCATCCCCACTCCCTAGTATTTGAGACAGCACCAATCCTGACCACCTGCCCTGAGCCAGGCTCATCGTCAGTACTATCTTCTTAGCCATAACTGCTTGGTGTTGCTGCTGGCAACAGCACAGGCCCAGGCAGGTACCCAGCAGTTATAGTACCTGTGTGGGTCCTCTTGAGTACCAAGAAGGAAGCTCCGCACCATCTGTGCCACCTGCTCATTGGAAAGGACGTCCCAGAGACCATCAGTTGCCATGACAACCACGTCTTCCTCTTGTAGCTCCAGCTGGTCCATATCCAGCACTGTGACCTGCAAGTTAAGCCTGAGGATCCCTCAGCATTCCTTTCCCAGCTCCCACCAGCCTCACTGTATGCCTTTTGGGGCAGTTGGAAGCTGGGATGGGCTGTTGCCCCCTCACCTGTGGGACAGAGAGCAAGAAGGGCTTGAGCTGAATGTTTGTGTCCAGGACTCTGAGCTGATGGTCTCCCAGGCCTCGAGAGACGGCCAGTGTTCCCAGTAACCGAGCCTGGGGACAAGGGAGGTGTGAGGTGAGAGCAAACGGCCCCAGTAAATGCACAAGTAAAGCAGAGGTGGACTGTGGCCCTTGGGAACCCTGGGCTGAGGGAGAAACATACTGTGGCTTTGGAGCAGACCCCAGAACTTCAGCCACAGCCACCAAGGGACAAAGGCACTCCCACCTCTGCATGGGCAACTGAAGAAAGATTCTTGAAGGGGGCCATTCACTGACCTGTCTACCCTGTCCGTGGATCAGTGGGTACTTGAGATCTGACTTCTCGACACACTTGTAGCTCCTACCAGAAGATCCAGCATCAACCCAGGCCCTATTCCCTACCTCACCCCTGACCCTGCCCAGTTGAAGGAGACTGCCCCAGGCCACACAGCTGGGCCTGGACCCCAGGGTTCTCCCCACTGTGTCTCCCCACCCCCACCTTGCTCACCAGCCGTTCATGTGGTGATCCCTGAACAAAACCTTCTGCCCCAAGTCATCCCCCTTCAGTCGCCGAGGGAACTCCAGTCGGGTGAACTCACCAGCAAGGAGCTCAGGGTAGACAAAGGCCTGGGGTAGGGAGGTCATGTTCAGATCAGGCTCCCTCTGATGGCCCTGGACCCAGGAATTGGGGCTCCACAGCCTTCTCTGTCAAGGGCACCTACCAGCTGCTGGATCCTCTGCCGCTCAGTCTCCGGGGTGAACTCAGAGCTCAGGGGCCGTACCTCATCTCTCCGTACCAAGATGGCCCTGATGGGATTGAGGAGGAAAGGGAGAGGTCTGTAGCCCTGCCTCCGACCTCACTCATGGGCTCCTTCCTGCTGGCCCCTCCTTCAACCACCAGGGGCCAATTCTGCCCATGCCAATCCCTTCCTTGTTCAAAGCCTTTCATGAATGTCTACAGCCTGTAGGGTAAAGACTCAGCCCTTCAGCCTGGCATTTGAGGTCCCCACTCTCCCTGGCATCTGCTGTCCACCCTCCTACTCCACACATGCCAGGTATACAAACAGCTCAGCCAGTTAATCTCCATCCCTCCACTTCCTGCCCCCTTTCACTGTCTCCACTGCCTCTGGTGCCTGTCCTGCCCCACCCACCCTGCCCACCCTCCAGGGCTCACTTACCTGCTATCCCCTGCATTGGCCACATACAGCTTTCCCTGCAGGGACACAGCCACCAGGGCTGTGCATCCACCCACTTGGCCTGCTGCCTCCAGCTCCCGACCGATCACCTCATCCTGGGGCAAACCAAGGCCACTTGAGGGGCTGTTCCTGATCCCCACCCTGCAGTTCATTCCTCACCAGCAAGCCTGGCAGTCCCAGTCCAGTTTCTAGCTATGACTCTAGAATCCCTGTAGTTAGGAGATCTGGATGTATCGCGTGGGGAGGAAGGGAAGTCCTATTCAAAACAAGAAAGGAAACCAGGCCCTGCACCAAGAACCAACTGGATATGCAATGCGATGATGCAGATAAAAGCACCTAGAACATAGTAGGAGTAGGCACTGGAAAAATGGGAGGGGTTATGATGACAATGATGACCATTAGTAAAGAATGAACCAATCCAATCATGTCCTCCCAAGTCAAAGATCCAGGGTGACCACCATTCTGTGCAGAGATGCCTGGGGACAAAATCTTCCCTTCTTTCCTAGTTGAAGGCCATACTTACACATTCCTGGAAGGCATTCTCCAGGGCCCCAATCACCAAGTCTTCCGTCTTAATGCCCTTTTCCTCCACAAATTGGGGGTCACTGGGACAGATGCAGCGGCCGCTGAGGTGCATGGGGGGCTGAGTAGCTACCATGCCTTCTACTATGGCCGCCAGCTGCCGGCGCAGACAGGAGTGCAGGGTGTTGGCAGCTAGGATAGCTGCAGCTGGACCGCCGTGCCCATCAAACAGTGCCCAGTAATGACCCGTCAGGAACTGTACAAGAAAGGCTTGGTCTCAGGCTCTTCTTCCTGGTTTCCCTAGTTGACCCCTGGCCTAGCATGGGGCACTAGGGCAAGAACCTCTGCCTGAAGTCCTGGACCCCAATCTGTAAGAGGGGGTTGGACCCAGTTGTGCTCACCTCCTCTGGGCACAAGGTCAACCACTCCTGGTCCTCTTCAGTCCCAAACTCACATCTCTGGATGCATAGCTTCCCACAGGCAGCTTGATCCTCATTGAACTCAGATTTCTCTGCATTGATGATCCTGAGGCCAGG
This sequence comes from Pteropus medius, assembly GCF_902729225.1. Classification (NCBI taxonomy): domain Eukaryota; kingdom Metazoa; phylum Chordata; class Mammalia; order Chiroptera; family Pteropodidae; genus Pteropus; species Pteropus medius. Next base: position 3,885,517 of record NW_024343578.1, read on the forward strand.
AGGTGGTCAGTGACCCTTCAGGAACACACCCGTGTCCCCGTGGGCACAGAGACCAGAGCTGGTGCAGAGAGGGAGGAACCCTCCCTCTGGGGCAAAAGTCCCTATGCTGTCCCTTATACCTCGATAAAGATGGTGTAATTTTCCTAACTGTTCAATGACCTCCTGACCAAGGCAAAACTCAGGGCCCAGACCCCCCTGGAGCCTACCTGCTGACCAGGGCTGGGAGGTAAGGATGGGGCTGCCTGGGAAGATCTGGGGCTCCCTTGCCTATCCCCTGCCCCATCTCAGCCAGAATTCCTGCCTCACACTGCATATTCCGTAACAGGGTGAGGTGTGTACCGGGCTGGCAGGGAGGGGATGAGGTGGGTGGGGTGGTAATCTCGAAAGCCCAGAAAGTTGGCATTTTACCCCGTTTCCCTGTCTCATGTTGGAAGCCCCAGGGGTGCAGGTCCTTCTCGACTTGCAACCCTCACTGAGAGAGGTTGGAGTCCCAAAGAAAAGGCCGAGGTGGGATGGGGGGAGGTTGTCCAGAGTCCAGAAATGAGGACAAGAGGGAATTATCCACAAGGTTAGGGGAGTGGGTATCGCTCACTCGGTTTAGCTTGTTTTCTAGCTCAGCACAGGCCCTCAGGCTGGATCAGCAGGGGTCGGGGTCGGGGGTCCCAGGGCAAGGGTCGCTGGAGTGGAGAGTGTCGTATGGGGGTTGCTCGGGGCTGGGGGACACTCACTCTGCGTAGCCTGCGTTCCAGGGCAGCGTGCGACTCCGCGCCGGGCAGCGCACGGGCCGGGCTTCCGGGAGGCTCGGCGCGTCGGCTGTGCCGGGGCAGGAGCCTGAGCCGCGCAGGAAGCGGGGCCGCCGGTAGGGTACGGGGCTGGTGTGTGGCCTCGGTGGCCGCGGCGCGGGCAGCGGACCTTTCGGCAGGAAGCGGCGCCGCAACCAGCCGGCTGACATCGTGCGGCCGCAGAGGGCTGCCCTCGGGGCGCCAGGAGGGGAGGCTCGGCGAGACACCACCCGGCCGCCCTCTCCTGGATGGAGGAAGCGGCCAGGAGGCGGGGCTGAGCGGAGTGGTGACACCCCCAAACCCCCGCCTCGCCCGGGAGTCCGTGTGCGCGGCCTGGGCCCAGTAGTGCTGGCTTGTCAAGCCTCATAACAACCGTAAGAAGCAAACGCTGTTACTACCCCACTTAAAGTGCCAGAAAATTGAGCCCCAGTATGGGAAGTCGCTTGCCCTGTGTCATACAGTAACTTGAGCAGGCTAATTGTTCACCCACACGTGTGGGGCATTAACCTTCGAGAGTGAAAAGTCCCTTCTTCCTACTCAAAGAGGCTGAGGGGGTTCAAAGCGTACCCGGGGCCTCCAAGATGGGTCAGTGCCCATGGCAGAGCCTCGGGCTGCCTCCTGCTGGGCCCCAACCTTACGCAAGGGTAAGATGGGAACAGGATGTCCTTAGAGGTGTCAGATTGACTGACACGTTGAGTAAGAGTCTGAAGAGCACACTGTTTCCTCAAGTGTCCTCTATTCATCACCCGCCCGACCTGGCACCCCCTACCCCCAGATGGGGCTTAGTGTCACACTGGCTTTACTCATTTTGAGACCGCTGCCACCCTTGGGCCAGTTTCCCAAATGGCTGCCACTCCAATCAGGATGTCCTCTCTGGACAGAGAGCAGGATCCTCAGAGTGTGAATTACTGGTGGACAATAGGAATCCATGGTTTCCAAAAGGCTCCAAATAGTCAGAGTTCAGACCTGGGATTAAAAGAAGTGAAAGACTTTCATCTGGGTTGGAGGCAAGATATTGCAGTCTCTGAACCCCTGGCAGTGTCCCCCTTTACATCTGCATGTTAACAGAGTGCTTGGTCACCTTCTATCACTTAAGCCCAACTCCCTGCACAGGACTGTTATTTCTATCTCATGACAAAGACTCTGAAGCCCACACAGGGGAAGTGTCTTGATGCCCAGTGCTATGCTGTTTCCATTATGACAGTGCAGCTGACTCAAAACCCACTTCCCCAGGGAATTTCTCTTCCCCTTTCTTCCTCCAGGAAGGAAGCTAGCCAACTCAAAGCCCCTGAGGCCCACAGGCCGGGGCCCTCAGGGAGGGCTACAGGAGGAGTCCCTATCTTTGTCTCTGCTCCCAAGCCCAGCCCGTGCTCACTAGGCCTTACTTCCTCTGCTCCATTGGGAGTTCCCCTGACCCAAAAGGGAAGATTCTTGGGGCAGGGAGCTGTGCTCCATGCCTCCTCCCTCAGGTGACGCAGTTCCAGAGAAGACTGGGGGATAATTTACTGAACCCACTCTGTGTACCAGGCCCCATGCTGGGTGCAGGAGCACAGCACTAATGGACATGGCCTCTCCTGCAGTGATGGTGGAGTCCTAGTGGATGGTGCTTGATCCAGCTGGCAAGGGGGTGGGGGCAAGGTTAGAGAAAGCTTTCCAAAGGGCACCTGAGCTATGATTTGTCATTGGACAGAAATGAACCAGGGACCCAGGGTGGGGCAATTCAGTCTGTGGGGTCATTTCCTCATCCCTACCAGCCAATGGCTCGGAGGCTTTTAAATTCTAAAATTAGAGGAAACAACACAAACACAGTCTATTTCCACAACTCATTGTCTTGAACTCCCCTGGGTGGGATGAAGGTCGCATTCTCTAAAGTGTAATCAGAGAAGCTCCTGGCAGCCAGGTGTCACAGGTGGTCTGTTGCCCGGCTTAGCCATTTTATGTTTTCAAAGCCATGTGGAGCCCTATGGCAACACCATCCTTCTTGTTTCTGCAGTGCCACCCAGACTCATCTGGCTCCCAAGGCTCCTGTGAGCCTCTGGTCTTGCCTGGATCCCAAGCCTGATTCTCTTGCTTTATTCCTTCATTTTGCTGAAGCACATTCTCTAACGACTTTCCAAGAAAGAACAACTGGAAGATAATTTCCTGGGTCCCTGTAAGTCTGAAAAGGTTTCTATTCTGTCTTTGCTTTTGATTGATATTTTGGCTCAGAATTCTGACTGCTCTGTTCATTGTCTTTTGCCTGTTACTGCTGCTGAAATCCAGTGTTCCTCTCATTCTCAGACCTTTGGATTGATTTGTATTTGCCTTTTTCTCTCTCCAGAAGCTTCCTGGTTCTTGGTCTCTCGTGTCTGAAATTATAAGTGAGGAGCCTTGGTGTAGGTCTGTCTTCATTCCTGGGCTGTCCCTCCCTGGAAGCCATGCAACTACTCATTCCCTAGTGATAACCCTTCTCCTGACACCCTTCTCTCAACCCAAGTATGCCTTCTCCTGGCTGGAAGGAAGCCTCTCCTCAGCTAACTCAGGCAAGCATGTGAGGGTTAGAGGGTGCGAGAAGAGCAAGCTTAGAAGAAGATTTTTATGCTACTTTTTTTGTTGAGTCCTGTATCTGTCTTTAACAAGACTTATTTTTTTTAAATTTAATGCTTTCACACGATTCAAAACTAAAAAGGTGTAAAAGTGTATTTAGCACCCAATCTCCCTCACAAACACATCCCCTGGCCACCCAGTTTCTCTGCCTGGAGACATCCAATATTGCTACTTTCTTGTGGATCCTTCCAGAGATGTCAGGGGTATTCTGTGAAAATTCAAGCAAAAAAAAAAATTACATATAAGACAAGAAATAAGTGCTGGTGAGGATGTGGAGAAAAGAAAACCCTTGTGCACTGTTAGTGGGAATATAAACTGGTGCCGCCACAGTGGAAAACAGTATGAAGATTCTTCCAAAAATTAAGGGGATTACAGTGCTAGTAGAGGGATGGAAAGAAGTGGATGGATTTGGGAGGGCTGTAGGAAGTGAAACTGAGGGCTGGAGAAGGTACTTGACCAAAGTCCCATAGTGACTATTTAAATTTATTTTAATTAAAATGAAAAAATTAGACATTCCACTTCCTCAGTGGCAACAGCCACATTATGAGTGCTCAGTTGACACATAAGGCTACCTTATTGAACAGGCAGATTATAGAACATTTCCATTGTCACAGAAAGTACTGTTGGACAGTGCTCACCTAGAACCCAGGTCTCTTGAAATTCCTTGCCTAACTCATGGATGGAGTCCCTACTCATTTGGGAGCCTCTGAGTGGTTGGGGTCTGAGGTCAGTAACTCTAGATTGTGCTTACCTGGAGGTGCTCCCCAGCCCTTAAAATAGAGTGGAGTCCAGAGCAGCTCAATTATTTCTGCCCCTTCACTATAAGGTAGTAGTAACTGAGAAATAGGAAGCAGCTGTCACTAACATGTTCATATGAATTTGATCGCAGGGCCACCGGGGCTGTGTGGAGACCCAGAGGGGCCAAGCACGGACCCTTCTTCATGCACGACCAACACTCGGGTTTGGCAAGCACATTTCATGGCTGGAATCACCCATTTCTGAATTAGAAAACGTCAGAAGAATAATAAAATTACTTTTGGTGGGCACATATTGTCTATAACAAAGTAAAATGGGGATTGTAGCAACTACAACTCAATCTTCCATCTCAGAGGTTTATTAACTTGAATCTCACTAGAATCAATATCAGGATCTGAGGGTGTAATAAAATGGACTCATTTTCCATATTTTTTCTTCTCTGGTGCTGGTGGTGTAAATAAATATATATTTTTTAAAAAGAGCGCTTGTTTACATTTCCCCTGTGGTGATTATTATAATAGTCCTGTCGTTTTCACGGTAGTGGATTCTGCCTCACCTGAGTTTAGAGCCGGGCTAGCAAGTCCATGGCACAGGTCTTTGCTCTCTCCCTTGCAGGCATCATTAATCAGTCACAGAATTCTTTTCTCCTGACTCCAGACATGGCCTTAGAATCCTTCTCTGCCCAGCAGTCTCAGCAAGGGGAGAGAATAGATCAGAAACCTAGTTGCTATTCTTGGATTAGGGACAGACATTTTATCTGAAGTAGAGCAAGATAAATTTCAGTTCTCAAAATAACAATAGAAAATTGTTCAGGGCTGTCTACTTCTGGGAAAAAGGGAACATCCTTTATATTTTGGGGGCTATTAAGGAGAAATGGTTTACCCTAGTCAACCTGGCAGTAGCTAAGTGGTGGGAGTAGCATACAGAGCATAATAGGAACCCTCGGCATGATGATGAAAATATTTTTCAGCATTTCCATTAAGTTTTTTTTTGTTGCCATTCCTGGAGAACTCATTTACCAATATTTTTAACACCAATATCTTACTGACGAGACCTGGGGCTGTCCTTCAGCCAAATTTGGCAGAAAGTCTGTCGTGTCTCAGATCTGGTTCTGACTCCATTGGCTTTCTTGAAAATCGCTTGGCAGGTTTCTCACTCAAACAAGCAAACTGAGGTGGAATGAAAGAATTCTGGAACTTGGGGAGATGAAGAGAACACGTGTTAGTGAATGAATGTATAAATGAAAATAGCCTGGTATTTCCTAAAATGGGTTCCATGGAACCATTCTCCAAGTTTTAATAGGAGTTACAGGTTAAAAGAGTTTCATGGTCAATAATGGTTTGGAAATGCTTGGTTAAATAAAGTAAAACAAGCTCTTTTAATGCAGGACTTTTCAGAACTCTGTATATCAGTGCATCTTGTGATTCTCCAAAAGGATGATCCAGTATGCTGCATGTTCCAAACTGATTTGATCACAGGGTATTTTTCCTTTTTTTTTTTTAATCTATGAAATGTCTTGTAAAATTAGGACTCTAAGAAACACATTTTGGGAAACACTATGCTGGTCCAAACTCCTTATTTTACAGGTTATGAGAAATGAGTTTCAAAGAGGCTAGAATAAATTTTTCAAGGTCTTATAGGTTGGTGGTTAGGCTATGATTCAAACTTGTCTGAGGCCAATGCTTGGGCCACTACATCACGTCACTTATTGGAGAGTTGGAAGTACCTTGTACTTCATCATTTCACAAGAGATCCCGGATTAATTCCAGGAAGATTCTTAGTATATAATATAAACAGAGCTCTCTTAAGTGAAGTCTCAGGAACATGCCAGGTCCATCTGGTGCATGATTTGTCACCGGCAGAGGCTCCAGGTGAGAGTTCTTCTTTGTCCTTGCTGATGTCACTTTGAAAAACGAGCACCATTATTTTTGTTTCTGTACAGCAATGCACAATCTCTTCAGTTGATCCAAAATGTTTTCATGATCCTGACTATTCTACTTCTTGGCAACAATGAGTGTCTTAAATGGTGAGTTCCATGATGGCACAGAGGTGATTTCAGGCATCCTCTTGGCTGTGAATAAATCATTGCAGATGCTTATTTAAACTATATGCAAGTGTCATGAGAACCCCTCAGCCTTACCTAGGCCTGGAGACCCCTGACAACACTACGTAATGACTTTTTCATTTCTTGGGCAATTGAGAGAATTAATGAACTAGTAGCTAGTTTCTAACATTCTTTTTGTGGGGCCTTCTAAGTTCCCCAGAGATGGGGCTGGGTATCTATCTGCTCTAAGTAAGAGAATTTTTAATGTTTACAAATCCTCTTTTGAACACTCCTTTATTTAAAAATCATGCTTGCTTGTTATACTTATTCTTAGGCATGTTCTTATTCATATTAGGGAGAAGCTTATACTTTGTTGCCCCAAAATGGCTCAAGAAAGTTGGGATAGGATAGTACCATGGCCTCACAATTTCTTTCTGGGGAAAAAGCACTAAAAGGTATCAAACTACTCCTCTCCTAGCCTAATTATACATGCAAGAGTTTCTGTCCTGCCTCACTGCTGAGTGAGCTTTGTAAGCTCTGGGACACAGGGATATTCAAACTATTGAAGGAACCAAACTTCCCTCGAGCATAGGAAGAGTGTCAGACAATCTGGATACGGCTTAGCATGGCTTCTGGCAGACAATAATGAGAGACTAAAGTTTTTGCTGGTTGCTGATTCTTTATGTCCTGCAATTTCTGTCTTGGTGTGATCAAATGGCCTCAAAGTACTATATAGGCAAGAGGGAAGCAGCCCAAGTCTGGTCGATTTCAGGGCAATGCAGTTGGCTTTGCTTATACTGTTCTGTTTTCTAGGCTTTAATAGAAGCTGTTGGCTCTCACCAGGTTCATAGGGCAGGTAGCATCCTGTCCTATTGTTCCAGGTACTATGGCTGTGTAAGAAGCTGCTGTAACACAGAGTAAGTTATGCTCGTGGATTCTGTGGGTTAGGAAATCAGACAAGACTTAGTGGGAATGGCATGTCGGGGTCTCAGATGGGAAGGCTCAGAGTTCGGTGGTGATGCAATGGCAGGGGGCTGGAATCTTTTGATGGTTCATTCCTGCACATATCAGGTTCCTGGACTAGGATGACTCAGAGTCTATACCTGGCTTCTCCATGCAGTGTGGCTACCTCACAGCACGGCAGCCTCAGAGTAATTAGACTTGAGGTGAAAACTGCCTCACTTGTTATGGCCCAGCCTCCAAAGCCATCTGCATCAACTCTGTTCTTCTCTATGAGGTGAAGCACCTGCAACTCTGTCTGGATTCCAGGTTGAGAGTCATAGGTGAAGAGCATATTACAGCCATTTGGCAAATACAGTCTTCCACCTCTCTCAGGAGTCGAGTGTGAGGGAGGATAGTCTAAAGAAGGGGTGACAGCATTCAGTGTGTGAACTAGACAAGTGCCCATGTTACCTGCTAGTGCTGTGAATTTCTGGAGCAATGTTCCTTCTGTAATAGAGAGGTTTCCATTGGGAGTTGTGACTCAAGCCAATTGGCACACTAGTTAGCAAATAACATATTTTCCTAAATGCAAACTCACTGAGGTGGTTGTAGCATCTATGGGGCCTTTATATAAATTAGAAAAAGATGCCTTCTGGATGTGGGGGAGGGGCAAGCAGAGGACATACCTCACAACCAAATATAACAGTCCTTGTAACTGTTATTGTTGCAATTGCTTTTACCATTAAAAAAAAAAAAGGTATTTAGCTGTTCCTATACCTAGGGTTCTCCTGGTTACCTTCTCCAGTGTCCATTCTCAGCTGTCCTTTTCAGTGGACCTATATTCTTGTCCTTTCTAATGCCCCCACATTTCCCCAGAAACATGATGCTCTCTGTAGCAGTTTATGAACTTGGTGAGAAAGGGCACATTTCCAGGAATGCTAATGGCTTAAGGAGACTTAATACGCATTTAAGATATTTCTGGGGGGAAAAATGGCATAGATGGTAGAGGCTCTGTTCATCCCTCTGGTGACCAAATCAAAGTTGTGACAGAAACAAGGAGCAAACAGCAAGGAAAAATCACCTGGGATCTAGATGAACAGGCCATACAATTAAAGAGATATCTAAGAAATCACCCTGCAACAGCAGAAGGTAGGATGGGGCGAGGATGCGAGGCTGCCCGGTCCTGAGTGGCTGAGTGAGACAGAGGCTGCAGCTGTAGCAGCGGCCACTGGCAGCTGCAGACGCCTCTTAAAGGGGCCCTGTTGGCAAATGGACTTTTATGGTGTCAGACCTGCTCGCTCTGAGCACCAGCACCAGTTTGGCTGTGCGAGGGGCACCAGGCACTTACAGGGGGACATTGAGTTGTTAGAGTGAGGGCCAAGGTGAGACTCACTCTTTACAGAAGTGCCAGCGGTATCTATTGTTCCTCTGTTGAGCCCTCCCTCCTCCCATTGTGCGGAGGCAGCGCCACCATAGCAGAGACGTTATCTAACTGGATAACAGAGGTGGCTCTGCCCAGAGGATTCACTGAAACTCTGCCTCTCCCAACTCCCAGCCCCACCCAAGTCACATCTAGCTGTATCCTCGGGGAGTCAGGTGCTCCTTGCTGAGCATCACCTAGACTTACATTGGTGGCAGTGTGCCTTGGTTTCTAGTGTAGCCTTTTGAGGCAACTATAAGCACAGCATTTGTGGATTGCTTGCTGAATCTTAACAGGTGGCCCCAGAGGGGCACAGGTTGGGGCTAAATTTGGTCTGCAGCTGAACCCCTCTCAGAATTGTGCTACTGGACACCTACCACACAAAGCCATGCTAATAAGACTGGGACTAAAGATCTTTGCTTAGTACATAGAAAAAACACAGAAAGGCAGCCAAAATGGGAAGACAAAGAAGCAGAAACCATATGAGAAAACAGAACAGAGATCCAGAAATAATGGAGTCAAGCAATCTAACAGACACAGAGTTCGAAACACTGGTTATAAAGATGCTCAATGAACTTATGGGAAGGGTAGATGAATTCAGTGAGAACTTCAACAAAGAGATAAAAAAACATAAAAAATGGAAATGGAAATTATAAAAGGGAACCAGTCAGAAATGAAGAACTCATTTTCTAAGATGAGAAGTATATTAAATGGAATAGACAAAGTGAATAAAGAAGAGGATCAAACGACCTATATAGAGGATGGGAAAGCCAAAGACACTCAATCAGAATGGTAAGAAAAAAGAAGCCGAGACTATAATAATCATTTAAGGAGCCTATGGGACACGATTAAATGTAAAAATATCCATGTCATAGGGGTACCTGAAGGAAAACAAGACTTTGAAGAGTTATTTGAAGAAATAATGATGGAAAACTTATCTCACCTGGTGAAGGAAATAGACATAAAACCTCAGGAAGCTCAGACAGTCTCCAAAACCAGGAACCCAAAGAGGCTCACACCAAGACACATCATAATTCAAATGTCAAAGGTTAAATACAAAGAGAGAATCTTAAAAGCAGCAAGAGAAAAGCAGTTACTTACCTACAAGGGAGCACCCATAAGACTGGCAGCTGAATTCTCAAAAGAAACCATGCAGGACAGAAGGGCTTGGCACAAAATACTCGACGTGATGAAAACCCAGGATCTACAACCAAGAATACTTTATCCAGCAAAACTATCATTTAGAGTCGAAAGATAGATGAAGAGCCTCCCAGAGAAAAATAAGCTCAAGGAATTTATCATCACCAAGCCAGTATTTCAGGAAATGTTGGAGGGACTTCTTTGAGAAGAAAAAACATGTATCAAAAACAGGAATAAAGATGGTAATAACTACATTCCTATCAACAAGTACCTCAAGTGGAAAAAAATTAAGTGCTCCAACCAAAAGATAGGGTAGCTGAATGAATAAGAAAACAAGACCCCTACGCATGCTGCCTACAAGAGACTCACTTCAGACCAAAAGACACACACAGACTAAAAGGCAGGGGGTGGGAAAAGATATTGCCTCGATGGACCTAGAGGGCATTGCACTGAATGAAATGGGTCGGATAGAGAAAGACAAATATTGCATGATTTCACATACACGTGGAATCTAAAGAAAAAAATAAACAACAGCAACAACATCAAAAGTGGAAATAAACTCATAGATACAGAGAATTTTTAGAGGGATACTAGATGAGAGGAGGATTGGGAGGGACACAAAAAATGCAAAGGGATTAAGAAATACAAATGGATAGTTGCAGAGTAGACATGGAGATGTAGAGTGTAGCATGGGAAGATGGTTAGTAATGTTTTAATAAATATGTAAGTGGGAAGAGAGGTACGAGATTTAGAGGGGTGATCACTTCGAGAGCTATGTGGATCTCTGATCACTATGCTGTACAACTGAAACTGGTATATTATCATATGCCAACTATAATTGAAAAAAAAAACTCATTGAATTGTACAATGTAAACACAAACAAGTAATTATCTATTATATTTCAATAAAAATGAAAAAGACAAAATATATTTCTGAACATTTAAAATTTCTAATTGCAAATGTAATATATAAGTGTTATAAAAATTCAAGCAAATAATGTAGAAAGGTAGAAAAGATAGTGACTCAGAACTCTACTTATGGAGATTTTTAGCAATATGGTGGACCAATGTGAAAGCAGGTTAGAGGTGTGCTTGTGTGTGTGTGTGTGAGAGAGAGAGAGAGAGAGAGAGAGAGAAAGAGAGAGAGAAAGTGCGAAGAGTTGCCAGGTAAAATACGGGACCCTCAATTAAATTAGAATTTCGGATAATGAATTTCTTTTTAGTATAAGTATGTCCCAAATATGTTTGTCTGATATTCTAATTTAACTGGCACCCTGTATTGTATTTGCTAAATCTGGCAACCCTGTCTGACTGATGTGTGAGTGGGGAGGATATGGGGGACATGTACATTTTGTGTGTGTGTGTGTGTGTGTGTGTGTGTGTGTGTGTGTGTGTGTATTGTGTGTGTGTTTGTGTATTATGTGTGTGGGGTTACATGTTTGGGGGAAGGATGGGAGGGCTGGTCAGAAGAAATGGGAGATATAGGAAAACTGGTGGTGGTTTAAAAAGTTTTCCCCAAATTGGCCTTGTAACATACAGATTTTTGTTTTTGTACTTTTAACATTTCATTGTAACTTATTGGTTTACATGTCCAAATCTTCACTAGACAGAGTCAAGAGCTGAGTCTTATTTATCTTGTAGTCCCTACATATGGCATAGAGCAGGCATATAGTAACACATGTGCAGATTTGGGTGCTCTCAGACTTCAGAACTGTTAGTATCTTAGTCTCTTCAGCCTGCTATAACAAAATATCACTGACTGGGTGATATTGAACAGAAACTTATTTCTCATAGTTCTGGAGGCTGAAAGTCCAAGATCAAGGTGCCAGTATGGCTGGGTTCTGGTGAGAGCCCTTTTCCTGTTTCATAGCTGGCAACTTTTCGCTGTGGTGGAAGAGGCAGGGCTCCCTGTGGGGCCTTTTTTTATAATGGTATTAATCTCACTAATGAGGTTCCACCCTCATGTCCTAATCAACACCCTAAGGCCCCACCTCCTAATACTGTCAACTTGAGGGTTAGGATTTCAACATATGAATTTTGGGAGGATACAAACATTCAGACCACAGCAGTTAGAGATTTCATTCTGATGTGTCAGTCTCTCTCAATATCAGCCACTGTTTGTGCTGAATACACAGCCTTCAGTATGTGACAGAGTAGCCTTTGTTCCCCAATATTGGACCATCAGTCACCTGAAAAGTTTGTTAAAAATACAGGTTCCCAGGCCCCACTCCTCCAAGAGATTCAGGAAGCCTGGGGTGAGAGGGAATGATGTACAGGAATTCAATGGACAGTAAATGTTCACATTTAATTATCTCTTCTTATAAAAGGGAGAATCAGACCTGTGAGTCATGATATGAATGACTGAATGTGTGTATGTGTGTGCACATGCAAATTACACACATGCACAGGCAGAATAAAGCGTAAAAACTGAACTTTGTTTCATTGATACTTTCTAAAGATTTTTCCTCTCTGAATCTATGTTAGTGCTACTGTAAATAAATCACTTGCCTTGAACAAATGTGAAGTCGTAAAGATGAGTGTGCACTGAGCTGTGCCCAAAAGATCTGTAAGGAAAAACAAGGAAACCAAGGTTTTATTTCCCAGCAGCAGACCCTCAGCCCTGCTTTTTGGAGCAAAGGTGCAACTTCCACCTAATGAAGCTACTTCTGTACTGACATTAGAGATGGAGAACTTCAGTTAGTGAAATGAATACTTCCAAAAGTAAAACTAAAAATTTACAAAGAAAGAACCCATGGGGTGGAAGAAAAGTACATGTTGATTCTCTGAGTTCAAAGTTCATGAGATTAAAAGTTCTTGTAGATTTTTCTCGAAGGCCTTTCCTCCAAAAAGACCAACTCAAGACAACAGAATTGTGATCGCTCAAAAGAAAGTCAACTCTGAGAATATGGTAAAAACCATTGAATTGTACACTTTAAATGAATGAATTGTGTGTCATGTGAACTATATCTCAACAGAGCTGTTACGAATAAATAAAAAAATTTTTGAGAGGCCCAAATTACATAAGCACTAAGCTTTCTGATAATGAAGTCATTTTCACTGAAAATTAATGGTCAGATGGTAAATCTTAAGGCAATTATCTTCTAAATATGACCTGTTGCAGACTTCCCCAGGAAGATTTTGTAATTGAAGAACATAATAAAATTTTAGAAAAAGCAACAAGATGAATGATACTGTTAAAAATACTAAAAAGGTAGAGTTTTAGAAAACATTAATGATGAAGAGATGTCAAATTCTTCATTATTATTTTCATTTTGTTATCTACATTTAATTTATTAGATGCTGCCCATTTGGGTTTGGCAGGTAGTGGCAGGGGTAGCTATGGATAAGAAATATTGGCCAGTTGGCTGCTGTTAATTTTTCATAAATCTCACTTCCTGAAATTTGTAATTTGAACACAGCTGTTCTTTGAAATGCTCCAGAGTTCAATCAATTTCTTAACCATGTAACAACAGTGGGAGCCTTTGAAAAAAAGACATGGGTTGCAGAAAAGTATTCATGTTCCTTTTGGTACAGGGTACCAAATAGGGAATTTGATGCCTCCTTCACAAAACCTCATCTAATAACACTGAAGCATCTGAGTGGCTGAGGGAGGGAAATAAAATGTATTTTTAAATGAGAAAAAAAAGTCATAAATGATTATTATTAATGATTATTATTAGATGAATAACCAAAAAAAAAAAAATCAAGATCTCAATAGCATCTGATGAAAGGCAAATTATACTATTCACGTTGATCTCTTTTTCTCCTTTTTTTTTCAAATGATTTATTATCCTTTGATTTTACAGTCTGTTAGCTAGTTTACCACAGCATAAATATTTGATCTTGGCATAACACTTTTCTCAACTGCTTTTTGCTACAGCCAGACATCCTTGCTTTTCACCTCCATCTTTCTTTGATAAAAGTGAAGAGGCAAATATTAGGTGTGCAAAGAGAATTGCAATCATTGACTAGTAAATTGTCCAAGTGAGGGAAAGCCCCAAGGGATAAATAAAATATGGGCAGGGAGAAAGTCCAAAACCGTATTTCCCTTGGGGCCACATTTGGGGTGTCTTCTTTTGGTTTGTTTTTTGTCTGCTTGCTGGAGACAATCAGGATGCCATGGAATTTATGTTGTCTTCAAATCACAATCTTTTTTTGCTTTTTGGTAATTATTAAAGTAAGCTGTACAAGAAGGGGGTTGGATTTTCAGACAGTCATTATATGTGTCAAAATTCAGGTTGAACAGAGTGGCTGGGACAGACAAAACAAACCTTTAGTTGTTTGTGATACATCTCCAGTGCAAATTCTCCAGAAAAGAGTGTCTCTGTGAGCACTTGGCATCCAGCACTCCCAGCAACTTGAGTTTGAGAGGACAGTCTGTAAGAGGGATCTGCTTGGGGCATTGAGCCTCCACTACGCCCACTGACTTGAGTTCCGCTTTTTGAGGCCAACAGCTCTAGTCTTGCTTCCCAAAGAGATAACCTTCCGAATCCTTGAAGATAGTCTCTTATCTCTGGCTCTGTGTTGCACTCTTCCCCAGATAACTTTGTTTTAACGAATGCTTGTGTAATATGGTTTAAAGGCTCACAATTCCCTTCATCACTTGCCCTGTAATCAATATTCCAGATTGAAGTATTGGCTTTTGTTTGAGTCTGTGTATGACCTGGTGGTGAGGAGAAGCAGGTGCAGAGAGGTGGTGGTACATCCCTTTCTTCATCTACAAAGCAGGGAGTGCAGCACTTCTTACCTTGTGAGGTGTGGGAGGAAGACATGAATGATGTTCATGGAGGGCTTAGAACTGTGCCTGGCACAAGACCTTCACTCTGACACGTTGGTTATTATTATAATTCTCTTTAAAAGAGTCATTTTAAATCAATCATAATGGCTGCTGGCCTTCTCCTTGGCCCAGAAAAAGCCTTGATTTTTTTTGTTCTTACTGGTTCTGGTCCATTGCCTTGCTATGACCTTGGGTTTCAGAAACAAGGCTGTGCACCATAGCTAGATGCTGACGTGCTTCAGTATTAGTCAGTGTTGTCACTTGCCTTGGGCAATTTTCTTGAGCTCTGTGAGCCTCAGTTAACTCCTGGAAGAATTGTTCCTTCCTTGCAGAGTTGTGGGGTCAAAGGAGATGACCCATAAAGGGGCTGGCATACAGCAGCTTGATACATGGTAAAGGGTTACTATCATTTTCCCTCTCTTAGGCCCTCCTTCTGCTTTACATTTGTTCTTTGTTTGCTTTCTTTATTCTCATTTGCCTCAAATCTCAGTTCAAGAAGGCCTTCTTTGATCACCTTATCTGAAAGAGATTCTTTCCTGTTACTCATACCACCATTTCACCTGTAGTGACTTATTTACATTCTATACCTAGTTTTTATCTGTTTTCCTACCAGATGGTTAAGATGCACGAGGGCAGGGACTTTGCTTTGCTTTCTGCAGTATACCTAATGCCTACCACAGAGTAGTACACAGTCTCTGTGCAGTTATTGAATGAAAACATAACTGTCACCACTGTGACAGAGAAGTCTAAAGCAAGACTAAAGTGAATTTTCTGTCACTGGAATTTTCAGACACAGCATGCTTAACCTTAAATAGCTTTAATCATACTCCCAAGTGCCACATTGTGTTTCTGTGACTACAAGGCTAAATCAGTGCTCATGAAAAGGGATCCACTGCATGGTGTCTTTTGCATGTAAACAGGATTCTGACATTTTATTTCTACAACCCAAGTCCCTTTCCTACCAGTACACTCTCTCTGAGATTCATTCTTACCCTTTCCCCACCCATCCACCAGCTTTCCTACTAAAAATGGCTAATGTTTATTCAGCACTTATCATGTGCCACCCACCTGCACAGTGACTTAAATGCATTATCTTCCAAATCATTACTATCACCCTTGTGATCAAATCATGAGTATTCCTAGTTTACAGAATTCCTAGTTACAGTTTATTCCAACAACATTAGGCTCTGACCACGGATCTTGAAGAGAGAGAGCAGGAAGCTAAGAGAAAGCAAATATGGGCAAGAATAGAAATAGAAGAGAGGAGTGCCCAAAAACTGACAGCTGGGATAAAACTGATCAGAAATCAGTCAAAAAAGCATAAGTCACCAATGATAAATTCAAGAAGCTCAACCTGCTTCAGGAGCCCACCATTCCCAGAGACCAGGGTCAAAGAGAAGCAGAAGGCCACCAGTCCAGACAGTGGAGACACTTAAATGCATCTTCCCCAAGCACCATGTGACATGGAGATCTTAGTCATTTCCTGCTGGGGCACCCTCCTACAACCGGGGTCCCATGGCATGTCCTACCCATGGTTTGCCAGTGAAAATGGGGATTGAGGATGTCCATTAGGAGAAGTCAGGTAGAGGATATAAATAAATTGTGCCTGTGCATGTGTGTTGGGGGAGGATTATGCGGTAAAGGCATTGCAGATACAAAACACATTTTTAAAGGCGTCTTCACCAGGATGGCTCTTTGAAAATGGGACAGAAACCTTTCAAATGTCAAGAGATAGGGTTTTTTGCCAAGGCAACAGAATGCTGAGACTGCAAGGAAAGATTTTTATTACAAAAAGGTGCTAATTCTGGGGTGGGGTTTAATTATACCTGAGGTATTTCTGACTTGGTGTCTGTGTAGGAGGCTCTGCCTCTCTTTATTGCTGTTATTATCTCATGGGTCTACATTTAATTTTTTCCACTATGGGGCTCCTTAGTCATCTTTCCAATCCCCCAGCTCCCCCTGGAAAGCAGTTTCTGGCAAAGCACTCGACCGCCAATAAAAGTTGCCCCCTGAGTTGCTGACTATTAGAAATCAATTCCTGGCCATGGCTAATCATAAGGTTTAATTACATGTTAATCATTTGCCAGGATGGCGTGGGAGCAAGCTCCAGCTATTCCTAAAGCTGAGTCTGTATGGCACAGATATATTTGTTAGAGAAACATGTCTACAGAAGGCCTTTTTCCTATTGCATGTGAGGGATGAGGAAAGTGGAAAGTGTGGTTGCATTTCAGGCTGCCTCATGTGATCTCTCTTTATGGAGTTGCTCTTCTAAGTTCCTGGTATATCTTTATTAATTTATTTTTGTTTTCTTTTTTCTATCTTCAGCCTTATCATATATTTTTTGGCTTTATTGAAATATAATAGACAATTATTTGCTTGTATTTACACTGTACAATTCAATGAGTTTTTTTTTTCAATTATAGTTGGCATATGATAATATACCAGTTTCAGTTGTACAGCATAGTGATCAGAGATCCACATAGCTCTCGAAGTGATCACCCCTCTAAATCTCGTACCTCTCTTCCCACTTACATATTTATTAAAACATTACTAACCATCTTCCCATGCTACACTCTACATCTCCATGTCTACTCTGCAACTATCCATTTGTATTTCTTAATCCCTTTGCATTTTTTGTGTCCCTCCCAATCCTCCTCTCATCTAGTATCCCTCTAAAAATTCTCTGTATCTATGAGTTTATTTCCACTTTTGATGTTGTTGCTGTTGTTTATTTTTTTCTTTAGATTCCACGTGTATGTGAAATCATGCAATATTTGTCTTTCTCTATCCGACCCATTTCATTCAGTGCAATGTCCTCTAGGTCCATCGAGGCAATATCTTTTCCCACCCCCTGCCTTTTAGTCTGTGTGTGTCTTTTGGTCTGAAGTGAGTCTCTTGTAGGCAGCATGCGTAGGGGTCTTGTTTTCTTATCCATTCAGCTACCCTATCTTTTGGTTGGAGCACTTAATTTTTTTCCACTTGAGGTACTTGTTGATAGGAATGTAGTTATTACCATCTTTATTCCTGTTTTTGATACATGTTTTTTCTTCTCAAAGAAGTCCCTCCAACATTTCCTGAAATACTGGCTTGGTGACGATAAATTCCTTGAGCTTATTTTTTTCTCTGGGAGGCTCTTCATCTATCTTTCGACTCTAAATGATAGTTTTGCTGGATAAAGTATTCTTGGTTGTAGATCCTGGGTTTTCATCACGTCGAGTATTTTGTGCCAAGCCCTTCTGTCCTGCATGGTTTCTTTTGAGAATTCAGCTGCCAGTCTTATGGGTGCTCCCTTGTAGGTAAGTAACTGCTTTTCTCTTGCTGCTTTTAAGATTCTCTCTTTGTATTTAACCTTTGACATTTGAATTATGGTGTGAGCCTCTTTGGGTTCCTGGTTTTGGAGACTGTCTGAGCTTCCTGGGGTTTTATGTCTATTTCCTTCACCAGATGAGATAAGTTTTCCATCATTTCTTCAAATAACTCTTCAAAGTCTTGTTTTCCTTCAGGTACTCCTATGACATGGATATTTTTACATTTAATCGTGTCCCATAGGCTCCTTAAATGATTATTATAGTCTCGGCTTCTTTTTCTTGCCATTCTGATTGAGTGTCCTTGGCTTTCCCATCCTCTATATAGGTCATTTGATCCTCTTCTTTATTCACTTTGTCTATTCCATTTAATATACTTCTCATCTTACATAATGTGTTCTTCATTTCTGACTGGTTCCCTTTTATAATTTCCATTTCCATTTTTTATGTTTTTTTATCTCTTTGTTGAAGTTCTCACTGAATTCATCTACCCTTCCCATAAGTTCATTGAGCATCTTTATAACCAGTGTTTCGAACTCTGCGTCTGTTAGATTGCTTGACTCCATTATTTCTGGATCTCTGTTCTGTTTTCTCATATGGTCTCTGCTTCTTTGTCTTCTCATTTTGGCTGCCTTTCAGTGTTTGTTTCTATGTACTAAGCAAAGAACTTAAGTCTCCCAGTTATTAGCGTGGCTTTGTGTGGTAGGTGTCCAGTAGCACAGTCCTGAGAGGGGTTCAGCTGCAGGCCAAGTTTAGCCCCAACCTGTGCTCCTCTGTGGCCTTCTGTTAAGATTCAGTGAGCAATCCACAGAAGCTGTGCTTATAGTTGCCTCAAGAAACCACACTGCTTAAAACTTACTGGATTTCGTTAACCAATGTCACCCTAACAAAATAACTAACTAACTAACTAACTAACTAACTAACTAATAAATAAATAAGCCAAAAAGAAACCACACCAGAAACTGAGGCCAGCTGCCACCAGTGTGAGTCTTGGTGCTGCTCAGCAAGGGGCATAGGACTTGCCTAGTACACACCTGGGTGTAGCTTGGGTGGGGCTGTGAGTTGGGGGAGGTGGAGTTACAGGGAATCCTTTGGGCAGAGCAACCTGTGTTATCCAGTTAGATGATGTCTATGTTATGGCAGAGCTGCGCCCGCATGCTGGTGAGGGAGGAAGGCTGGGGTGGGAAGGGCTCAATAGAGGAACAACAGTTACCACCAGCACTTCTCCCTGGGAGAGATCCTTGCCTCTGGCTCTCACTCTGACAACTCAGTGTCCCCCTGTAAGTCCCTGGTGTCCCCTGTGCAGCCGATCTCAGAGTGAGCAGGTCCGTCACCTTGAAAGTCTGCTTGCTGATATGGTCCTTTAAGAGGTATCTGCAGCTGCCGGCTGCCGCTACCATAGCCTCTGTCCCACTCAGCCAGTGCGGACCAGGCAGCCTTGCATCTTCGCCCCCTCCCACCTTCTAAAATTAGAGATTAATTAATTATTTCTCTCCTTAGCTGTAGTGCTTCTGTTTGTCTAGATCCCAGGTGACTTTCCTTGATGTTTGCTTCATGTTTCTGTCACAACTTTGATTTGGTTGCCAAGAGGGATGAATGAAGCCGCTATCATCTACATAATTTTCCCCCATCTTTTGCTTGTATATCTTTAATGCTGTATTTAATATGCTTTGTCTCTCAATTTCTCTGTTCTCCATTTGTTTTGCTGGGTTCTTCTGAACATTTTATAATTAAGTGTTTTTCAGGGCTGCTGGAGGTCACTGGGAACCCCATTAGTGCAGTTGCTTTCTCTGGATGTCAGTTCATCAAGCAGTGCTGAGCTCTCAGAAGCAAGTCATAGCCATGTTTCTTCTGCTCAGACCTTCCAGGGTCATCCCATCTCATGCATTAGAAATCCAATGGCCTGACCACTGCAGAGAACGCCGTGTGTTTTTTGGCCTCTGGCTAGCTCTCCGATTTTATCTTTTCAAAAATTCCCCTTGCTTACTCCACCCCTGCCATATAGACCTCTTTGCTATTTCTGTTAGTTTTCTGTTACTGCATAGTAAATTACTATAAGTGTAGCAGCTCAAACCACCCCTCTCCCCCATTTATTATTATCTCACAGTTTTGTAGGTCAGAAGTATGGGTAGGCTCAGTCACGTTTTCTGCTTAGGCCAAAATTAGCTGTGTGCTGGACTAGGGTAGAGTCGACTCTCAAATTCGTTCAGGTTGTTGATAGAACTCAATGCCTTGTGGTTGTAGGGCTAGGATCCTGTTTTTTTGTTTTTTGTTTTCCCCGCCGGCTGTCAGCTGAGGGCTACTCTCAGCTCCTGGAGGCCACCCACATTCTTTGCCACATGGTCTCCACCATCTCCAAGCTGTCTCATGCTTTGAATTTCTCAGAGTTTCCCTTCTGTAGCCAGCCAGAGAACTCTTTGCTTTTAAAGGACTAATGTAATTAGGTTAGGCCCATCTGGATAACCTTTCTAACTAAAGGTCAACTCATTAGTAATCTTAGTCACATCAGCAAAATTACTGTAACATACATAATTATGGGAGTGACACAGAATTGGGGGGATATCATGGGATCCCTCTTAGAATTTTGCCTCCCACACTGTTCCTCAAACATGTTGTGATCAGTCTTATCTCGAGATCTTTGCATTTGCTGTTCTCTCTGTCTGGACTCCTCCCTAGAGAGTCACATGGTTTTGCACAGTTGATATATTATGTATTTACATGTTTATTTGTTTATTATCTCTCTTCCCTCACTGGAATAGAGGCTCCCTGAAGATGGGGGCATTAACTGCTTTATTCACAACTGCATCTTCAGTTCCTGAAATAACTTCTGGCACATAGCAGATGCTCTACATGTATAAATAAATGCATGCATAGATGAATCTTTAGCTTTCTCCACCCCTCTTCTTCTCTTCCTTCTCTCTCCCACTAAGATGTCTTTGAATTTTAGAATTCCCGTAAAATGATCATTATACATGGGTTTTCCTTCTCTGAATACAAGCGTGAGTGATGGAAGGAGTCAGGGACGTCTGCTTTTCCACCTGATCTAAATAAGCTAGGTGTTTAAAGAGGAAGCCTCTTCTATCTCTGTTTATCAGTCTTTTTTACATTTTACACATTTGTCTCTTTTTTGCCTGGCATGTACCTCATGCATTTCCATCTTTATGCCCCAGCTCAGGGTTGGAAAGACTTGATGTTTGATTGTAGCTTTCCATTCTATGAGTGACTCTTCTAAACTGAAATATTCTCCCTCTTCTTGCCAAAAACATTCTCTACTTTTAAAAGTCCAGTTCAGGACTTACAAGTTCTGTGGTGTTCTTTGATTGGTATAGTTCATAGATCTTTCTTGAACTAATTAAATATCTGAACCAGAGGCCCTGGAGGCAAGGGCTGGATTGGGTGCACTGGTCTATTTTCTGGCTTGTGTGGTCATTTTTAAACGTAGAGCCATCATTTAAAGGAGAGCGAAGTAAAATACTGAAGTTCTCATTTCTCTTAAAAATAGATACTCTGGAAGGAAATACATGTTCTCATTTCCATGTTATGGTGAGAAGTCACATCCTAAGGTCTATATGACAGATTAATCTCTACCTTGAACAAGTCCTTTCCATTATTATTATTATTATTATTTTATTTTTTAAAATTTAGTTTCAAGTATACAGTACATTGGTTAGACATCTATATAGTTCATAAAACGATCCCCTCAATTGCATCCTCTCTCCCCTGACCCTCTACCTAGCCAATGTATTAATGCTAACTGCATTCCCTATGCCATGTTCCCCATCCAGTGACCATCTATCAACTACTAATTTGTACTTCTTCAACCCTTCACCCTATTCTCCCAGTCCCCCAACCCCGCTCCCCTCTGTCCAACACCAAATTGTCCACTATATTTGTGAGTCTGTTTTTGATTAGTTTGTTCTTTTTATTCCTTAGATTCCTCATATAAGTGAAATCATATAGTGTTTATTTTTCTCTGTCTGACTTAAATACCTTCTAGGTCTGTCAGAATAATATCTTTTCTTCATCCCCTTCCTTTTCTTATGTAGAGGTCTTGTTTTCTTATCCTTTCAGCTACTCTATCTTTTGGTTGGAGCACTTAATTCTTTTCCATTTAAGACACTTATTGATAGGAATGTAGTTGCTACCATTCTTTATTCTGGTTTTTGATACATGTTTTTTTCTCTTAAAGAAGTCCCTTCAACATTTCCTGTAATATTGGCTTGGTGGTGATACATTCCTTTAGCTTATTTTTGTCTGGGAAGCTCTTTATCTGTCCTTTGATTCTAAATGATAGCTTTGCTGGATAAAGTATTGTTGGTTGTATACCCTAGGTCTTCATCCTGTTGAGTATTTTGTGCCAAGCCCTTCTGTCCTGCATGGTTTCTTTTGAGAAATCAGCTGCCAGTCTTATGGGTGCTCCCTTGTAGGTAAGTAACTGCTTTTCTCTTGCTGCTTTTAAGATTCTCTCTTTGTATTTAACCTTTGACATTTGAATTATGATGTGTCTTGGTGTGAGCCTCTCTGGGTTCCTGGTTTTGGAGACTGTCTGAGCTTCCTGAGGTTTTATGTCTATTTCTTTCACCAAGTGAGAGAAGTTTTCATCATTATGTCTTCAAACAGCTATTCAACATCTTGATTTTCTTTAGTTACACCGGTCAGATGAATATTTGGAGCCTTAATAGTGTCTTATATCCTCCTTAAATTATTTTTATAGTCTCGGCATCTTTTTTCTTGCCATTCTGATTGAGTGAACTGATTGGCTTTCCTGTCCTCTAGATAGGGCATTTGATTTTCTTCTTTATTCACTTTGTTTATTCCTTTGTTTATTCCATTTAATGTACTTCTCATCTCAGCTAATGTGTTCTTCATTTCAGACTGGTTCCCTTTTATAATTTCCATTTCCATTTTTTTTTAATCTCTTTGTTGAAGTTCTCACTGAATTTATCTACACTTCCCAAAAGTTCATTGAGCATCTTTATAACCAGTGTTTTGAACTCTGCATTTGTTAGATTACTTGACTCCATTATATCTGGATCTCATATGGTTTCTGCTTCTTTGTCTTCTCATTTTAGCAGCCTTTCTGTGAATGATTCTATGTACTAAGCAAAGCTCCTAAATCTTTTGGTCTTATTAGTATAGATTTGTGTAGTAGGTGTCCAGTGGCACAGTTCTGAGAGGGGTTCAGCTGCAGGCTAAACAGCCCAAGCCTCTGCCCCTCCGGGGGCCTCCTGTTAAGATTCAGCAAGCAATCCGCAGATGCTGTGCTTATAGTTGCCTCAAAAGGCCACACCAGAAACCGAAGCCAGCTGCCTCTTCCAGTGTGAGTCTCAGCAAAGAGCACCTGACTCACGGAGGCTATACCTGGATGTGGCTTGGGTGAGGCTGCAAGTTGGGGTAGGCGGGGTTTCAGGGAATCCTCTGAGTGGAGCGACCTCTATTATCCAGTTTGATGATGTCTGGGCTATGGCGGCGCTGTGTCTCTGCACTGGGAGGTGAGAGGGCTCAACAGGGAACAATGGATACTGCTGGCACTTCTTGCCTAGGCCCTCACTCAGACAATGTCACTGGTGCTCCTACTCGCAGCTGAATCAGCCCTACTGCTCAGAGCGAGCAGGTCCATCACCGCGAAAATCCGCTTGCAGATGTGGCCCCTTTAAGAGATTTCTGTAGCTGCCGCAGCCTCCATTTTACTCAGCTGCTAGAGACCGGAAAGCCCCGCGTCCTCGCCCCGTGTCCTCACCCCGTCCTACCTTCTGCCGTTGCAGGGTGCTTTGTTGAATTTTTCCCTCGTTGTAAGGCTTGCTTATCCCAGGTGATTTTTCCTTGCTGCTGCTCCTTGTTTCTGTCACAACTTTCATTTGATCCCCAGTGGGAGGAACAGAGCCTCTATCACCTATACCACTTTTTTTTCCTCCTTTTTCCCCATTATTTTTGTGTATCTAAAATAACATACTTAAAATATCAATAATGATCTCTTTTCTAGACCTCCGAAGATAAACACCCGGTATGGGGAGAGGTAACCCCAATATTCCTCATTATTATCCTTTACCCGCATTCCTCCGTAAACTATATGTACGTTAAATATTAACTATCCAGCACCCATCAATATGAAAGAAACATGTACCTCTCCGTTTTACTTTTCATCTAATCCTAGAGATTTCCCTGCTTTGCTTTTTCCCTGCCTCTTTAATCTGCTACCAATGGATTTCATGTCGCTTTTCATAAGTCTTCCCTTTGATTCTAATGTATAAAATAAACTGCAAAATTGCTGTTCCCTGGAGCATCATCTCAATCCCTTGAGATTTTGCTCCCCGGACTGGCCTCCAAATTCCTGGCTCATAATAAACACTAAACTTCTTTAGGTTTGGAATTTCTTTTGTCAACACTTATTGTGGCGACTACAGAAGGGATTTCAAAGAAGCCTATCCAGGTACCAGCAGGGGCTCACTGTATCCCACGACACATCTGCATCGGGTGAACTCAGGTGAGCTCTCTCTGGACCTCTCTCTTTGGTTGAAGATCTTGAATTTATTTGAGCTGTTCTTAGAAAATCCTTGAGGTGGCAGTAAAGGATAAGGAAAAGAAGGTAAGGGAGGCTTTTTTTTTTTTTTTTTTTTAATGTTTTGATTTTTTTTTTCAATTGTGATTGCGCGCCAACCTTCGTTTAATGCACAAAACACCATTGGTTCCTAGGTCTCTGCTGACATCACTCAGTAAAGTTGTATCTCTTACCAGGGCTCTACAAGGTGATAAGGGAAGATGTGCAATAAATGCTAACTAGTCAGAACAACTATTATTTTTGAACTTTAATGAGGTACCAGGCAAGATAGGCAGTTGATTTCTACCTAGTGATCTGAGGTGGTCCTTGGAGTCATGCTATGGGGTACATTGCTTTTTTAAACAAGGCTCTCAGTATTGTCTGACCATGTGCCCTAGCGAAAAGCCACTGATTTGATTCTGGGCTGCATACAATAGTCATTTTATAGCGCTCAATTTCTAAACTATGAGGGGGGAATAGAAAAAAACAATGATTTATTTTAAAAGGGAAATCCAAATGGGTGAAGCCAATTCTGTGGAGCTTAGCTATGAACAATAAACATGTAAGCGTATTATAGGTTTCTTACGTAGCTGTCTAAGGAAAATCCCTAGATGACTTCTCTGACTATTGGCCCATTGTAGAAAGATGCTGGTATCTACTGTAATTCATTTAGTTTCATCAGTTATTCTGGGCATCAAAAGACACTTTTTTATTGTCCATATATAATAAAACATACTGGATAACTCTAGGTGAATGAACTTTTATTATTTATTTATTTATTAAAATTTTTTTTTTTGAATTATTTTTTTGGTGACATTGGTTAATGAAATCCAGTAAGTTTCAGATGTACAATTTAACAGTAAGGCATATATATATTGCATTGTGTGTTCCCCTCCCATAGTTAGATTTCTTTCTGTCACTACATGTTTGACCCCATCTCCTCCTTCCTCCCGCTTTCCCCCACCCTCTGGTAACCACTAGTCTATTGTCCATGTCCATGAGTCTCTGTTTGTCCTCTTTGTTTGTTGCTTTTAGGTTTATATCCCACATATAAGTGATATCATGTGGTTTTCAACGTTTTCTATT
The DNA here is from genome assembly GCF_902729225.1 of Pteropus medius. Classification (NCBI taxonomy): domain Eukaryota; kingdom Metazoa; phylum Chordata; class Mammalia; order Chiroptera; family Pteropodidae; genus Pteropus; species Pteropus medius. The sequence goes on from NW_024343578.1 coordinate 3,910,892, forward strand.
TGGCTTATTTTGCTTAGCATGATTATCTCGAGGTCCATCCATGTTGTTGCAAATGGCAGTATTTTATCTCTTCTTATGGCTGAGTAATATTCCATTGTACATATGTTCCAATCATCTTTCATAGGACACTTAGATTGCTTCTGGCCACCGTGAATAATGCTGCTATGAACATCGGTGTGCAAATATCTTTTTGGATATGAATTTTCAAGTCTTTGGGGTAAATACCCAGTAGAGAGATTGCTGGATCATACAGTAGATCAATTCTTAGTTTTTCGAGGAACCTCCATACTGTTTTCCATAGTGGCTGTACCAATTTGCAGTCCCACCAGCTGTGTATGAGGATTCTTTTTTCTCTCCATCTTTTCCAACATTTGTTATTACTTGTTCGGTAGATTATAGTTATTCTAACAGGTGTGAGATGGTATCTCATTGTGGTTTTGATTTGCATTTCTCTAATAGCTAGCGAATGTTGAGCATCTTTTCATATGTTTGTTGGCCTCTTGTATGTCTTCTTGGGAGAAGTGTCTATTCAGATCCTCTGCTCATTTTTTGATTGAATTTTTTTTGTTGTTATTGAGTCATATGAGTTCTTTGTATATTTTGGATATTAGCACCGTATTGATGGCGTTGCTTGCAAATATATTTTCCTATTCAGATGGTTGTCTCTTTACCTTGTTGACAATTTCTTTTGCTGAGCAGAAGCTTTTTAGTTTGATGTAGTCCCACTCACTTATTTTTGCTTTTACTTCCCTTGCCTTCGAGGTCAAATTCTTAAAATCCTCTTTAAGTCCAAGGTCCTTGAGTTTAGTTCCTATGTTTTCTTCCATGCACTTTATTGTTTCAGGTCTTATATTCAGGTCCTTAATCCATTTTGAGTTAATTTTGGTGTGAGGTGATAGACAACTTTCTAGTTTCATGCTTTTGCCGGTGGCTTTCCAGTTTTCCAAGCACCAAGGAAGAGGCTTTCCTTTCTCTACTGTATATTTTTGGCATTTTTGTCAAAAATTATTTGCCCACATAAACATGGGTTTATTTCTGGACTCTCGATTCTGTTCCACTGGTCCATGTGTCTGTTTTGAAGCCAATACCATGCCATTTTGATTACTGTCACTTTGTAGTATAATTTGAAGTCAGGCAGAGTGATGCCTCCAGCCTCATTCCATGTTCTCAGGGTGGCTTTGGCAATTTGGGGTCTTTTGTGCTTCCATACAAATCTGATGATTTTTTTGTTCTATTTTTTTAAAAAATGCCGATGGGATTTTGATGGGGATTGCCTTAAATCTGTATAATGCTTTAAGTAATAAGGTCATTTTAACTATGTTGCGTCTTCCAATCCAAGAACATGGAATGTCTTTCCATTTCTTTGTATCTTCTTCAATTTCTTTTAATAGGGTCTTATAGTTTTCATTATATAGGTCCTTCACATGTTTTGTTAGATTTATTCCTAGATTTTTTATTCTTTTTGTTGCAATTGGAAAAGAAATATTTTTTTCTACCTTTTTTTCTGACAGTGTATTATTAGAATATAGGAAAACTATGGATTTTCGAACATTGATTTTGTATTCAGAAACTTTACTGTATTTGCTTCTAGTAGTGTTCTTGTGGAGTCTTTAGGGTTTTCTATATAGAGAATCATGTCATCTGCAAATAGTGACAATTTTTCATCATTTTCTATTTGGAGGTGAATGAACTTTTAAACACCTGTGACTTTTGTTAGAACAAAGCCATGAATGGCACACAGGCCACTACTCCTAATTGTATAACTAAGCAGACATTACTAATTGATTGCTGCACATTTCCCATCATGTTTAAACATGACTTCAAAATTGTTCTCACCACAGTGGTCCAGGCAGAACTATCACCTGACTGGAGTTGTGATGTAAAATGAAGGCTTTTGCCACCCTGATGTAGATCATAATAAAGTTTTTTTCCCCCTACCTTATGGAAAGGCTTACAGATAAACAGCCTAGGCTTTGTCTTTCCAGATGAATCACTAGAAAGCTCATTGCTTGTTATGTCACTTTGCAAAGTAGGCTATTTTAGAAGTTCCATGGGAGAATTTGATGGGATTGTTGAGGTAGGGCTTCATTTGATTTTTTTAGTTTTTTATTCCATGCCAGACACTGATAGGAGTCAATTCCTAGAACAGAAGGAAAATTGTGTATTTCAGGAGAGAAAGCAAATGGGTTGCACTAAATAAGAATCCAGTCCTTTAGGGTGAGAAAATTTTATGTGATGGCAATACCAAATGACCCTGAAAAAACTAAGGTTTATGTCTATGTACTTGATTTCTTTCTTTCCTGTATCTTGACGTTGTCAGCAAAGGCAGGCAAATGACCACCCAGAACAAAAAATGTGATAGGAAGGAAAACTTGGGCTATAGATTTCAAAATTGAGAAATGAAATGGTTTCATTAAAAATGCATTATTCATAGAATGAAAAAACACAGTCCTCATCTTTGGTTGGCCCTTAATTATTATTATTATTATTTTTTAATATGAAGTTTATTTGAACTATACTGACAACATACGCTGGTGAGCAAGATCTCAAATGTGGTTGGTCCATAATTATTAAAATCTTCATGATTACTTGAATTTGTTTTGCAACTGACACAACACAAATGGCATCAGAATTTTTTGAACCAAGAAAGCAATTTCAAAATTTAATATTGCAGGAAAAGGAAAACAAATAGGCTTTGTCTGTTAGAATACAATGGCCCTAAAAGTACACAACTGCAATTTCATGGATGAGCTGTGCTGTAATTTACTCCTGGTGGTTCACTTACTGAAATTTTAATTCTTGGGGCTCTATATGGCCAATAATGATCTATATGTTAAAACCATTACGTAGACTCTTTCAGTAAGGAAAAGGAAGACAAGGCGATGGGCATAGCTTTAATTTCTATGGTGTAGCTCAGGAGAGGGAAGGCTCTAGAGTGTATGAATCCTGGGTGTGCAGCCTTGAGCAAGTTATCAGACTTCTCTGAAACTTAGTTTCTTCATCTATAGCTAGAATAATCACACACATCTTAGACTTGTTAGGAGTATGTATGGAGTGCCTAGGACAAAGCTCGTTACATTGAAAAGTCTCAATATATATAAATTTTGAGTTTAAATGCATTTTATTTTTAGACAACTCACATGACATGTTTTTCTTAAAAACAGTGCTTCCACTCTAAATAAACCAAGGTCAAAATAAATGAAGAGCTCAAGATAACATCAGTTCCATTTGTCTACTTCTGGTGTGTGGATGAAAAGCAGCGGCTAGTTATAATAATGACAGGTGATAGATCCAAATTGCTAAATGAGTTAACATTTCTCCATTTCTAAACCATCCCTAAAGAATATCATACATGGAATCAAACCAACCTCATGGTAGTCCAGCAGAGTAACTATGGAACCTGGATTCATGTTTTCATCAATAAAGAACTGGTAGTTTTTTTGAAATTAGCAAGGATGTGCTTGATTTGTTTGGCAGCCCTGGTCATAAAAGGTTTTACTCTTTCTGGTCTCTGTTCTTCAAGTTTCCCTTTGATGGGTTTTATGTAATCTTTGATGCGGGCTTCTTTTGTGAAGTTGGCTTCCTGCAAATGATGGTTCATGACAATACTAACACCAGTGATTACTGTGCTTTCCAGTTCCTTCCTCCTCAGGGGCTTCAGCAGAGGCATTTCCACCAATGAGCGAATCATCATCAATGTTACCTTCTGTCCTACTGACCATCTTCCCCTCTACCTCCACGCATAGCTCCACTGCCATCTCCCAGATTTTGCAGGTGTCTGAGAATACCTCATCGTGGCTGATGAGGTCCTGGTAAATGATCATGATGGTGGCTGGAAGGAGCCTGTGGCAGTGCTGGCTTAGCAGTGCCCTGGAGCTCTAAGCAAGTGCAATGAAACTGGAGGGGCACTCGCGGGCAGGGTGGAGCCGGGGTGGGGCGGGGGGTAGGGGGAGAAGCTCTCAATATGTTTTATTTGTTATTTTTTTAATTATGGCTTTGAATGGCAGCATTAATTCTGGTTCAGAGAATATTTGGAAAAAATTATCTTGAGATTCTGGAATGGAACGCTTCTAAAATCACTTTTCCTGTGTTTAGATTTTAAGCTTCTGCCTATAGTACTTTTTTCATACTTGTTATGGTAGGTTACAAAAATGGCCCAGTTCGTTTTTTTTAAAATTAAGTTTATTGGGGAACATTGGTTAATACAATTATATAATTTTCAGGTGTACATTATGATTTGACATCTATATATTCCATTGTGTGATTACCACCCCAAATCCAGTTTCCTTCAGCTACCATGTATTTGATCTCGTTTACCCACTTCACCCTCCCCCATCCCCCTATTGACCCATTTACCCCGTCAACCTCTCCCCTCCTCCCCCATCCCCTACCCTCTGGTAACCACTAGTCCATTGTCCATGTCCCGAGTTTCTGTTTGTCCTGTTCATTTGTTGCTTTTAGGTTTATATCCCACATATAAGTGATATCGTGTGATTTTCTACTTTTTTAGTCTGGCTTATTTTGCTTAGCATGATTATCTCAAGGTCCATCCATATTGTTGCAAAGGGCAATATTTCATCTCTTCTTATGGCTGAGTAATATTCCATTGTATATATGTACTACAGCTTCTTTATCCAAATATCTATCGTAGGACACTTCAGTTGCTTCCATGTCCTGGCCACCGTGAATAATGTTGCTATGAACATCGGCGTGCAAATATGTTTTTGGATATGGGTTTTCAAGTCTTTGGAATAAATATCCAGTAAAAGAATTGCTGGATTGTATGGTAGATCAAATCTTAGTTTTTTGAGGAACCTCCATACTGTTTTCCATAGTGGCTGTACCAATTTGCAGTCCCACCAGCTGTATATGAGGGTTCCTTTTTCTCTGCATCCTCTCTAACATTTGTTATTGCTTGTCCGGTAGATTATAGCTATTCTAACAGGTGTGAGATGGTATCTCATTGTGGTTTTGAGTTGCATTTCCCTAATAGCTGGTGATGTCGAGCATCTTTTTATACGTTTGTAGGCCATTTGTATGTCCTCTAGGGAGAAGTATTTGTTCAGGTCCTCTGCCCATTTTTTGATTAGATCTTTTTTTTTTTTGTTATCGAGTTGTATGAGTTCTTTGTAAAAATGGCCCAATTCTTAATCCTTCCCTCTATCTATGCCTTTTACCATGCGTCTTTAAAGCTCCTGCCATTAAGAAGGGGTTCTATTTGCTGCCCCTTGTTTCTGAAATTATCATTTGACTTTCTTTGGTCAATATGATGTTAGTAGACATGATACAGAGAAAGTTTTGAAAAGTTATTGAGTGTTTCTGCTGGTTCTGAGTCATTTTGCACCCAAATTCCAAGATCCTTCACAGTCCTATTGGGATTCCTTTGAAGGTCAGTTCCAGTTGGTGCAAGTCTCATGAAGTTCAGCATAACAGTGAGTCACTTCATTCAAATGACCTCATGCCATGTCTGCAGCCTGCTGAGAGATTTAAAGCCAAGGGCATCACCAAGAAGTATTTCTGGGTGAAGAAGCAGGGGTGGCAGTTCATATACCATATATCATACCTAAATCGTAAGACATATGTAGTTCATTTGGTCTTTGTGCAAAATTGTATTATTTCCTTGAGAAAATGGTTTTACCTTAACAAAAGGAAAAATTAAATTTAAGCATTCTTTAAAAAAATTTTTTTAATATTTTTATGTTTTTCAATTATAGTTGACATATGATATTATATTAGTTTCAGGTGCACAACACAGTGATTAGACATTTATATAAGTTAGGAAGTGATCACCTCGAAAATTCCAGTACTCATCTGACACCATATGTAGTTATTACAATACTACTACTATATTCCCCATGCTATACTCTGCATCCCCATGACTATTTTGTAACTAACAATTTTCACCTCTTAATTCCCCCCTTCACTTATCCCCCCACCCCCCCATTCTGAAAACCATCAGAATGCCCTCTGTATCTATGGGCTTGTTTCTGTTGTTTGTTTGTTTATCCTGTTCTCTAAATTCCACATATGACATTTGTCTTTCTCTGTCTGACTTACTCCACTTAGCCCAGTACCCTCTAAGTCCATCCTTGTTGTTACAGATAGCAAGATTTCATTCCTTTTTATGGCTGAATAATATTCCATTGTGTGTGTGTGTATACCACCTCTTCTTTATCCATTCATCCATTGATGGACACCCAGGATGCCTCCATATCTTGGCTAATGTAAATAATGTTACAATGAACATATGAATTCACTAACATGTCTCTCCCTTCAAAGTAGTGTTTTGTCTTGTATAAGTATTTTGTCTCTTTTGTCTTGTAGAAGTCTTGCTACTCCAGCTTTTTGTTTTTGTTTCTATTTTCATGAAACATCTTTCTTCACACCTTTGCTTTCAGTCTGCATGTGTCTTTCAATCTGAAGTGAGTCTCTTGTAGGCAGCATAGGTAATGGTCTTGTTTTCTTATCCATTCAGCTACCCTATCTTTTGATTGGAGCATTAAATCCTTTTACATGTAAAGTAATTGTTGATAGATATGTGGTTATTGCCATTTTGTTGTTCATATTTTTTATCTTTTTTTTTTTTTCTTTTTCCTTCTTCTTCTTAAAGAAGTTCCTCTAACAATTCCTGTAGTAGTGGCTTGGTGATGATGAAGTCTTAGCTTTTTCTTGTTTGGGAAGCTCTTTATCTGTCCTTCTGATTCTAAATGATAGCTTTGCTGGATAGAGTAATCTGGGTTGCAGGTCCTTGTTTTTCATCACTTTGAATATTTTGTGCTAATCCCCTCTGGCCTGCAAAGTTTCTGTTGAGAAATCCTCTGATAGTCTTATGGGAGCTCTCTTGTAGGTAACTAACTGCTTTTAAGAGTTCCTCTTTGTCTTTAGCCTTTGGCATTTTAATGATGATGTGTCTTGGTGTGTGTGGTCCTGTTTCAGTTCATCTTGTCTGGGATTCTCTGAGCTTTCTGGGTTGTGTGTCTATTTCCTTCATCAGGTTAGTGAAGGTTTTAGTCATTATTTCTTGAAATAAGTTGTCAGTTCCTTGTTCTCTCTCTTTTCCTTCTGGTACCCCAATGATGCAAATGTTGGTATGCTTGTTGTCCCAGAAGTCTCTTAAACTATTCTCATTTTTTGGGATTATTTTTTCTTTTTGTGGTCTAATTGGCTATTTTCTGCTACCTTATCTTCTAAATTGCTGATTTTATCTTCCACTTTATCTAATCTACTGTTAATTCCTCCTAAGGTATTCTTCATTTCAGTTATTGTATTCTTCATTTCTGGCTGGTTCTTTTTTTCTGTTTTATATCTTCACTTTTACATTTTGTTCTCTTTGTTAAATTTCTCACTGAGTTCATCTACTCTCCCCCAAAGTTCTTTGAGCATCCTTATAACAAATGTTTTGAACTCTGCATCTGGTAGATTGCTTGTCTCCATTTTGTTTATTCTTTTTTTGGAACTTTGTTCTGTTCTTTCACTGGGTACATGTTTGTCTTCCAATTTTGGCTGCCTACTTATGTTTGTTTCCATGTATTAGGTAGGGCTACTATGCCTCCTGGTCTTAGTAGAGTGGCATTATGTAGTAGGTGTGCTGTGGATCCCAGTGTCACAGTCTTCTTTGGTTACCTGAGCCAGGTGCTCCAGCTATGTCCTTTGTGTGGGTTTTGTGTGATTTCTTGTTGTAGTTGAGCCTTGGTTGCTGTTTACTCGTCAATGGGAATTGACCTTTGAGCTGATTGGTTGTGACGATTGGCCATGACCAGTGGAGGAGCTGTTGTGCATGGACTGACTCTACAGAGCAGGATTCACTTTAGTAGGGCTCTGGTGCCTGCTCTGTCTGTCCTTTGGGTGCGTTGTTCTCAGATCTGACCCTAGGTGGTGCTCTGGCTCAGACTGGCCACAGGGCATGCAGGCTGGGGCCTTGCCTCCTGGGAGGGTCCCTACTGCTGGCCAAGTTCAGCTGCAGCCTGTGCCCTTCCTGGGGCCACCTAGCATGAGCTACCAAGCAATCTGCAGGTGGTCACCACCCACACTGGACTTGGAAGTGCCTCAAAACGCCAAGCTACAAACCGCGGCCGGCTGTCACAGTGTCGGGCTTTATGGTGCTCAGCAAGAGGTATGGGGCAAGCTGAAGCCAGATGCTGCTCTTTTAGGTTTTGTGAACCTTTGAGAGATTTTAGGAAATTCTGGCAGCATGAGCCAAGATAGGCAGTTTGTAAGGAAAATCCTCTGGAAGTGGCTTCGGTGGGCCTGCACGTTGGGAAGGGCAGAGTCTCAGGGAATCATTAGGGTGGGGCAACCAATGTCAGCTATTTGATGGAGATTCAGATATGGCACCCACCTGTGTCTGTACATTGTGGAGGGGAAGGGCTCAACAAAGGAACAATGCCCTCTGCCAGCGCTTCTGTCTGGGAGAAAGCTGCCCCTCCAGTTTTTCCCCTGAAACCACATAACTCAGTTCCTCTTGCATGTCCCTGGCACCTTTTAAGATGCTTCCCCAGTGCTGGAGCTCAGAGTGAGTGAGTTCGTCAGCGAGTTAGTCTATGGGTAGGCCCCTTAAGAGGAGTCTGTGACTCCCACAGCCCTCTGTTTTCACCACAATCTCCGCTGGTTTTCACAGTCAGAAGTTGTGGGACATCTCTTCCCAGCACTGAAACCCAGGGCTGGGGAGCCTGGGGTAGAACTAGAACTCCTCGTTCTTCCAGGATGATCTCTGCAGCTAAGATATTTCTCCCAGTTCTCAACCACCATACATGGAAGTGGGACCAGTTCGTTTAGTGTCTCTGCCCCTCCTACCAGTTTCAAGATAGACTCTTCTGTGTGTCCCCAGTTGTAGGACTTCTGTTCATCTAGACTTTGGGTGACTCCCAGTGGTGGCTATAGTTTAGTTGTAATTTTGATGTAGTTGTAAGAGGAGGCAAATGCAGTATTTACCTACTCCACCATCTTGACTGGAACTCTCAAACTTAAGCATTCTGTAGTAAAAAAAATTACACATCTGCCATCAACATGAAAATGCCCAGAGAAGTCTGCTGGAGGATGAGAGACCCATGGAAGGGAGCCAGTCATTCCAGCCAAGAGAACCTGACCTCCAGTCAGCTTCCAGATGTTAATCAAGTCCAACCAAGAACAGCAAAAGTACTTAGATGACCACCCTGGATTCATGAGCAAGTAATAACTGTACCATGCCACTGATGTTCAGTGGTTGTTTGTTATACACCATTATTTAAGCAATAGTTAATGGTTACAGTTCTATTCACATTCTCTCGTGTTACAATTATGGCTTATCTATTAGGCTTTCCAAAATGTATTGGTAGCTCTTTGAGAGTAGGGATGGTATCTTATTTATCTTGTATCCCCAAGGCCCAGCACAGTACCTGATGGACAATAAATATTTGTGACCAAAGTTCTGGCTTAATAAGACATTTCTCTACTCCTTGGTTTATTTGTTCCTACCTTAATTGTTTCACTATTGAATGCCTACTGCATGCCAGACACTATGCTGGGTGCTAGAATTACAAATATGAGGAAAACTGACATTAGAAGAGTCCCATAATTAGGAATGCAAACTGTGTCTGCATACATGCTTTCAAATGTGAATGAATGGATAAATGAATGGATAGATAAAATAATCACTTATCAAATTCATGCTATGTGTCAGGCCTGGTGCCTTAAGGGGAGGGAACTTGAGGTAAAAGAAATGGTGAGAGAAATAATGGGAGGAAAGATATATTAGTTAGTAAAAGTTGAATGGAAGGGTTTGGGCTGGAGAGTAAGTTTTGTGAGAGAAAGTTTTGTAATATAGTTCTGGATGGCTTTGCTGATAAGCCACGGCATTTCAATTAGGGCTGAAAGCTGGAATATTTACATGGACCAGGCGGGTAATGTAAATGATTAAAGAAGACGAAAGTGAAGGAAGATAGACTGGTGGGGACCATATCAGTCTGGAGAGCACATGCCTATCTAAAAACCTTGTCTAGGTCTAGCTCAGTGCTTCTTCTACTTTTGTGTGCATGGAGGTTCTGGTTATCTAGCTCTGGGGCTGTAGTTTTGGGAGGGGACAGTGGGAGGCTGAGATTCAGTATTTATAAACAAAATCACAGGTGATACCATGCCCACGGTTTCCTCATCCACTCTCTGAGAAGAATCTGGTTGATTGTTGCCATGTGACAGTGTGGGTCCAGGTTTGCCTGCTCATTGGACCTTTTCAAGAAGACAGACAAACCTCTGTTTTATCTGAAACACCCTGATTTTTCGTAGTAGTAACTAATATTTGCAAATATAGGAAACCTCTTTTTGACTGCTTCGTGGAATTATGAACATGAACTATTCTGACTCCCAAGTCATGGACCAGTACTAGTCTGTGGCCTGTTAGGAACTGGGCCACACAGCAGGAGGTTAGTGGCAGGAGAGCAAGGGAACCTTCATCTATTTGCAGCCACTCCCCAGCACTAGCATCATCGCCTCAGCTCCACCTCAGATAATCAGGCATTGGATTCTCATAGGAGCACCATTCCCTTGTGCCAAAAAGGTTGGGGACCACTGTGCTAGGACATCACCCCAATGGATTTCACCATACTTTGGACTTTGCATTTCATGCATTTCCTTTTGCAGTTTTGTTTTGCATTTCTCTAGACAGATTTTAAGCTTTTGGGGACATGAATGGGATCTTATTATTTTTCTATCTGCTAAAATATGTGGCAGAATTTTTCATATCTAGTGGGAGGTCAATAGATAGTAGTAACTAATGGAGATAAATGGTATATTTCATAAAGCTGGGATGGATTTTCATATATTATCAGTAGGAATTTTATTTTAGAGTTGGCAAGCACAAAGAGTTGCTTAATTTTATTAATCACCCTCATTTTATAGAAAACATATGAATAGCATCAGGAATTCTTGGTTTGCATGGGAAAAAGTTTAATATACCAAGGTAGTTATGATGGCTTCATAATTAGGCCATGAGAGAGGAAGGGCAGTGCTGTCATTGTGAAAGCAGTTGAGTAGTTAAAAAAAAAAGTCAAAACTCAGGAAAAAGCCCAATATTCTTAATGGTTTATAAGCTAATTCTGAAGTATAAAAATGCAGATTTTCTTGTAAAACCTAATAGGACTGAAGATGACACAGTGGAGCAGAGTTCTTGGAGGCAAATACATTTTACTTTAGATTTCTGAATATCTTTGGAGAGTCAACCTTGGGCAGATGCCATTATGAGTTTGTCAGACTCTTAAGGATTGGTTCTGAAAACCATCAACTCTTCACTTAAGGCACAGCACCCCTTTATACATGTATGGCACTTTAGAGTTTTACTGTTTTATTAGCCAAATTAAACCCACAACCATTTTGGTAGCTCAGATGGAATATAGTATCAAGAAATTATCCAAAAACTTGAAAATAGTCAAAAAGGAGGATGTTTTTCTTTCAATATGAGCACACACTTCTTCCAAGGATTATTTACATCTACAAGGGTATAGACTATCCATTGCAGATTTCTGTAAGGCACTAGATAGTAAATATTTTAGGCTTTACAGAATATATACATTACTTGTTAAATATTCTCTCCTTCCTTCCTCCCTCCCTCCCTCCCTCCCTCCCTCCCTGCTCCCTCCTCCCTCCTCTCTCCTCCTCCCTCCCTCTCCTCCTCCTCCCTTCCTCTTTCCCCACCCCCTTCATAGCTTTCTAAAAATTTCAAAGTGATGTTCACTTTGTAGGCTGTACAAAAACAGGCTGTGGGCTTGTTTTGACCCATGGGCAGTAGTTTGTCTTGCTAGTTCCTGAACTAGGCTATTTATAACTCTGTAGGGATGGGAATTTACTTGTAAAAAAGGAATAGCATTGCAAATGATTCTTGTCTGAGAGAAATGCAAATGAATTTTTTTCCAGGAGAGATGCAATTGATTTCTACGTGGTGGAAAAAGAAACCCCAGATATTACCATTTATTGCCTTATAGGGTGTTAACCAGTTTCGCACTTATGAGCAAATTTATTTTGGCATTCCTTTAACTGACTAAAATATCTCTGTTCCTCATGTTCTCCTTTGAACCAGTCATAATATCTTACTGGCTCTCTTATTAATTAATGACTTGACTAAAATATTTCACATGTTTGTTTTATATTTGCATGAGTATCATATTTTTAACTGTTTGAAACCCTGTAGCAGTAATATTATCCTCTCTTAACAGATTCGAAAACTGACATTATGAGTTGTTAAGGGGTTTGCCCAAGTTAAACCAGTACATGGCCCAACTGGAACTTTAACATACCTTTGGATTCTTAGTGAAGAAGAGAAAAAAGCAATGTCTCCCTCAATCTATCTCTGATCTACCTGGAGAAATTAATTTTCCTCATCCTGAGAAAAGGGTTTGTATTTTTAGAAGAGAAAGTTTTACATTTTAAAAAGGCCTTGCACCTCCAGATAGGTCATGAATTAGGAACTCTCCAAGAGCAGCCATGAATAATTAGGGCAGTCACAAGCAACAGGCTCATGGAATGGCAGCAGATTCCTCAAAAGCCTTCTTTCTAGATAATCCATGAAAAACAGGGAGATCCCATATTCTGTTATCCAAGAAAAAATCTCCTGGAGTCTGTCAAAATGGATCTACATAGTATGTAATCTGAATTGTGATTGACAAATAGTAAGTTAAATAATTTATATCACTCATTTTCTGTATTCAATGAGCTCCTTAAAATAATATCCAGCTCCATTATATGCAAGTAAAAACTCTCACACCACAAAATTGTCTATGAATTTTTTTTAACACTAGTCTAGTTGTCTCTTTCTTGGACCCATCTAGCCATCAATCAGCCTGCAATTTAAATTTACTGCAAAATTGCAATGCTCCAAGAGGCAGGCACCCTGAGAATCAGAGATGGATGGCTCTGCCCAGAAATAAATATAACAAATAAAAACAATTCAGTATGTCTCTTTTGTGTAGATGTTGGAATGTTGATTGGTTTCAAGTTATCAGTGATTTGCTCATCTTTTTTTACTCTAATCGTAGAGTAAAAAAAGGTAATATCTATGACCTTTAAGGGCAAAGCTAGGTATTGGCCAATAATATCAGACACCAAGACATCAAAGCTGATAGGACCAAATTCATAAGTAGGACTGTATGTATAGGTGCCCATCCATGTTGGTACTACAAATGTCAGTTTTGAGATATTTTAAAGTCAAATTTTGGGCATATTGGAGGTCTAAGTTGGCAGACATTAATACACATGGAAACTATAGTGGTTTTGTTCATCTAGACCAACTTCTGAGGAATCTTGCTGGGACCAGAGAGTCACTTTCTGGGAGTTCTGGGTTCTCCTTTATGGCTACCACCACACAGCTAGACCTGGTGGCCACACACCTTTGTTGTTCCAGCCTCTCCCTCCACTTCTGAGGCTGAAGGAAACATGACATCACAGTGCATGAGTTCTGTCTTCTTGAGGTATATGGAAAGAACCAGATGATCCAGTCCAGAAGAGGAGAGAAGTTAATTGCCTAAGGAGAGAATGCTGGCTATTCAAGGAGGAGGCAATGTAGGGTAAAATTTCTCTCCTTCCTTCCTCCTATAGATGGCTTAAAGGGTGGTTTATCCAGAGAGCCTATCTGAAGGTATCCTGCATTGCTGAGTGACAAGCAACTGGATACATCTTTTTTTTTAAAATTTTTTTTTTTATTTTTTTAGGTGAGGCAACACTTGGTTGACCTCACAGATTGCAAGGACCTTGTCCACTTACAATCCTTTATTTTTTATTTATTTTTTACTCCTGCAGCACCTGGTGTTCCTAGGTGGTCTCCCATCCAAGTACTAACCAGGCCTGACCCTGCTTAGCTTTTGAGATCAGATGGGATCGGGCTTGTTCAGGGTGGCATGGCCGTAGACTTGGATACATCTTTTATGACTCATTGTGAAGCAATGACCAGTGTTGTTTCATCCTTTTCCATTTTACATTCTTTTGCCCTATTTTCACTGTCCTGGGATAGCACTTGTAAATAACCATCAGCACTTAATCCTTGCCTCAGGGTCTGTGAAGACAAGAGTTCACTTGCCTCAGGTGAAGACAAGGTTCATTCTCAGGATGGAGGCTTTAATGCCCATTTTGATTTTAAGCCGCAAAAAAGAAAACCACAGAACTACAACTATGATACTCTTTGTACTTATTAGGATTACAGTTCCAAGTAACAACAATAACAACAAAACACAAAAATAAATGAGCTTAAATAAGATAGAAATTTACTTATCTACCATATAAAAGTCTGGAGTTATGCAGGGCAGGCTAGCATAGTGGTCCTTTTCCACAAAGTTCTTAGGGATACAGCATATTTTCAGTTCATTGTAGAACCTCCTTTAAGGCATGGCCTTCAGCTCTATTCCCCAGGGCCACATTTACTTCCTAGGTAGCAGTATGAAGCAGAGAAAAAGAGAATGGCCAAACCTGTGCGCTAATTACTTTCTGAGGAAATTCCTGAAAGTTGCCATAAGCCATTTTGGTTTTTATTCCATTGGCCAAAATCTAGTTCTACAACCTGCAATCTAGCGCCTAAAACCCGATGCAAGAAAGTCGGGGAAATGTATTCTTTATTCTGGGTGGCCATGTACTAAGAATTCTGTTTCATTTGAAGAAGGAGAAAAGGACTATTTGGAAACAACTAGAAGTTTATCACATACTTCTGTATCAATTTCACTCTTTTTCCCTAACTCTCTGGGATCTATTTGACAGTGGTGGATATTTTCAGAAGATGGAGTATGCAGTGGTCCCCAACATTTTTGGCAACAGGTATTGGTGCTCTTATGAGAATCTAATGCTTGATGATCTGAGGTGGAGTGAGGTGGTGATGCTAGCACCGAGGAGCGGCTGTAAATATGCTGCCTTGCTCTCCTGCCGCTCACCTCCTACTGTGTGACCCAGTTCCTAACAGGCCATGGACTGGTACTGGTCCATGGCCTGGGGATTGGGGATCCCTGTACAGGATAGAAGTGAGGATAGATGGTGCAAAAGTAATAGGCATTCAGTAGAAACCATATTTTGAATTTTGAATTTTGATCTTTTCCTGGACTAATGATAAGCACCACAACACTTTCTTGTGAGGCTGGGCAGTGGCAGTGAGATAATTTTGCCTAACTGTAGGCTAATGTTAGTGTTCTGAGTATATTTAAGGTAAGCTAGGCTAAGCTATGATGTTTGATAGGTTAGGTGTGTTAAATGTGTTTTGGCTTATGATGTTTTAAACTTATAAGAGGTTTATTTATAAGCCCATTGTACACTGAGGAGCATCTGTATTTCCTAATTAAAAAATTTTCCTTGGCAATATACTATCACCCAGCCATTTTTTTCTAATGTCCAAATTAAAAAAAAATTTAAAATAAGATAGGCCAAAGGTCCATATCATCTCATTTATATTTGCTATTCAACTTATTTTCATAATATTGTGATTTTCATAATATTATAATAATGTGACTAATCTTCCTTACATGGCTGGGAAATGTATCAATTATAGGGTTAATTAATGTTGATGTTGAAACTTAGAATAGGTTCATATTAATCAAATGCTTCTATTTGACGGAGGTTTTATTAATTAAGTTCTGAAAATCTCTTCTGATAAATTCCACTCCATGCTAATGAACTCCATGGATCACCTTAGTAAGCTGTAACTGTTGGTACCTTTTCTGCTGCATTACTGAGCCATGTTTAATTTGTTTGCATAGTTCCCATAGTCAATGAAAAGGCTTTTATTTTTATACCATGTAATCGGGGTTAGGAATATCTACTTTTATTTAGTGCAATGCTTGCATAATGCATGTTATGGAAGACGATGCTTAACTAGAGCATTGTTAAAAGAAAAAAAATCAAATTGGCATTAATGAAATGTGGGAATAATGTAAAGCTAAAAATGATATTTATAAAAAGAGTCAATAAAGCTTTAAGTTTAAAAATGTTAGCTATAAAGTAGCACAGGGATAGATATTAGAAGCATTAAATGACATTTCTTTCTTCTGCATCTTTTTAAAAGTAAATGTATATTTTTTATTGGGATTTAATTTACATATAGTAAAATTTATAGATCTTGAGTGTACAGTTTGAAAGGTTTTGAAAAATGGTGCACCAAAGTAACCATAGTTCCAATCAAGGTAGAGAACAATTTCAACACTGCAGAAAATTTAAAATCTTACAGAATGTACTTTATTTTGTCTTCCTGGATTCAACTTTTTTTTGAAGTTCATCCCTATTGTTTTATCAGTAGTTCTTTTTTTTTCTTCTGAATGGTAATCCATTGTATGCATATGCCACAATTTGCTTAGGTATTCTCCTGTTGATGGATATTTAGATTGCCCCCTCCCCACCCCCAGGTTTTAGCTTTTATAAATACAGTTGCTGTGAACATTTTCATATAAATCTTTTTAGGGGTATATACCTAGAAGTGAAATTGCTAGGTCACAGGATAGGCATATATTTAACATAAGAAATTGCTCAATAGTTTTCCAAAATGCTTGCACAACATTTGCACAACATTTGGTATTGTCAGTTTAAAATTTTAGTAATTCAAGTAGGTATGTAATGATATCTCAGAGTGTTTTTAATTTTAAATTTTTTGTTATGACTAATGATGTTGAACACTTTTTTTGCTTATTGGCCATTTGTACACAATCCTTTGTGATGTCCCCGTCCAATTCTTCTCCTCCCTCCTTCTCTTCCTCCTCCTCCTCTTTCCCTTCCTCCATCTTCTCTTTCTTCTTTACATTGGGTTGGCTTTTTATTCTTGATATATGGAAGTTTAAATATTCTGGATATGTCTTTTGTCACATACATGTATTGCTAATATTTTCTCCCAATCTGTGGCTAGCTTTGTCATTTTCTTAATGAATATGGGAAGAAGTTTGATGGGCAGAAGTCTTTCATTTTGATGAAGTTGAATTTATCATTTTTTTTTTGCAGTACACCTTTTTTTGTGCCCTAGTCAAAGTATCGCCATCTACATCAAAATCATGAAAATATTCTTTTATGTTTTCTCCCAGAAGTTTTACAATTTAAAATTTTTATATTTAGGCCTATAATCAATTAAATTTAGTATGTGGTATGAAATAGAGGTCAAGATTCAGTTTTTCAATATAGATATCCAATTATTTGAACACCATTTGTTGAAAAGACTTTTCCTTATTGCATCACATTGGTGCCTTGTTTTGAAAAGCAGTTGACTGTATAAGTGTAGCTCTATTTATAAAGTCTAGGTTCTGTTCTATTAATTTATTTGGTTATCTTTAAGCCAGTACCACATGATTTTGATTACTATAGATTAACAGTTTTTCTTAAGATTAGGAACTATAAGTCCTCCAACACTTTTTCTTCACTTTCAAGTTTGTTTTGAATATTCTAGGTCCTTCTATATACATTTTAGACTTAGCTTGTCAATTTATACAAAGGCATGTTGGAATTTTTATAAGATGTAAGTGAATTATAAATACTGAGTTTTCTAATTCATTAATATGGTATGTTTCACCATTAATTTAGGTCTTTATTTTCTCTCAGCAATGTTTTGTGGTTTTCAGTATAGAGATCTTCACCATTTTTGTTAAGTTTATTTTATGTATGTGCTACTTCTTGTGTCAGTTTTGGCACTATGTCAGATAAGCAGGTATAATCTTTGAGTTATTTCACTTAAGATTCAGATTTCATGGAGGATTTCTTTTTTTCTTAATAATTTTTTATTTTTCAGTTATTACAGTTGGCATACAATCTTATATTAGTTTCAGGTGTACAATGTGGTTATGAGACATTTATATATCTTATGAAGTGATCACCCCAATAATCTAGTACCCATCTGACACCATGAATAGTTATTACAATATTAACTATATTCCTTATGCTGTACTTTACATCCCTATGACTATTTTATAATTACCAATTTGTACTTCTTAATCTCTTCCCCCTTTTTTTTTCTTCCTTTTCCTCCTCTTCCTCTTCCTTCCTTTTTTTCACCTATTCCCTAACCTCTCTCCCATATGGCAATGATCAAAAAGTTCTCTGTATCTATGAATTTGTTTCTGTTTTTATTTTTTATTTTATTCTTTAGATCCACATTTGTGTAAAATGATGTGGCATTTGTCTTTCTCTATCTGACTTACTCCATTCAGCACAATACTCTCTAGGTCCATCCATGTTGTTGCAGATGGTAAGATTTCATCCTTTTTTTAATGGCTGAGGAATATTTCATTGTATATACGTACCACCTCTTCTTTATCCATTCATCCATTGATGGACATCCAGGATGCCTCCATTAGTAATTACAGATTTATAAACTCACAAAGCAATCACCCCACTAAATCTAATACCCCTCTTCCCCCTTACATATTTATTACAACATTATTAACTATTTTCCTTATGCCACACTTTATATCACCATGTCTATTTTGTAACTATCCATTTGTACTTCTTAATCCCTTTGCCCTTTTGTGCTGTCTCCCCCAACCCCATCCCATCTATAGCCCTCAGACTATTCTCTGTATCTACGAGTTTATTTCCACTTTGTTGTTTATTTTGTTCTTTAGATTCCACATGTAAGTGAAATCATGCAGTATTTGTCTTACTCTATCCAATACGTTTCATTCAGCGCAATACCCTCTAGGTCCATCAAGGCAATATCTTTTCCCATCCCCTTCCTTTTAGTCTGTGTGTCTTTTGATCTGAAATGAGTCTCTCGTAGGCAGCATATGTAGGGGTCTTGTTTTCTTATCTATTTAGCCACTCTATCTTTTGGTTGGAGCACTTAATTTTTTTCCACTTGAGGTACTTGTTGATAGGAATGTAGTTATTACCATTCTTTATTCATGTTTTTGATACATGTTTTTTTTCTCTTAAAGAAGTCCCTCCAACATTTCCTATAATATTGGCTTGGTGATGATAGATTCCTTTAGCTTATTTTTGTCTAGGAAGCTCTTTATCGGTCCTTCAACTTTAAATGATAGTTTTGCGGGATAAAGTATTCTTGGTTGTAGATCCTAGGTTTTCATCACGGTGAGTACTTTGTGCCAAGCCCTTCTGTCCTGCATGGTTTCTTTTGAGAAATCAGCTGCCAGTCTAATGGGTGCTTCCTTGTTGCTTTTAAGATTCTCTCTTTGTATTTAACCTTTGGCATTTTAACTATGATGTGTCTTGATGTGGGCCTCTTTGGGTTCCTGGTTCTTGGGACTGTCTAAGCTTCCTGGGGTTTTATGTCTATTTCCTTCACCAGGTGAAGGAAGTTTTCCATTATTATGTCTTCACATAGCTCTTCAAAGTCTTGTTTTCCTTTAAGTACCCCCCATAGCATAGATATTTTTAGGCTCCTTAAATGATTATTACAGTCTTGGCTTCTTTTTTCTTGCCATTCTGATCGAGTGTCCTTGGATTCCCCTATATCAGTGGTTCAATTCTCTTTTTTTATTTTTATTTATTTTATTTTTTAAAATTTTTAAAAATTAAAATTTTTTTTTTTCTAATTCTCTTCTTTATCTACTCTAATATACTCTTCATCTCAGATAATGTGTTCTTCATTTCTGACTGGTTCTTTTTTATAATTTCCATTTTCATTTTTATGTTTTTTATCTCTTTGTTAAAATTCTGACTGAGTTCATCTACACTTTCCCTAAGTTCATTGAGCATCTTTATAATCAGTGTTTTGAACTCTGTATCTGTTAGGTTGCTTGACTCCATTATTTCTGGATCTCTGTTTTGTTCTCATATGGTTTCTGCTTCTTTGCCTTCCCATTTTGGCTGCCTTTCTGTGTCTGTTTCTATGTACTAACTAAGCTGGCTCAGCAAGGAGTACTGGACTCATGGAGGACACACCTGGATGTGGCTTGAGTGGGGCCACGAGTTGGAGGAGGCAGAGTAGTGACCTCTGTTATCCAGTTTGATGATGTCTCAGTTATGGCGGTGCTGCATCTGTACGCTGGGAGTGGGGAGGACTCAACAGAGGAACAATGGATGCCAGCACTTCTGCATGGGAGAGAGCCTCACTTCCAGCCTTGCTCTGACAACTCAGTGTCCCCCTGTAAGTCCCTGGTGCCACCCAAGCAGCCAACTGGTGCTGGTGTTCAGAATGAGCAGGTTTGTCACTGCAAATGTCGACCCACGGACACGGCCCCTTTAAGAGTCATCTGCAACTGCTGGCTGCTGGCTGCTGTTGCTATGGCCTCTGTCCCATTCAGCCTCTCTGGACCAGGCAGCCTTACATCTTCACCCTCTCCTACCTTCTACCATTGCAGGGTGATTTCTTATTTTTCTCCCTAGTTGTAGTGCTTCTGTTCATATAGACCCCAGGTGACTTGGCTTGCTGTTTGCTCCATTTTTCTGTCACAACTTTGATTTGGTTGCAGAGGGATGAACAAAGCCTCTATCATCTACGCCATTTTTTCCCCTCCTCAACACTGGCCATTTAAACATTGTTCTTTGCTATGCAGAGAAAACTGAACACTATAAGGACTTTTGTTTAAAAAAATGTGTGGTAAGTTTCCCCTAAGAATGTTATCATGACAGTGGTTTAGCTGGGCTCAATGTGTGAGAGATGGAATGGCACTGCGGTTGACCTCTCCATGTAAGCTGGTTTAATTTTGGTTTAAAATCTAGGCTCCAGGAAGCATTATTTTAAACTTCTCAATCATTGGTAGGATGGTCAGTTTGTAATTATCATTGCTGATCATGAATATTTTCCCCAGGAACTGAAAAAGACAATAAGCATGTAGGCTTGTACTTACAATCACTGGATCATTCTTTGCTAAAGGAAGAAATCTTTCAAATCCTTTTCGTCTAGACAGCATCTAGGGAAATCAGACTATAGACTCCTATAGACTCCTTTAAGCACTAACATCAGTGGACTGAGGTTTACAAAATGGCTTCCCATACAGCTTTAGGGTTAGGAGAAAGCAACAGAGGGTTGATTGGTTACCTTCCTTAAAAAAGAAACAGCACCTTAGGTGAAAACTCATTTGACATGCTAGTCACCAGGTCTGCCTTTGTCCTATGCTAATGTGCTAGTCTCGTGTGAATCTATGATTTCATTTCTTCTTCAGTATGTACTGTAATGTAATTCTCAGTCTCAATTTTATGAAATAATAGGGCAGAAGAAGATATAGTGAGGTTATTAAGTCCTTTCCTAGCCTTAAGATAGTCTTAATTTTTACTCTTCTTAACTCATCAAAGTTATTTAGCTGTGATTACTCAGGTAATTCGAACAACATACCTATTTCCTTACTTTCACTATTTAGATGAGTCTGTGACTGCCTGTTTAATGAAAGGCAGTAAGTTTAACAATTCCATTAAATTTAACACCTTATAAAATACACAAGACATTGGAGGCATGAATGCCGCATGAGAATTTAACAACAGGAACTAATGCTTTATGGCACTTCACAGTTTATAAAGCACTTTCTATTTATTATCTTATTTAAGCTTTGTGATATGGGTGACATTATATCCATTTTAAAGATGAAATAAGTGAGAGTCAGAGTAATTGGATATCTAATGGATGTTAATATCTGTGATGACAGAGCTAGTTAATGCTGAAGCCAGGACTTGTACCTAATTCCTTCTCCTTTCTTTTATTTTGTATAATATAGGTTTTAATCCAGACACAGTTGTTCAGGCAGTTAAAAGCAAGGACCATGGTAACTGATTTGTTCCAATTGTGGAATTTTAAAGTTGGTTGGGACCTTATGAATCATCTGGTCATATCACTTCATTTTACATAATGAGGTTGGAAATAGTATTGCTTCCCACAGTCCTTTGAATACTCCAGGCTTAGAGACATCCGAGCTTATAAAGACAAATGCTCTGGCCTCTTTTATAGGGGCATGAGGATCCTGGAATTCAGAGAGTGTGAGAGGCTTGCTTAAGGTCACATAACTGGCTTGTGGTAGAGCTGGGAGTTTAGATCTAGATCTCATAACACCCAGTCCCAGGCCTTGTGGCAGATTTTTACTTAGAGAGAATTTAACTTAATCAGTTTACTTCAGCACTCACATAGGCTTTTTAAAAAAGTAAATCGGAAAAAAAGTTGATTAAATAGCAAGAGTAGATGGTTTATAGATTTCTGCACAACCCTAGAGTGATCTCCAGAACTATAGAGTTGTGTTATCTGTGATTCTCTCTGAAGTAATTAAGTAAACAATGAAAGATGTATAAATATTGACTGTCATATCTAGCCATACAGCAACTCTCAATAGAGTCTCCAAATTAGAACTAGGCCAAGCTATATTTTTTGAAAAATAAACCTGGAAGAAATGAACAAATAGAGACCCAAATAGGCAGAAACTTTACCAATTGGAAATTATAAATATCTTTACTGAATAATTCTTGGGTCAAAGAGAAAGCTACATTTGATAACTATTTAGAAAATATAGATACCGAAAAGCCACATAGAAAAAGTAATGGGATATAGCCAAAGTTGTATTGAGTGGAGAATTCATAATCTTAAGTATTTATGTTAAATGAGAAAAAAAGAAGTATTCACAACAAGAAGTTAAGTCTAACAAAAACCTAATAAAAGCATAAATATGGATTTTGTATACATTAATTATATATTATAAATTAATTATAACGTAATTAATTAGAAGAAAGAAAAGGTAGAATTGATACATCTAAAAATTGGTTCTTAAAAAACCAATGAAGAAGTCATTCAAAGCTAATAAAATCAAAGGGAAATAGTGAGAGAAAACACAAATACATAAATTAGAAAATCGGATAACCAAAAGAGCACCTAAAAGATTACAAAAGGATACAGCCAATAAAAAGCAGAAATGTGTTAACACTTTCTAGAAACAAAAGATAGTGTGCACGTGCACGCACACACACACACACACACACACACACACACACTATAGAGTTCTCTTGTATGTTTGTATGAAGTGTTCTAAATAAAATATTAGCTAACCAAGTTTTACAGATAATAACCAAGTTTTACAGATATATTAAGATAATAACACACCAACAATCAGGCAGAATTTATTCCAGGAATGCATTCTCTCTCCCTTATTCTGGTACTAGTATCTTAGTATTGGAGAGAATGTTGAACTAAACCAGCCTAATTGTTTTCTTTCATCTGGGAATTTGAGTTTAGACTATAGTGATGCAGAAATGAGAAATGATAGGTGCTCACTTGTTTGGGTAGCAGAGTTCCAATGAGACTAACCACTAATTTCTGTTACTTAATTTCTTTGCAGTTTCTCTGGTTCCTGTCTTTCTGAGGCTTAATTTTTCCAGATTTTCTTTTGGTTCTGTGAACTATTCCACACAATTCCAATAAATTCTTTCTTTGTTTTAGATAGTCAAAATAGGTTCTGTTGCTTTCAAACAAACATCCTAACTGATGCAATACCATGTAGACAAGACAGCTGTAATTAGATAATCATTCTCAATTTCTCAGATCTCTCACCCCTTGTAAAATACATTCCACCTCATTAATGCTGAGGTTGGCCATGTGACTTCTTCTGGTCAATCAAATGGCAGATAACATGATGTGGGCAGAGATCTTTAATGTACTTATGTGGTTTGTCTTGGCCTCTTGCACATCTGCCATTCACCGTAATAGGCGCATGCCCCAGGTAGTCTCAGGTCCAAGAAGAATGTGGAAACATGTAGAGAAATCCTTATTCTGGAGCCAAGCCCAGTCAACCTGCAACCTGAAGCAGAGCTGTTTCACTGACCCTACAGAACTATAATCAAAATGCTTACTCTATATACCGATTTTAAACTTTTAATTTTAAACTTTTAATTTTAGAGGAATTTTAGATTTGCAGAAAAATTACAAAACTTTAGAGAGAGTTCCCATATACTTCACACATCTTACTTTAGAATGGTACATTTATCACAATTAATGAATCAATATCAATTCATTATTAAAAGCTAAGGTCCATATCTTATTTAGATTTCCTTAGTTTTTTCCTAATGTCTTTCTTCTGGTCTGGAACCCTATCTGGACCAGAAAAAAAACATAAACAATCATGTCATCTATGAACAAAGATGGTGTGTTTCTTCTTCTCTAATCTGTATATATCTTTTTTTTTCTAGTCTTATCATGCTAGCTAGGACTTGTAATATGATATTAATAGGATTAGTGAGATAGGGCATCTTTGTCTTGTTCCCAGTTTTGGCAGTGAAATCATCTAGTCTTCCACCATTAGGCATAATATTAGCTGTAGTAAGCATTTTATAGAAATTCCTTATCAAGTTGAGGAAGTTCCCCTCTATTCCAGGTTTACTGAGTTTTAATATGAATGGATGCTAAATTTTGTCAAATGCCTTTTTCTGTGTCAATAAATAAAATCAAATAGCTTTTTTCTTTTAGCCTGTTAATATGGTGGATTACATTTATTTTTCAATGTTGAACCATTCTTACATACTTGGAATAAATCCCTCTAGGTTGTGGTATGTAAACCTTTTATACATCTTCACCATGAGAACCTGGTGAGGTTTCTGGATTTATAATGTGGGCCTCCCTCTGCAGGACTGTGGGTCCAGGAGTTTATCACTCTCACACTGGTCCATATTTAGCCTCCAGCAAGTCATCTAAATTAACCATTTAAGTGTTCCTGGAAGTTTAAGGCTTTAGCGGTTTCTGCTCCAGCTAAGATGTGAGCAATGTCTTTCTTTCTGGATGAGTGTGTTTCTCCAGATTTCCTGAAACCTTAGTTTTTTGATGTGTTCAAGAAAAATTGTTCATTCTTGATTTCTCCAGTCTTTCAATCTTGTAAGGTCGGGAGTGGTAGCTTTCAAGTCTTTTACAAGTCAGGGCTGAAACCAGTATTCTATCCACTGATTTAAAAAAAAAAATTTTTTTTTTTAAATTTTTTTAGGCGAGGCAACCTGTGGTTGACCTCACCAATTGCAAGGACCTTGTCAGCTTACAAGCCCTTATTTTTTTTTTTATTTTTTATGCTTACAGCACCTGGTCTTCCTAGGTGGTCTCCCATCCAAGTACTAACCAGGCCCGACCCTTCTATCCATCCATTTTTAAATGAGCTTGTTATGCAGTATGACTAATATGAAAGACTAAAGAAGCAGGGTGTAGCTTCATCTCGGTAGATGCTCATAAAACTCAGCTTAACATTCACTGCTGATATAACTTCTTAAATAAAGTGGCTATGGAAAGCATCTTCGGTATCAGGACTTTAAACTGATAACTAGAATCATGTCTCCTTCTAAAACACTAGAATCTTTCCTTTATCTCAGAAGTGATACCAGATGCCTGCTCTGACCTCTGCTTTTGAACATTTTTCCGAAAGTGCTAGTCAATGTGCAGAAGAGAAATAAGTAAGAGAAATTGGCTTTGGAAAAAAAGAAGGAGAATTGTATTATCATATAATCTTACAATGTAAAACAACAACAATCAAAATCAACTAACAATTCCAGAAACAGTAAATACAGTAAGCTATACAATAATCAAAAAAATGTACAAAAAATAATTTTGTTTTAAACACCAACAGCAGACAGCTAGAGAATGTATTGGATAAAAAATTCTTTTTAATAATGCTGTTTAAAACATAAGTTTTTTAGGCATAAAGTTCACAAGAAATGCTCAGGATATTGATAAAGAAAATAATTAAACTCTGTTGAGTGACCACAAAGGACACCTTGATAGATTAAGAGAAAATTATTTTTTTGGGGGGGGAGAGGAAGATTTACTATTATAAAGAACTAAATTATCCTTAATGTAATTTATAAACACAAAATTCACTAACATTACCATGGAACTTTTTTTCTGAATTTGGCAAAATGATTCCAAAATCTATTTGAAAGAATAAACATGTCAGATTAGCCAGTTAATTGCTGAAAAGCAAGTGGAGTGAAGGAGAACATGTTCTACGAGACATTAAAACATAAAGCTACAGTAATTGAACTATTATGCTAACGGCATAGAAATGGGAAGAGTAAATAATGAGATATAGAATACAGTGTTAGCTCCAAAAGGCAGTTCAAATTAATGGAGGAAAATATTCAATAATTGATGTGAAACCGATTTTTCAATGTGGGGAAAAAAATAAAGCTGGTTCCCAGTTTCACTCTTTATACCAAAATCAATTCCAGGTAGAACTATGATTTAAATATAATAATGAACCTAAAAATATTACTTGAATTTATGGGTGCAAGTTTCTATAAATTAGAATAAGGGAACTTTCATAATCAAAATAAATCAACAATAAAGAAAAAATTTGTAGATTTGAGTATGTAACAAAACCAACACACACACATACACACTTATACAGAGAAAAGAGTCATAGACAACCTTGAAAAACTTATAAGCACCAAAATAAGTATTTATAGAAATCATTTTAATGTTTACATTGTGGGGGAGTGTGAGGGGGAACTCTTGGTGGCATGAGTATGCCATATAGATTAGGTATAACAAATGTGTGGTGATGCCTGGGTGTCCCATGGCAGACATCAGTAATCAACTATGGCTCTTTTCCTTGCTGAGCCTGATGTGGCCTCAGAATCTTTGTGGTTTTTCAGAGAGCTATCATCAACTGATCAGAGGTGACACACATAAGGAGGCCCACGTTGTCCTCATAGAATCCAGCTGTGATTAACTTGGTGGAGAGTGCAGGAAACATAAGTTCTATCCCATTAGTGGAACCAGCATAGGTTTTCTCAGCAGCAAGATGAAGAGACCTGCAACAGCGGATGTGCAGTGCTAATAGGAAATCATAGCAAATATTAGAACTAGGCTTAGTAGCAACACTTGAGGAGGATTAGCATCTCAATGACTTGATGAATGCTTTTGAGCAGGGAGGTACTGGATGAATTGACTAAGGGAGATGGAAGGCATTGTCAATACACATTCATTGAGGGTTTAATATGTATAAGGTTTTGTGCTAGGTATATTGAGAGACACATGAATAAATATACAATAGTGTTCAATTTCAAGAGGTCTTGAGGCACAGCTTAGACATGAGTGCAGGGGAAAAGAGTCTCATTTAGAGGAGGTTCTCGTAGGCTGTGAGGACTCCAGTGGGTTTATTGCATCCAAGGGTTGAGCCCTCAGATTTGCACTTTTAGAAATTCTAAACTATCTATTTTTTTCATACTTAGGCTGACTCAGGGGGCCTGTACACACTAACCAATCTCAGTAAAGACTGATGGTTAACCCAGAAAATCATTGCAGTACTTTGAAATGAGAAGCACATCAAGTTTCATCGAATCTAAGAAACCATCTATTGTAAGATGTGCCATTATTTTATGTACTACTAAATAGGTTCTGATACCAATTAGAATGTGTGTGTGTGTGTGTGTGCGCGCACGCACGCGCACGCGTGTGTGTATTTGGTGAGGGGGAGTTCCCACGTACCACCAAGCAATTCTCTGATACCAGCTGGGTATTCTACAATTCAACTTAATTTAACATCATTTACCTGGAGATAGTGTCAGATCCTACAGATGGCGTCAGTACTACAAGACTGCTCCCTCATCCCCAATTCAGATGCCAGTCACAAGTCCAGGTTGTTACCCATGCTTCTGACTGACTGGCTATAGATTGGGCTTCCAACGACCCCCTCTTTGGGTATGATTAATTTGTTAGAGCAGCTCACAGAGCTCAACAAACATTTACCTACTAGATCACTAGTTTATTATAAATGAGTATAACTCAAAAATAACCGGATGAAAGAGATGCATAGGGCAAGGTATGGGGAAAGGGTGTGGAGCTTCCATACCTTTTCAGAGCCTACCACTCTCCCCTACCAATTTCCACATGTTTGCCAGCCCAGAAGCTCTTTGAACCCCATCCTTTGGTTATTTTATGGAGGCTTCATTACATAAGCATGGTTGATTAAACCATTGGCTGTTGATAATTGACCCAACCTTCAGCTCCAGTCTCTTCATTGGAAGGTGGGTGGTAAGACTGAAAGTTCCAGCCTTCTAATCACATGGTTGATTCTCTTGGCAATCAGCCCCCATCCATAGGTGTTTTCAAAAGTCACCTCACTAACATAACAAAAGACACATTTATGGCGCTCATCATTTAGGAAATTCTGAGAGTTTTAGGAATTCTTTGCCAGAAACAGTGGATAAAGACCAAATATGTATTTCTTATTATAAATCACAATATCACAACTACTAAGAAAGAAAAATCACTGCTAATTAAACTAGGACTTGATGCTTCTAAAAAAAATTACAAGAGTTTCTATTTTATACCTGTTGAAAGAGCTCATTTATAATTACACAGTTTTTTAAAAAATCATACATTAATCTTGTACATATATAAAAGAAAAAGTGAAATAGAATATTTAAGGTTTTCTTTACACTTCTTATTCAGAGTCTAACTCCTTAGAGTTACTTTTTGACTCAGAGTCATTGTTGTCTGTGTTTTTCCATACAGTGTTGTCCTCTGTGCCTTTAATTGTGTGGGTGATAAAACATGTTGTGAAAGAATCAAGAAAAAAAAATAATCTGAGCCTTTAGTGCTGGACTTTTAAGCTAGATCTGCAATTATGCAGAGCTAGGCAGCTGTGGACTCCAGTTTCAGGAAGTTGCTAAATTCTTTGGTTTACCTCCTTTCTCTAACCATTCCTTCCAAATATTGGGTTTGGGAGGGTGGGTTTAAAAGAGTTCTCAACTATTGTTTCCGGTGTTTTTTTTCCAACTCTCCATTTCCTTCTGCAAATTTTGATGCTCCAGCAAATGGGGATACTACCTTGATGGCAACCTGATTTCAGAGGTGTTAAAATGTGTGAATAAATATAGTATAGTACAATAGGTACCAAGGATCCAGAACAGCCTTAATACTGTTCAGAATATTTTCTCCCTGAAATTAAAATGGTAGCAGCTATAGCTCATTGCTTGATGAGTGCTTGGGAACACAGGGGTCATCATAATGACCAGCTTTATGAAGG
This sequence comes from Pteropus medius, assembly GCF_902729225.1. Taxonomy (NCBI): domain Eukaryota; kingdom Metazoa; phylum Chordata; class Mammalia; order Chiroptera; family Pteropodidae; genus Pteropus; species Pteropus medius. The sequence continues at coordinate 3,939,739 of NW_024343578.1, forward strand.
CAGGAGATCTTGACTTACGTCTCCTGTGCAAGGATAAAGTGGTCTAGGGAATCAGAGTATTCATGTGACATTAGTAGAGTTAATAATTACAATGTTGGAGAAACCTTGTTTACTAGTCAGCACCTCTTAAAAAAACTTTCTTAATTTTACAAATGTTATTTTAAAAAATCAATTTAGTAGTTTATAAAATATGGAAAAGCACAGGGCATGTTGAGGGAATGGTGAGGGGCCATTTTCTCTGTATTGGTTGCTCATCAGGTACATGGAAGGATGCAGCAGGAAGGTAGGATTCCAAAGCCGATAGGTGCCCAATCCTAGAGCCTTGAATGCCAAGCTCAGTGGTTTGGCTTTTATTTGACAAGGTGATGGTGGGAGGGTTGGAGGAGGAGGAGTGCTGTGAATCCTTTTCCTAGATAACTTGCACTTTCACAAGGAAAGTCTTCAGTTGAATCAGTCCTTAGACCCAATGTTAGAGATAAAGCCTTTCTATTTTGGAAAGAGAAAAACATTATTGCTCAAGGGGAGATATTTTAAATCTGAGAGCCAGTATGGCAGATACATAATATATAAATAAGATGCTTGGCATAATTCAATACTACAGATTTATGAGATCATTTCTTGAAGCAATAACAGAAGATTTATTTTGCTTCTGTGACTATGTGGAATCTGCTTCATTGTTAGTAAAGGAAGGTAACTCTGGGATAATGAGACATGACATTTGAAGGTTATTTTTAATGGGACATTGCTTACTGAGACATGTAAGTGGCAGATCAAACATAAAAGCAGATAAAACTGAGACAATGGATTTCTTAAGCAGATCTTTCCTTTTAGACAATCTGGATTTAGAACTATCAGATTGGAAAGGAGACTTCTTTAGGAAGCATTTCTCTTGCTGCAGCATTACCCACTGCTGCATGGATCATAGAGCAATGTGCTTTATTTATTTATTAAGAAAAAATTTCCTGAACATAAACACTATGATAGTCACTGGGGATAGAGTGGAGAGTGTGTTGACATTGTAAACGTATTAAACCAATAAATGTGAATTTGGTAGTATTCTAAGTATGATGGATAAAAGTACAGGGTGCAATGAAAGCTTCTAATAGGGGAATTTGATCTAGTCAGGGAGGTCATGAAGGGCCTTTCTGAGCAGGTGATGCTTAAGTTGAGATTTATGTAGGAGCCAAGTAGTTGATGAGGGGAAGGGAAAGGTATTCATTATGGAGGAAACAGCATGTTCAAAGGCCCTGTGGTGAGAGGGAGCTAGAGGCCGACAATGGATGGAGAGAAATTCAATGTGGCTGGAATGAGAAGAGTAGAGGGATAAGAAGTATGAGATGAGGTTTTGGGGACAGGTAGTGACTAAACCATCCATGCCTTGTTGGCTGAAGAAAGGATTTTTAAATGTTATCTTTTGATCAAAGAGAAAATCATGAGAAGTTGACATTATCAGATTTATGTTTAGAAAAGATTTGCCATTTGAATTCCGGTTATTTAGTGGGAGAAAGTTAAGAGCAGGTGTGGGTCAACTAGTTAAAAAAGTTGTTTTATACTTCAAGGCATCAGGATCCCAAATATCACCCATGTGTGCAGAGCCAGATTTCTACCTTCATTGTTACTTTGGATCAAGATGGTAAATTAAACCTTTAAAAATTATTATTACTATAATTGTATAGCAGAACTCATCTTGCAAACACAATCTTAAGCTTCATAAAAACCACCAAATGTTGAGCTGCTCTTGTTCAGGTTGGGATGGGGCGATGATGAACAGAATCTGTCTATGATGATTAATTTTATGTGTTAACTTGCCCAGGCTACAGTGTTGAGATGTTTAGTTGAGCATTATTCAAGATATGTCTGTGAAGGTGTTTTTGAATCAGATTAACTTTTAATTCTATTGACTTTGAGTAAAGTGGATTGGCCTCCATGATGTGGGTGAGCTTTATCAGATCAGTTGAAGGCCTGAATGGAACAAAAATACCCCCCTAAACAAGAAGGAATTCTGTAGCAGGCAGCATTGAGACTTGAAATGCAACATCAGCTCCTCTCTGGGTCTCCAGCCTGCCAGTTCACCGTGCAGATTTTGGCCTCACCAGCCTCCGTAATCATGTGAGCCAGTTCCTTAAAATAAGAATCTCTCTCTCTCTCTCTCTCTCTCTCTCTCTCTCTCTCTCTCTTTTCTGTCTCTCTCTCTCTCTCTCTGTCTCTCTCTCTATCTCTCTGTCTCTCTCGCTTTATATATATGTTACTGGTTCTGTTTCTTGGAAAGCAGCTATGCTCACCACTATACCACCAATACTCTATTGGTTCTATGTCTCGAAGAACTCAGACTAATACATCATCTATCTCTACCCCACCCTACTATACCCCTACAGGAAGTACAATTCTGTATTCTTTCTTTCTTTCTTTCTTTCTTTCTTTCTTTCTTTCTTTCTTTCTTTCTTTCTTTCTTTCTTTCTTTCTTCTTTTCTTTTTCTTTTCTTCTTTTCTTTTCTTCTTTCTTTTCTTTTCTTCTTTCTTTCTTTTCTTCTTTCATTCTTTTCATTCTTCTCTTTCTCTCTCTCTCTCTCTCTCTTCTTTCTTTCTTTCTTTCTCTGTATTCTTTAGAGCTGAGTTTTGAAAACCATTGAGTTTGAAAACTGTTGAGTTAAAGGCCTTGAGATGGTATTGGGGAAAAGATGGAAGGACAATTTAATGGAAATATATATGAAACTCTAGTTCCCCTCTTAGGTCTGTGCTATTTGATCACTTCTCTCTCCTAGCTTTAAAATACAATACAGAACGATGATTAAAAAATGGAAAGTATTTTTTAATAGGAGCAAAAGCAATTTTACTCCTAATTTTCAATTTTAATTTAAGCATGAAATTGTATAATAGAGCTCAGCTAAAGATGAATAGAGGAAATTGACCTCTTTGGAATATTAATAAGACTCATCACCTTCTCAGGTTGGAAAAATAGGAGCAAATATCTCATCACTTATATTAACAGTGCTTCCTAACAATTTTGGGTCTTGGTGTCTTTAATAATCTGATGAGTATTAAAAACATGGTCCCTTTCTCTCCCAAAATGTCTGATTAAAAGTCATACACTTAACATTTTGCTGTGCTTTCAGATGTTTGTGGATGCAACTTCAAAACTCTTGCATTGGAAATATTACTTATTAATACACATTTGGGTGGTGGGCAGTGTGATTGAGTGCAAAGAACTCTACATGGAATTCCAAGACCTGGTTCAAGCTCTGGTTTTGTCACGATCTAGCTGAGTGATTTTACGCAAATGGCTTCAAATTTACAAGTTTTAATTTCTTCAGCTATGAAGTGGGATGACAATACTTAATACAGAGGGACATCATGCTATTAAATTACATTACACATGTACAAAACTTTGCAAACTTTAAAGGACTGTATGGATATAAGATGATGGTATCTGCTCATTAGACAAACTTGTCAGTTACTTAGGCAGACCTTGTTTGAATCATGGGATATAGGAAAGATGAGTTTTGATGGGGAGAAAACAAATGCTTGGGATCTTTGCTACGCAGACAGCCAGTATACAGGAGGCCATGGGAGTGGAAGCAGACAGGAAGCCAAGGAGAAAACGCATAGGTACAGATAGGAGGATGGAAAAAAGCCTCTTTGTGGCTTTTTAGGACTTGAGCTGGTCTTCAGTTTGAAAATCACAGCGATGGTACCTTCTTACTTTTGAAAAGGGACTTCTTCTCAAGGAGGTTGCATGCTGATGATCATGTTTGAAGTACTTGGGACTGGGTTCTGTTATGGTTGCTTTGCAATCGAGAAGTCTAAGTATGAGATGGGCTGATTTGTTTAAGCTTATGTTGCCAGCTTTTAAGAAGCTTCACTCGCTCACCTGCCACTCACCTCCTAGTTCTTAACAGCCCAGTTCCTAACAGGCCATGGATTGGTACTTGTCCGTGGTCCGGGGGTTGGGGACCCTTGATCTAAAACTTCATGCGATGGGGAGCAGGGTTGCAACAAAACTTTAAAAATCATGGCATTCACCCACCCCTTGCAATTACCTCTCTGTGACCTTTCTTCTCTGAAAGGATGCTTTTATTAGCAGGCCACTCCACACCCTTCAAGCCCTATTATAATTATTGCTATGCATCCTACATTACCTACATAGCAGTATCCAGCAACCAGCCACCCATGTCAAAAATGTGAAGACTGTGGGTGGAAGGAGGAAACATTTATAAGACATGAACTGGAAAATAAGGATCTTATATTCTTTCATGTGATATTGCAAATCTTTATTCATTATCATAAAATATAAATTTTCCTTAATAGCTCTTATGAAAAAATAACACTTTTAGGCTCTTTCTTATAAATCAATGAGATATACTGGACAGGTATTTTCCCAGTTTTATAGGAAATTGAAGCACAAAGCCATAACTTATTACATAATAAACAAATTATCTATATTTAAGTAGTGTATCTGTATAGTTTATTCTCTAAAACTGGACTGTTTGATAATTAAAGATGGTGTTATTAATAATTACTCTCAGACTCCAGCTAGGCTTTCCCTAGGAAATGGAGATGTATTCTCACTTTATTTGAAGACCTGTGGTTGGGACTTGGGCAGAACTGGAACCCAGATGTTTTCACTCAAAGCCATTTCATTATACTCCAAATCTGGATACATTATACACAGTGTAGGACTATGACAACTGCAGCTACCAGTTTTTCTGTGCTTACTGTGTGCTCAGTCATGCACTAAACACTTATTGCATATCATCTTTATTCAGTTCTCATAACATTTTAAGGTCAATGTTATCCTTCCTACTTTATAGATAATGAAATGAAGTTGGAGAGAGGTGAATTTAATTTCATTGCTAAGGTCACAGAGCTAGTAAGGACTATCTATATCCAAGTCTAGCTCTGTGTAATCCAAAGTTCAAGTTCGATCACAATTTTATTAAAAATATTTGCATTAAAATATTCAATTTTGAAACAGGAATTCTTCATCACTAATTAAAATATTTTATACTTAAAATAGGTTTTAAGTAATGCTAGAGGTCCTGAGCTTATTACATCACTCCTCGAAGAAGGGGGTTGGAGAAGATACTGGGATTGAAATTAGAGCGAGCTCCCATACAAATAATGAGATGGGGGAAATACCATCCTCTGATTTGGGTAAAGAAGGCCTTGCCTGAAGAGATGGATGTTTTGTTTATTTTTATGCTCCAAAAGTAGACTATATTCTGGGAGAGAGCCGGAGGGAGTGGGAAGAGTCTTTCCGGCTGTTGGTCAGATGTATGTTAGAATTACAAAGTAAGGATTTTCCTTTGATTAACTCAAACTGCTTAGAAAAGGTGAAGAGTTTATCTGTAAATGGGACTTGGTAGTACAAGCCAGCAGCAAAGAGAAGGCACATTGGGATTCTTGAAACTAAGCTACCTTTAAGCCCTAAGTGATGTGTAGGGTCTGGGGTTATGACTCTGGGCTATGGATCAGGGTGAGTTAAAAGGAATGTTTTAGTCAAAGAGTAAGTGCATAAAGGAAAGTTACTAACTTATACTTTAGAGTCTACTAATTTTAGATTTGCTTTTAGAAAGTGATTTAATATGTGTTCTATTGAGATTTGATATATGTATGGAATATATATTTGAATATTATATTCGAATACATATTTGTATATATATACATATGTGTATATATACACATTTTGCTTCCAAGACTGTTGGAATGCTTATGCAATCAATGTAGAGATGTGAGAAGCACAGTTAGAGTGAACCGATGTGCTGGTCAGTAGAATAATCAAAGCAGGACTGTAGAGGGTCTGGGAATATTATTAAGACAGAGGTTCAGTGATAAAATAGGGATGGCAGGGTAGATCCTTGATTGTTGGAATAAGACTGGTATATAAAGTCAGCATAATTAGCAGCAAGAAGAGCTTCATGCTGAATCTCATGACTGGTTGAATCAGATTTAAAAATTCCTCTAGTCTGGGAAAGAATTGGCTTTCAATCTTGAGAGTAGCTGAGCCTTCTGGTGATGGACAAGTGGCCCCAGCTGTGGGAGGTATGTACTTCAGTGAAGCAGACAGATCCTGAGTATGCCATGAGAGAAAGAGAGAGAGAGAGAAAGAGAAAGAGAGAGAGAGAGAATGAATATGGTGGGGGGCATATTTCTAGCAATATTTCAGGACAGAGGTTCAGAGCAGTCAGCGAATTTTGGGATTCTGGATAGGGCCATTGTGTGGTGGGTTGATTTGCTAGATGGACTCTCGGGACTCAGCATATTTACTCATAAATAATAGTCATATTTACAAGTAAGATTTAGTGCAGGGAAAAGATACAAAACAAAATGAGCAAAAGGAAAAGGTGCATGGAGCAGCATCTGAGGAAAAACAGCACAAGCTCCCAAGACTCCCATCCTCATGGAGTCCCAAAGGACATGATTAAGTCCTCCAGCATTGAATTGTGACCCATGTGTGGACATGGTCTACCAAGGAAGCTCATTAGAGATGCAGTGCCCAGGGTTTTTACTGGGGGCTGGTCATACGTGGCCTGGAACATACCCAAATTCTAGGCTCTGAGGAGAACAAGCGTTCAGCAAAAACCACATGATTTGTACAGACTGTTTAGGCACAGTGAGCCATTCTCATTAGTTAGGTAATGGTGAGAACACTCCTGAGGTTCATGTTCCCAGATGGTAACTTAAGGGCCAACTTTGCAGCAGGTCTTTCTAAGGATAGTAGCCCCAGGCCTGCTATGTTAAACTTTCTTCTGCATAGTCACTCAAACCATAATTCTGTCAAAAACTGGGATAGCTGCCCCTCACTGGTTTCTCACACCTCCACTGCCCCTGATGGGAGTCTTGCAGAGGTGGGGGATTCTTATTTTGGGTGTCTGCAAAGAATACCTTGAGATTATTTCTGCATCGTGCTTCTGGGTGTGGTGGACCCAGAGCACATGCCTTCCAGAATAATAGGTCATAGTTTTCTGTTTAATGTCACTGATTATTTTCCAGGAATATTGTCTCCCACTAACCACATTCCTGTAGGCTGTTGAAGGGAAGTTTCCAACTTGGTTGGAGTGAGGCACATTGGATACCCTCATCACTCTCCCCCACTCTTTAAGTCTTTAAAGGCAGAATCCTAGCAGATTCATTTAGGAAACCCCTAGAATTCCTGAACAGGACCATGTGCATAGTGAATCGTAGGTGCCTAGGCAACAAATAGAGGTTGCCACATATCAACCATAAAGGTCTCATTCAAAGAGACTGGCAGGCTTCAAGCCTTGTGCCCACAGACTCGATCTTCTTGCTAGTTTAAGACTTTGAAGGAGAGAAAACTCCAGCTGAGTCTGAAATGAAAATGTAAGCAAGGGAAGCTAAAAATAAACAGAAATGTGGGATTCCTCAATTCAGACAGGCTGTGACAGAGTTAAGTGTCATGAAACTCTAAGTGGTGAAGAAGAGGAATTAGTTTTAATGAGGGAAGATTCTATAACTGCCTGAAAAACCTCAGTGAAAAATTAGAATGCAATTTTCCTAGATAGGAGAGTGGTATTCCCTTTTCTAACCCCTCAGATCCCTGGGTGATATGACATACTTTCTTACTTCCTAAATACAACCAGGTCACCCATCCCTGAGAGAGTGAAGTCCAGTGAATAGGAAGCACAGTCTCTGACCCTAAACCCAGAGTGGTTTCTGAGAATGGCCTCAACTGCCTGAATTTTTTGGTGTTGGGACATAGATTCATCAAACTAAAATATTAACAATGGAATCAGCCTCTGAGTCTTTAGTGGGTTTCAAAGTTTTTATCTGTAGAAACCTCACAGATTTTTATGCAGAAATGCAAGATATGAGGCAGATAAAGCAGAACTTCTGACTGAAGCTGAGGTAGCTAACTGGCTTCCCACACCTCCACTGGCCCTAAGTTATTTCCAAGGAACTCTTGGAGGCCCTGCTGGGCAGGGTTGCTGTCTGCAGTTGAGCAGGTTATACATCTAGACAATCTACACATTTGCCTTAGAACATAGTTTGAAAAAACTAGTATACTCTAACCCTCTCATTTCAAGATAAGGAAATTGAGGCCTGAGGTGAAATGACTTACACAACATCAAGAAATTAGTAACAGAGATGTGGTTCGAATGCAGGAGCATTGACTCCCAATTTATTGCTATATTAGAGTCTTCCTATCCTCTAGAGTCACTAGCCCACCTGTATAAAAATAGTGTTAGAGCAGGAATCCTGGGTCAGGGTGTCTCATACTTCTGCTTAAGAGAAGACACAAAAGAGGAAGCACATTCTTGTGGTTAAGGTGAGCTTTCAGAGATGCCAACTTGGTTAGGCAACCAGCTAATCTTCGATCTTTAAGCATCGATGGTAAAAGAAAAGCTGAGAAACTCTCTTACTACTTGAGCATTAGCTTTTCAATAAGGATACTATTAATAAAAGACTATGAGCATGACTTCAACTGCGGCTTTGAATGTGACTACAACTTAGTTTATAACTATGATAATCAGCTCCCAAGTACTGAATTAGGTATTATTTTTGGGTTCTCTACCAAACTTTAGGCTCCAAGAAGGCAAAATCTTTGCCTTTTCTGCTGTGCACTGCTTCTCCAGTCTCACATACCCAGTTGATGTTGAGTAAATATTGGGGATTGTTATTAACTGAATTGCACTTCTTCCCACAAGTCCATATGTTGAAGTCCATATGTTGACTGCATTTGGAGGTAGGGCCTTTAAAGAAGTAATTAAGGTAAAATGAGGTCTTATGGGTGAGCCCTAACCCAATCTGATTGGTGTCCTTATAAGAAGAGATTAGGATAAGACACACACACACACACAGAAGACCATGTGAAACCAGAGGAGAAAATGGCCATCTGCAAGCCAAGAAGAGAGAAACCTCAGAAGAAATCCACCTTAATGACATCTTGATCTTGGGCTTTTAGTCTCCAGAACTGTGAGGAATAAGTTTCTGTTGTTTCAGCCACCTGGTCTGTGGTATTTTGTCATGACAAACCTAGCAAACTAATACAAAGATTAAATAAAGAATTCATAGTTAGGTGTGATGTTTCTGAGTTTGTGGCTCTAACTACTATTTGTAAAAACACATTTGATATTCCTATAAAAAGAAAGATGGGTAAAGACCTATTCATTCAGATGATCTTGGATGGATACTGATTCAAGGTTACCTTTAACAAGTCATGAGGATTGATTCTGTTTTGTAGCCCAAATTCTGAATTGGCTATAATCTATAACCACTTCCTCCTGCCTAGCCCCAGAACTTTTGCTATTAAAATGTTTGGAACGTTTTTGGTTTCCTTATTTTAATTTTTACAAAGCAGACGAAGAAGTGAGAAGCACAGGTAACAACAAAACTATAAAACTAATTAACACCTCAGATTATAATTAGAAGCGGTTGACGGAATGTCTCTTTTAACAAACCCTGTGAATATTCAGGGTTTTGCTGCTGTCACTATTTTCCTAGAAGAAACAGGTGCTTTTTTTTTTTTGTATCCAATCCCAAAAGTAAGTTTAATGTGTTCACAATAAATTATACACACAAAAAGAGTTATATGGGAGACCACACTCTTTGCAAACCACCTTGGGGTAGATAATTAGAGACATTGGCACTGCTTGCTTCTAGCAGATATTTTGATGGAACCGATGAGCCCGCTTTTCAGGCTGGAGGAGGAGGTGGAGAAAAAGGAAGGCAAGGGGCAGGGGCACAGGCAGTGAAAACCTGTAATAAGATATAGACCCTCAGAGAGCATCACAGCTTCAGATGTTACCAATTCCCTTTCAATACTTAGAGCTTCTCTGTAATGGATCATATGGTTAGATTTGTGGCTCTGGGTTAAAGTAAATCTGACTCTATAACCTAGGCTGGGTCACTTAACCTGTCTAAGTCTCAATTTCTTCATCTGGAAAATGAGTATAATGATAATTTCCACCTCATAGGATTTTTTTTTTTTTTTTTTTTGGTGAGAATTCATTGAGTACAGGAAGTTAAGAACTCAGTAAAAGCTAGCTAGCGGTTATGGCTATTAGGTAGATTTCAGACAGTGCTCAAATAATTGCAGGGATTAAGAATTTGCTAGCTTCATCCTTTCTTTGGTTCAGAAAAACCCAGTAAACTGGGAGCAAGATGACTTTAATTAGAGACTCAGATCTGTTAATTTTAAATAATAGGGTTGCCAGTTGGCATACCTCACAGGATTGCTGTGAGGATTGAATGAGGAAATGTATAAAGGAGTTCTTCATGAACTCTAAAGTGCTATAACAATTTATTTAATTTTTATTGCCCTTTGGGGCTGTGCAGAAGAAACTTTAGCTCTCTAGTGCAATTATTCTCAAGTTTGTTCAAATTTGGACCGAGGAACATTGATATCCTGTAAATGTCCATGAATCTAAGTGTGTGTTCTGGGGACATGGCATCCTATGAAAAGATGAATGGTATTCCTGAGGGGAAAAGAGAATCTCACTGAATAGGACTGGCAAACCTTGGAAACCATGACCCTCTTGGAGATTCACAAGCCTGTAGTATATTAAAGGTTCTGAGAAGTCCTGCATTAAAGAAATCTGTTGGACTTTGTTTTACCCAAGTTCCTTAACTGTATTTGCCCTCAGAACCCTTTTTCATGGAATGCTCCTTTTCTTGTAGGACACTATTTTGGAGATGTTGCCAACCTTTGATATATTTGAAGAGGCTTTAAGTGTCCTAACTTTTTTCCTTCCTAAACGTCATTCCTTTAACTATGTTCCGTGGTTCTGAGTCTCTTTTATCATGTCAATCATTTTTTTCATATGTCCCATGCATTTATATTTGCTTTTGTCTGATGTGCACTTGAGCACACAATTCTAGATGTGGCCTAACAATCAAACTAGATAGGGTTAGACATACTCTGTTGAAAGAGGAACATGGAAGAGGGGGTGGGGACATATAGGTCATTACTAGTTGCTTTTTCCATGTTCTCAATGTACAGATCTCTCTGAACCTCACAGGCCACGCTACCCTGATTCTTGGGGTTACCCCATCTTTGGACCTGAGAAGCATTTACTTAGGCCCAGAAGCACTAGTACTGTTTCTCTGTCTGGAAACCATTGGCCCCTAGAGGGCAATGTGGTCACAGGAAAAAACTGGAAGGTTGGTTTACCAGGACTTCCTGGGCACTAAGTGTACACAGTGCTACTCTGAGGAATTGTTGTACTCCTCCAGTTTCTCTTTTTTCTCTTTTTCGCCAAATGCTTTAGGAAATAGTCAGAATGTCAACTGGTGCGTTGAGGCAAGCACTGAGGAAAGGTAGAGGTCCCAGAAGGAAGACTCAGCTAATGCCTCAAAAAGGAAAGGAGTTTATGTCACCCGCCCTGGGTAGTGGTTGTGGCTCTGTCTCATCATTGTTCCTGTATCCATGCTGTTATGTTTCTCATTTAAGGCTTCGATTATTAGGAACAAACTTCTTTAAGAGCAACAAATACACTAATGTCCCTGGACTCAGGGTTTTAGAGTTTGATCAAAATTTTAATGCAAGGGGGAAAGGAGATCTTTTATTTCAATATGTAATGAACTGTTGTATATCATGATATAATTGATATACACAGTTATCCTAGTGGTGAAGAACAAAGGTTTAGCTGAGGCTGAGTCATATCTTGCCCCTGTTACTTACCAGTAAGGTAAGCTGGGGCAAGTTATTTCAGCTCTGTGAGCCTCAGTGTCACTGACTACATATGAGGAGGAAGTATTATGGACCTGAAAGGATTATGAGGGTTAAATATAATGATAAATGTAAAATATTTTGAGTAACAGTGGCTGTCAAAGTGTGGCCCCAGGACCAGCAGTCTTGACATCACCTGGTAACCTGTTAGAGGTGCAAATTCTCAGGCTCTATCCAAGATTTACTGAATCAGAGACTCTGGGGATAGAGCTCAGTGAACTGTGTTCTAACAAGCCCTGCAGGTGACCCTGAGGAATGCTAAAGTTTGAGAAATGCTGTTGTACAGTAAATAGCTTGCAGATGCTCAAAATAATAGTATTTTATCATTGCGAGTATAAATTGTTGCCAAGAGTACAAAATATGGAGTCTCTGCTATAAGAGATGGACAGACTTGTTGGAAGATCAAGGTGCCGAATGTTAAATAGCAAAATAATCAGTGTGATTATTGACAATGAGAATAGAAATTCTGAGGAAAGAGGAAATGATACCTGTAGGATTGGTATGACCTGGCAAGGCTTCGTGGTAGAAGAGGGCTTCAATGATGAAGAGTATTGAAAAGGCAGATGGACATGAGCAGGGCATTCTGGGTGAGGAAACAGTAATAGTGAAAGCTATGGTTTATAGGGGAGAATAATCAAGAAGTACTGATAGCAGCTAAGTCAACATTTATTTAAAATTTCTGACCATCCATTATAGGCCAGATGATCGATAAGAACTGGGGATATAGAGACCTGGGGCAATAAATTCCTAAAGGCACCTTAAGAATTGAGGAATTGGATCTCCTCCTCCTCCTCAACATCATAAATGCCACATTGAAAACTTACTGTGTATTAGGTACTGTTCCGAGTATGTGAATCTGCTCACTTAATTCTAGCAAAAACCTGATGACATATGTATTATGATTAGTTCGATTATTATTTCCATTTTATACATGAAGAAACTGGCTTAGAGAGATTGAATGAACTGCCACAAGTCACGCAAGTAATTAAGTAGAGGAACTGGGAACTGGACCCAATTCTGTCTGATTCTAAGGGGCTCTTAAGTAAATGGTCAGTTATTCTTGAAGGCTGGAGAGTTTGTGTGGCAAAGCCAGAAATGCTCACCCAATATTGCATTTGCTGTTCTATATCCTCCAGCCCTCCATGCAGGTAGGTGAGGCCACATAACTAATTCAGGGCAAAGAAACAGAGAAAGTACATGTATCACTTCTAGACTCAGGCATTGCAAAACTTGTACGTAATTCTCCAGCCTCTCTTTTCCTGCATAAGTGACCTGGAGGGAAGATTTGTGTTCTAGATTTACCATCACAGGATCATGGAGACTTTGTTGGCCTGAGTTCCAGAGTAACTTTGTGGAACATCACCCCCTGGAGATCTCTGATGGATATGTAGCTTAAGCAAGAAATATACCTTTGGTCTACAGCTATGCCATCCTGAACAAGCCCAATCCTGTCTGATCTCAGAAGCTAAGCAGGATCGGGCTTGGTTAGTACTTGAATGGGAGACTACCTAGGAAGACCAGGTGCTGTAGACGTAAAAAATAAAAAAATAAAAAATTGTAAGCTGACAAGTTCCTTGCAATCTGTTAAGGCAACCAAAGGTTGCCTCACCTAAAAAAAAAAAAGAAAGAAAGAAAGAAAGAAAGAAAGAAAGAAATATATCTTTGCCAAGTTATAAGGCTGTGATTTGGGTGTAATTTGTTACTATGGCTGAAGCCTAGCCTATGCTAACTTGCCTAGCCTCAGATAGTTTATAAAAGAGGATAAAATTAGATATGTAAGATAGAAAGGATCCTGAATTTTGGCCTAAGGATTTTCTAATGTAGTTTGTAGGCAAGTTAACTGTTGAAAGTTTTTTTTTGCAAGAAATGGAAACTTTTTAATTTGTTTCTTTTAGGAACTGAGTTAAAGGTAGACACAACAGTGTATATATAGCATTTTTTTTTGAGATAACCCTGTTTTAATATGTTCTTTCTAGTTTGATAACAAATCAATCTATCCCAGAATCTTGAAAAATTCAACATTTTGAGGTTAATTCTAAATTTTACTGGCTTCTTCATATACATTGAATCAATATACAGACATATACACATACATCTCCCCCCCCACTCCAATATATGCACACACCAAAACAAACACAACAACAAAAAAAGAAAATTTCTTTCATATGCTTGTGTGTCCTAATTTTCAGACTGGGAAAATATGATTACCATAGACATTTTCTCCTAGTTGCCCCAAGGAATGTCTTCAGAGTTCAGTTCCACAAGCAGCACTTTGTCCTGAAGTTCACATCTGGCCCCTTTTCTCCACTTTTGGCAGATAAAATGTGACAGCAGTGCTCTCTTTTAGTCTGGCTGCCAGCATGAATATGGTACCTTCTTTAGTTTACCTCCTTCCTAAAGAATAGGCTGGGAGCTCTTTCAGACCTTTTAGATTCTTGGTGTGAGCTTGGAGCTCAACTGAGGTAGACAGGATTCCCGAGTTGGCTGAGTGATTCTTTGTTATTTATTTTTAATGTCAGATTATAATAAGAACCTCCAGGGCCTCAAGGGAAATACCTTTGAACAGAAGCAAGATCTACTGTGGTGTATATTTGAGCCAGGTAATAGTTCAAGAGCCAATTGCCAAGGGCAAGTGAAAGAAATTGGGAGAAGGAGGTATTATTTAAACATTTATATATAGATTCAAACATGGAATCATTTATATGAGTATCTATAACTAGGAAAAATCGTATTTCAACAAGTATATAAAAGAAGTTCAATGTGAAATTAATAGTAGTTTACTTGATTTTTATGAGGCGAGTGTGCACTGAGATGTGGAATGCTAAGAGACAACTGTATTATTAAACAAATATGTTACAAAAGAGTCCAAGGGTGGGGTAATCTCTTGTCCAGTCTATGTAAATTCTTGGTCAAATAGCATTAGAAGGCTAGGATAAAAGGTGGGTGTGCTTGGACACATATGGCAGAGGGACCAAGAAGCTATGACATCAGATCTTAGGCTGGGAGACCCTACATGTCACTCAACATTAGTAGGCATCAATCTCCTCATCTTAGAAATAGAGATTTGGTCATGTATTCAATAAATATCTATGTGTCTTGAATTTTCTAAATGCTGGAGATACGGTGGGGGAATAAGATAGTTGTGGTCGAACTCTCACATAAGCAAACAAATGAACCAGGTAATTTTTGTTATTTAGTAGTGCTATGGAAAAAGAAAACAGGTTGAAAAGATAGAAAATAACCAAGGGATAGGGAGATAATCTAGGATAGAATAGAATGACAAGAGAAGATAGCTTTGCCAAGTTTTTCTGGGCCTATGGTGGGGCAGGGGGAACAGACAAGGACAAATGAAGTGAGAACAGAAAGAAGCAGTGTGACTAAAGCAGAATGGACCAGGGAGGGTTAGAAGTAGAAGATTTGGAGGGAGAGATGGGCAAGCAGCAAATGACATAGGGCCATGCAGAATGCGATGAGCTGCTTGGATTTTACTCCAAGTGCTATGGGAAGCCATTAGCAGGCTTAGGCAAGGAAGTAACAGGATCAGATTTATGTTTTTAAAAGCCTCATTCTGGCTGCTTGTTGAAAATAGATTTTTGAGGAGACAAGAGAAGGGCAGCAAGACAAGTTAGGCTCTTTCAATGTCTCAAGATTATGTTTGGATCAGGGGAGGCAAAAGAATTTTAAAATGATGAATTTAAAATGATGATCTTAGTATCCGGCTAAAATATGTCCTCTCCCTCTGTGCCACCGCTCCCCCCTCGCCCCCGCAACTGAAAACTCATGGGGACCAAGAATGTTCACTATTTGATACAATATATCTATTTACTGAATTGGGGATGAAATATAAAGTTATCAAAACTTATTATTAGTAAAAGTCTCATTAATCATTGTACGAAGTATGATGATTCATTTTCTAGGTATAGATTTATCCAGGAAACAGAAATTACTTGAATATTTAATACAGAAGGTCTTTCATGGAGACAATTGTACACATATGTGATAGAAGGACTGAGATGTCAGGCAGGGGGCAGTGAAGCAACTAGAGATTATAGTAGTGGGAGGCCCCTACCACTAGGCTTGAGGGACAGAAGGTGGAGCTGGTGCAACTGGAGCCTAGGGACTGGGGTCACCTGAGGGCACGTCTGGAGTGAACTAGAGGCATGAGGGAAATGCAGGCACTGCCTGAGATGCTTGAGAGAAATACCCTGGCTGCTCTCTCTTCTCCCTTCCAGTCTCTTGTCAATGTTTCCCATTGAGCCAAAGGCTCAAGAAGCAAGCTGAGTAGGAGTCTGGAAACCATGTACAATGGAGCAGGGGTGAGGGAAGGAGTGGACCTGGGGGCAAACAGGCCCGGGACTGATTCTAGCCCTGCCTTCTGCCTCTGAATTAAAAAGCGTGTAGTGCTATTTAGAGTTGGGGAAGAATGGACAGTGGAGGCAAGCAACCCCCTACAACTCATTGTCCTAGCACAATATGAGCTTATTTTGCTCTCTCATAGCTGTCTGATACAGGTTCCTGATTGGTGAGTGGCTTTTCTCCACAGAGAGATTCAGGGCCCTACCATCCTGTAGATTCAGAGTCCTCTTCATCTAGCCAGTAAGTAGGGAAAGAAAGTGTAGAGAAACTTCATCAATTTCTTTCTTTAATCCTCATAACAACTCTATTCATTGGCCACTACTATGCAAGTGAGGAAAGCAGGGTACAGAGAGCGTAATTAACTCATCCAAGGTCATACAGCTAGAAAGTGATGGAACTGAGCTCTTTGAATTAAAGAATCAAAAACTATGTAAGAATAGTGACCAACAGCAAATTGGTAGGTGATAACACTGCTGAGAGTGGCTTACATCTCAAAGAAGAGAAAGAGATTTGGAAAAACAGCACCCCAAATCCTAAATTAATAGGATGAAATTGAATAGGGGTATATATAAATACCTGCACTTAAACTCAGAAAAGCCACTTTGAAAATGTGATGTTTGTGTTCTCCCTTGGATCTTTATTTTAACTGCGTAGATATATACTCATGTTCTGTTTCTAGGCTGACAGTCATTTTTAGAAATAAGCAAGATATAAATTAAAAATAAATACCTACATACATACTGGATGAGAAACACTTGGTTTAACAGCAGCCTACAAGAAATAGATTTAAAGGTTTTAGTTGACTGCCAGCTAATTATGAAGCAGCAGTGTGAGTTGGCTTTCAAAAAAAGACTTCTGTATTGAAGTCACATCAACAGAAGCTAAGCATCCTAAAGAGGGGAGGTGAAAGTCCTTCTCTACCTTGGCACAACCTCAAGCGTTTGGTTCTCAGTGTTACATTTGTTGAAGGATGCTGATGAGCTAAGGCGTGTTCCAAAGAGGCAATAGTGATGGAAAAGGATCTTAAACCCTTGTCATCTGAGGCTGGGTTAAATTTAGGAGGAGAGAGTTAGAGGGAATGTGATTTGGAGAGATAATAAATGAGCAGTAGGTTTTCTCTGTATGGCTCCAGGGAATGGAGCCTAGAGCTAGAAGCTGAAGGGAAAGTGATTCCAGCCCAATGTGACTAAGAATTTTCTAACACAATGGAATAGGTTAAGTGTAAATAACTAGCCACTAGAAACCAAGACTGAATATAGCTCATGAACGATTAGGCGGATAAAACTTAAAATGTCTGGCAAGGTCCCTTACATCACTCTTCAGGATCAATGTGTTGTAATGTACCTCCTCATCCCTGCATCCCAGGCCCACTGACCTTTTTCCGTCCTTCATATACAAACTGGTTTGCAAATATTTTGTTCCCTTCCATAGACTGCCTTTTCATTTTGTTGATGGTTTCCTTTGCTGTACAGAAGCCTTTTAGTTTGATAGTCCCACTTATTTATTTTGCTTTTGTTACCCGTGCTTTTGGTGTCATAGCCAAAAAACTTCATTGCCAAGCCTAATGTTAAGGAGCTCTTTCCCTATGTTTCTTTCTTGGAGTTTTATGGTTTCAGGTCTTACACGTAAGTCTTCAATTCACTTTGAGATATTTTTTGTTTATGGAGTAAAATAAGGGTCAAATTTCATTCTCTTGTATGTGGATATCTAATTTCTCCAATACAATTTTTTGGAGAGATTATCCTTTTCACATTGTTTAATGTTGGTACCTTTGTCAAAGATTAGTTGACCATATATGTATGAGTTTATTTTTGGGCTCTCTATTCTGTTCCACTGTGTTTGTTTTTATGCCAGTATCATACTACTTTAAATACTATAGCTTTGTAATATAGTTTAAAATCAGGAAGTATGATGCCTCCAGTTTATTATTCTTGCTTGAAATTGCTTTGGCTATTTGGGGCCTATGGTGGTTTCATAAAAATTTTTGGATTTTTGTAGTTTTGTGAAAAATGCCATTAGAATTTTAATAAAGATAACACTGAATCCATAGATTGCTTTGGGTTATATGGGCATTTTAACAATATTAATTCTTCTAAACCATGAACACAGAATATCTTTTACTTATTTGTGTCTTTTTCAGTTTCTTTCACCAATATTTTATAGTTTTTATTGTATAGACCTTTCACCTCTTTGGTTAGATTAATTCCTAGGTATTGTGTTCTTTTTGAGTCTATTGTAAATGTAATTGTTTTCTTAATTTCTTTTTCTGTTAGTTCATTGTTAGTGTATAGGAATGCAATAATTTTTTTCACTTTTTAAAAAAATCTATTTATTTATTTATTAAATTGAAGAAATGATTTAAATTTTTCCCCCATCTCCCCTTCCCCTTTCAACACATTTTTGTATAGATTTACATCCTGAAACATTACTGTATTTATTTGTTTATTCTAACAGTTATTTTTTTTTTGTGTGTGTGTTTGTGAAGTCTTTAGGGTTTTCTACTTAAAATTGCGTCATCTGCAAACAGAGACAATTTAACTTCTTTTCTGATTTGGATAATTTTTTTTTCTTTTTCTTGCCTAATTGCCCTGGATAGGACTTCCAGTACTATGTTGGCTAGAAGCAATGAGAATGGGCAGCTTTGTCTTGTTCCTGATCTTAGAGGAAAAGCTTTCAGCTTCACTATTAAGTAAGATGTTAGCTGTAGGCTTGTTATGTATGGCCTTTGTTATGTTTAGGTATATT
This sequence comes from Pteropus medius, assembly GCF_902729225.1. NCBI lineage: Eukaryota > Metazoa > Chordata > Mammalia > Chiroptera > Pteropodidae > Pteropus > Pteropus medius. Next base: position 3,958,526 of record NW_024343578.1, read on the forward strand.
CATTCTATACCTACTTCATTAAGAATTAAAAAAAAAATTGTATTTTTATTTTTTTCAATGATCGTTGACATACAATATTATATTAATTTCAGGTGTACAATACAGCGATTAGACATTTATATAACTTATGAAGTGATCATCCAGATAAATCCAGTACCCATCTGACACCATACATAGCTATTACAATATCATTGAATATATATCCCACGCTATACCCTATATCCCCATGACTATTTTGTAACTACCGATGTGTACCTCTTGATACCCTCCCCCTTCACCCATCCCCAGACTGCAATCTGACAACCATCAAAATGTTCTCTGTATCTGTGAGCTTGTTTCTGTCATTTGTTTATCCTGTTTTCTAGATTCCACATATGACATTTATCTTTCTCTGACTTACTCTACTCAGCACAATACCCTGTAAGTCCATCCATGTTATTGCAGATGGCAAGATTTGTTTTTTTTTTTTAATGGCTGAGTAATATTTTGTTTTATACACACACACACACAACTCCCAATGATGACTATTCTGTAGTTTAGTTGTATTTTTTATTTATTTAATTTTATTTTTTAGTTTAGTTGTAATTTTGATGTGGTTGTGAGAAGAGACAAACACAGCATTTGTCTACTCTTTCATCTTGATCAGAACTCTGTTTAGAATTTTTATTATGAAAGGATATTGACTTTTTGTCAAATGCTTTTTCTCTGCCTATTGAGATCATCACATAATATTTATCCTTCATTTTCTTAGTGCAGTTTATCATGCTTATTGATTTGTATATGTTGAACTATCCTTGCATCTCAGGGATAATCCCACTTGATCATAGTGTATGATCTTCTTAATTAGTCCTTGAATTCAGTTTACTAGCATTTCATTGAGAATATTTGTATATATGTTCACCAGGGATATTGGTCTGTAATTTTCTTGTAGTGTCCTTTTTTGGTGTTGCTCTGAGAATAATGCTTAACTCATAGAATGAGTTTGAAAGTGATCCTTCCTGTTCAATATTTTGGAAGAGTTTGAAAAATTCTTTTTTAAGAGGGTGTAATTATTTATTGCCAGTTGTCAGTCTGTCAAAAATTTCTAATAATTTCTACCGAAGTCTTTCAAATTAAGTCTTAGTCTGGTTTGGGTCATATGTCCATTCTTGAATTAATAACTATGACTAAGTAAATTCATTCATTCATTCATTCATTCTGTCATTCATTCACCACATACTCATGACAGTTATTATGTGCGAAACACTAAATTTAGGAGTGAATAAGACAGAGAAGAGTCCCTGCTCTCATGGAGTTTGTATTGAAGTTGAAGTGATTTAAGATTGATAATTAAAATATATGGCATTTTATATGGTATGATGGTCAATAATAAAAAAAGAAAGGAAGATAGGAAATATTGGGAGTTGCAGATTGGAATTTTCTATGTAGTGTTACAGAAGGCTTCACTGAGAAGATGACACTTGAACAAAGATTTGAAGAGATGAAGACATGAGCCATACAGATGTGGGGGAACAGTGTTTCAGGCAGAGAGGGTGGCTAGTACAAGAGGCTCTGAGGCAGGAGTGAGCCTGGCATATTTGTGGAAAAGCAAGGAGTCCAGTGGTAAAAAGTGAGCTAGGGGAAAGAAATAGGAGGAAAAGACAGGGAAGTAAGAGGGGGCAAATCCAACAGGAACTTGCTGGCCATTAGAAGAACTTTGGCTTTTACTGAGTAAGATGGATGGCCTTAGAAGAGTTTTGAGCAGAAGAGTGATGTGATATGAATTATGTTTCAAAATGACCTCTTTGATTACTCTGTTGGAAATAGACTGTAGAAGAGACTAGGGAATTTAGAGAAGAGGCAAATGTAGCCATCCCATGATGAAATGATATTGGCATGGACCAGGATGGTAGAGGTGGAAAAAGTGGTCAGATTTTGGACATTTTTGAGGGTAAATGAATTATGCTCATTGTCTAGGCTTGGGTGACATGTTTTCTCCTGGAGCAAGGAGTGAAGTCAACATCTTAACCACATGAAAGTCAGAGATGGTTGTCCAGTGAAAATCTGAGGTGCTCTCACAAGATGAAGGGAAATATAGATTGAGCAATTCTCAGTTGAGATGGACTAGATTATGTTGTAGTAAAGAACAACCTCAAACCTCAGTGGCTTAAAGCAATTAAGTTGTATTTACTGCATCATCTACATGTCCAACCCAGGTCAGCAGGGCCCCTTGTTCATTATGGTAACTCAGTGTTTTAACTTGAGTTAAACTTTGTGCGAGATATGAAGAGGCTTTATGCAGATTGAGAGAGAAACCTGACAAAGTTTTACAGTTTAATTATACTCACAACTCCCTGGGGAAGAACACAGCACCCCATGCAGGGCCAAATGGGGAAGCACTAGGGTTGATCATGAGGAAGAGGAGGGAACTGTGGGCCAGCATCTTTATTTTGTTTTCTATGGGAAGGAAAGGGTCAGTCAGGGAAAGCAGACTTAGGATTGGCTAAATTGAATAATTTCAGTGGATTCTTGGGCTAGGGGCTGTCTTTGATTGTCTGAAACTTGGTCCTAGGGGTTAAGGTGGGTATACAGAGGCCTAGAATGTGAGAGCCTATTAAGAGAGGTGGTTAGATTTGTGGACTATTTAAGAGGAACTAACTGGCCTCTAGCCAGGACCTCAAAATAGGGTTAAGGCAGCATTTAAAAAACTTCTCCCAGACAATAATATACTCAGAGACTCAGGCTGATAGGAACTCCAGCATCTTATGATATCCCCGTCTTAATATGAGGGTTCAAGATTGATTGAAGTTAAGAGAATAGAGAATTGTGTACAGGCCCTTAAATGCTTCAGTGAAAGAGACCAATGGCACTTCCTATGACAACTAACTGGTAAAGCAAGTCACGTGGCCATACCTAACTTCAAGAAGATGTAGCTCTGGAAGGAGAAGAGAACCAGAAATCTTGGTGAGCACCAGCAAGGTGCACCACAAGAGTCAAACCTAACATATATTTACCATATGCTCCATGTTTTCCAAAACCACAGTGAATATTCACGTTGCTTCAACTGTTTTTCTGTAATCTACTTATCCTCTGAGATTTAGCACTAAAGACTCTTCCTGTGTCTGATTCCTCCATAATTGCCCTCCAACTTCTCTCCAGTAAACATTTATTTATTCTTTCTCTATGCTCTGATAGTGAGTGATTTATACCAGGGATCACCAATCCCCAGGCCATGGACTGGTTCTGGTCTGTGGCCTGCTAGGAACTGGGCCGCAGAGCAGGAGGTGAGTGGCAGGCAAGTGAGTGAAGCTTCATCTGTATTTGCAGCCACTCCCCAGCACTAGCATCACCACCTTAGCTTCACCTTAGATCATCAGGGATTGGAATCTCATAGGAGAACCCATCCCTGGAGCCAAAAGGTTGGGGACTGCTGATTTATGCCCTATTGAAAGCTTCTTTCTATTTCTAAAGTTAGCTCAGATCCAGCTATCTGTTGCTGCTTAACGAACCACCCTGAAACTTAGTGGCTTATGAAAACAGTGATCATTATATTGTTCACATACTTATGATTTGGTTAGTGGCCAATGGGGTAGTCCATCTCTCCTCCACATGGCATCAGTTACAGTGAGTCAACTGGTGTTGGAAGGTCTAGATGGCTCACTTGCCTGGCTGGCAAGTTGGTGCTGGCCTTCTCCACAGGAAAGTTTGGACTTCCTCAAAGCATGATGCTTGGCTTCCAAGAGGGAGCATCCAAAGACAACCAGGCAGGAATTTTGTCAACTTTTAAGATTTGGGTTTAGGAGTTCTATGGCGTCACTTCAGCGAGAGTCACAAGTCCACCCCAATTCAAATATAGACTACTTCTTGATAGAAGGAAGGTTAAAGTGACATTGTAAGAAGAGCAAATGGGGTGAGAGATTCTGCTGTAGAAATTTCTAAAAAATAAAATCTGTCACAGCTTTTTATTACTTTAAATCCATTTTTTGTATTAAGCAGGACAATAAATAATAAAAATTGCTGAGTGGATGCTAGTCTCACTGTGGGATCCTTGAGAAGAGGGTCTGTGATTTTTCCATTTTTGTATGCCCCATGAAGAACAAAGAGGTGGATGCTTGGGGGCAGACACTGTTTGTTTCATACTCAATAGCACTCCTCACCCTTTTTTCCTTACCAACAAATCTCTCAATTTGTTTAGGAGGCAAAGTGCTCCAGGAAGGTGGGCTCAGGCCTAGGAGATGATCATGATTGTTCTAAAGCATTGATGGCCCTCGTATTCCTTTTCCTGGCTTATTGGTTTAATGTGAATGGCCATGTGATCTAATTCTCCCCAAGGAGATGTAAGAGAAGGACTGTTGAGAAGAACTGTGGAAAAGATTTCCCATTCTAGAAAAAGAGAAAGAGATGCTTATGGAGAAATCCCACTTCCTTCCTATACCTTTCGATGTTGTTGTGTGCAGATGTTATGTTTGAAGCTCTAGTAGCCATCTTGAAATTACAACTATATTTCTATGAGAATCTCAAAAAAGCCAACTGATATTTCTGGTGGTGTTTAACTGCTAGATTAACCAATTTCTGGACCGGTCTCTTTCCAACTTCTCCTTATGTGAGGTAATTAATTTCTATTATTTAAAGCCAATTTTAATTGGGCTCTTTTGGCTGTTATTTGCAGCTGAAAGCATCCTCACTGAAACAGAGCTCAATTAATGCTCATAGAATTGAATTAAATTCCCCTGATTTGGCCAACTTACTTTGTAGTCTGTGCAATGCTCAGGAATAAGTGCAAAGTATAAAAATCTCATTTCTGTGTACACTATTACTCTGAGTTTCTTCTGTGAACCCTAGAGATCTCAAAGTTAGATTGCCTGGAAACATCTTCAAACCATAGCCCTTTGGCCCCCATAAATCTAAGTGGTAACTTTCCTTAGGAAATTTCTTTTTTGGTCCAAACATTTAAAATACAAAAGGCCTCTGGTTGAGCTGGCTTCTTGGCATTCCCGAGTATTGCAGCTGAGACATAATGACTAACTACAGGCAATTAGAGTAAAGTTGCTACCAAGGGCTCCGAATAAATGGGGATGCAGCTGGGTGGAAGCAGGTCTTTCTGGCATCAACCAGGGAAATCTTTGCCAAAACACCTGTAAACTCTTCGGGACTTCTGCAGAAAAACCTCCCATGCTTAGGGAAATTTCCCCCCATGTATGGAGCATGATACCCTAGCTATTGTATTTATTTGACTTTTTAAATTCTTCACAGGCCATTATTATTTTTAATAGTACATTTTACCTTTTTCCCCAGGGGATTCTAATTAAGGCGCCAGGGCCTTCACCAGAGTATTTTATGATGGAATAAGAATGGTGATGAGGCAAAATGCTATTGGTAGGTAAAGTATGGAGCCAGGTAGATGGGATTACACAGCTTCAGTTTTTGTCAGCCCCCAACCCAACCCTTCCTCTCTTCCTCTCCACTTTCCTTCATTTGCTACACAGGAGGCAAATGACCCCAACCTGACCAATCAAAGGTTTCCACTATCTTCAGCCAGAGTGACTGGTTCAGGACAAGCACATTCCTCAAAGGGGGCAAACCAAGTCCCTCTGAAATATTTGGTGTATGGATTTTGGAAAGGAGGGGATCTCTATTCCTGTGGCAGTGTGGGCAGCAAGGAGAATGAAAGTCTCACTCTGCCAGTGACATAGTTCCTCTTCCATAAACAGAGTTTGTCTGGAAAGATGACAAGGTAGAGGACAGCAGAGTCAGGGAAACCCAAACAAGCCCTGACTTTTGGGTCATACAAAACAGTAATCCCCACCTCATCGTTCATTTTGATCCATTTATTCCTTAACCTTGTTTGGATTATGTTAATATTGTTATACACACCAAGGGTCTCTGCTGACAGAGCCTAATTTGAGAGTCTAACAGGGAACAAAAAACTGCCCCAGTGCTTATGTTTCTATTGTTCTAACTAGGCTAAATCATTGTTATTCTGAGGACCAAATCATTACTATTTATCTGGGGGAGTATGACACAGGACAAATAATTTTGATGGAGAGAATGTAGAAAAAAATTTCTGGAGTCATAGGTATGGCTGGCCTGTTTTCAAACTTGAAGCAGAGTTTTGAGGTCATCCAGAGATCCACCTAAGGACACTGGCTACCCTAGTGGGTGAGCAGGAAGGTAGAATGCGGGGACTACAGGCTAATATTGCCTATGTCAAGTTTTGGGTGTGGTTAGGGTGGTGTTTTTATTGAAGACAAGAAAAGGAAAAATGACCCAAATTGTAGCAGGAGACTTTATATTAGACAGTTTGAAGAACTTCCTATAATTTTTTACCCATGGAGTTTTATAAGTTTCTCTTTTGGAAAACATTTAGGGAAGATGAGGGGATTAAATGGATTTGAATGTAGCCATAACACAGAAGCAGGGAGACTCAAGGTAGGGTGACCAGATGTCCTGATTTGCCTGGGACTGAGATGGGTGCCCAGAATGTTGGATTTAGAGTATTAAAACTGGATAGTTTTGGGCAAACTGGGATGAGTTGATCACCTTATTTGAGGGATTCTTTTTTCTTTTTTTTAAACACCTACAGCACCTGGTATTCCTAGGTGGTCTCCCATCAAGTACTAACCAGGCCTGACCCTGCTTAGCTTCCGAGATAAGACGAGATCGGGCACGTTCAGGGTGGTGTGGCCGAAGACTTTGAGGGATTCTTAAATATCCAATTCATCAATACGTTTATCAAGCGCTTACTTTGTGCCACGTATTGTCTTAGTATCCAGGAACCCACAGTGACTAAAACACAGTCCTTGATCTAATAGATCTTTAGAGTCATGAAGACAAACTTGCATTTCAATTCCTCCTGAGAAATTTTGTGGCTCTATGAGTCTTCATAGCTGTTTTACTCAAAACATTTGAGTTTGTGGCTGATGTGAAATCTTTATCCAGGAATTGGGTTGTAAGACTTCCCATACATCTAACCATGCTGAGAAATTACTGTGATTGGATGATTAGGCAAAAGTGAAATTATTTTGATTATGGAGTTAGTTTGGATACCTGTCTGAAATAGACATTCTTGGTTCCCAGCCCAGATCCCATTTACCCTGCTGATACACGTATCCCTTATCTGTTATGAGTGTAAACTGTTAATGGCTTATAGCTGACTCTTTTTATTTTTATTTTATTTTATTTTTTCTTTATAGTGACATTGGTTAACGAAATCCAGTAAGTTTCAGCTGTACGTTTTAACAGTAAGGCATATGTATATTTATACTCTGTGTTCACCTCCCATAGTTAGATTTCTTTCTGTCACCACATATTTGACCCCCTTTACCCTGTCTACCTCCCTCCTCCCTCGCTACCCTCTGGTAACCACTAGTCTATTGTCCATGTCCATGAGTCTCTGTTTGTTTGTCTTGTTCATTTGTTGCTTTTAGGTTTATATCCCACGTATAATGGATAGCATATGATTTTCAACTTTTTCTGTCTGGCTTATTTCGCTTAGGATGATTATCTTGAGGTCCATCCACGTTGTTGCAAATGGCAGTATTTCATCTCTTCTTATGGCTGAGTAATATTCCATTGTATATATGTACCACAGCTTCTTTATTCAATCATCTATTGTAGGACACTTCAGTTGCTTCCATGTCCTGGCCACCATGAATAATGCTATGAACATCGGTGTGCAAATATCTTTGTGGATATGGGTTTCAAGTCTTTGGGATAAATACCCAGTAGAGGGATTGCTGGATCATATGGTAGATCAAATCTTATTTTGAGGAACCTCCATACTGTTTTCCATAGTGGCTGTACCAGTTTGGAGTCCCACCAGCAGTGTATGAGGGTTCCTTTTTCTCTGCATCCTCTCCAACATTTGTTATTATTTGTCCGGTAGATTATAGCTATTCTAACAGGTGCGAGATGGTATCTCATTGTGGTTTTGATTTGCATTTCCCTAATAGCTGGCGATGTTGAGCATCTTTTCATATGTTTGTAGGCCATTTGTATGTCCTCTAGGAGAAGTGTCTGTTCAGGTCCTCTGCCCATTTTTTGATTGGATCGTTTGTTTTCTTGTTGTTATTGAGTTATATGAGTCCTTTGTATATTTTGGATATTAGGCCAAACATATCGGATATATCGGAGGTGTTGCTTGCAAATATATTTTCCCATTTGGATGGTTGTCGCTTTATCTTGTTGATGATTTCTTTTGCTGAGCAGAAGCTTTTTAGTTTGATATAGTCTCATTCATTTATTTTTGCTTTTACTTCCTTTGCTTTTGAGGTCAAATTCATAAAATCCTCTTTAAGTCCAAGGTTCTTCAGTTTCGTTCCTATGTTTTCTTCTATGCATTTCATTGTTTCAGGTCTTATATTCAGGTCCTTAATCCATTTTGAGTTAATTTTGGCGTGTGATGATAGACGACAGTCTAGCTTCATTCTTTTGTAGGCGGCTTTCCAGTTTTCCCAGCACCATTTGTTGAAGAGGCTTTCTTTTCTCCACTGTATGATATGGTCATTTGAACTATGTTGCTTCTTCCAATCTAAGAACATGAAATATCTTTCCATTTTTTGTATCTTCTTCTATTTCTTTTAATAGGGTTTTATAGTTTTCATTATATAGGTCCTTCACATATTTCGTTAGATTTATTCCTAGGTATTTTATTCTTTTTGTTGCAATTGCAAAAGGAATTATTTTTTCCACTTCTATTTCTGACAGTTCATTATTAAAGCATAGGAATGCTATGAATTTTCGAACATTGATTTTGTATCCAGAAATTTTACTGTATTTGCTTATCGCTTCTAATAGTGTTCTTGTGGAGTTTTTACGATTTCCTACATAGAGAATCATGTCATCTACAAATAGTGACTGTTTGACTTCTTCATTTCATATTTGTATGCCTTTTATATCTTTCACTTGCCCGATTGCACTTGCTTGGACGTGCATTAAGACAATAATACATGACAAGTGTTAGCACAGATCTTGACCCATAACTGCTCAGTAAAGGACAGGTATTATAAAAACACTAGGAGAGAAGAATCCTTGTAAACAGAGAGGGTCCAGGCAGTAGTGTGCTGAAGCTGCTTGCAAGAGCCAATACTTAAATTTTCAGAAAATGTGTGAAACTGTTGTTAAACTTAGTCATCTTTGATATCAGCTATGGAGGGAGTATTTACACCATGATGACTGGTAGAGGCTAAAAATTAGGGCTCCCCCCTCCCCCAAGAGCTGGCTGTTAAGCATGCACCAGTATAACAAGAGGCCCAAGATTGCTCAGAGTTGTACCTTTTGGTGGTCTCAACTGTTGATGCTGTTCTACAGAGGAGTGTTCTCTAGGCTCTTTGTCCTGCCTTTTTCAGACTTTGCACTGCTGCTTTCTCATGTTTCACTCCTTTGTCTCAATTTCTCTCTTCCTTCAAGGCTCAGACCAAGCATCCTCTCCTCCAAGAGATCTTCCCTGACTATGGTCCTCTCTGGGAGGTTTTTTTCTCTGAATTTTCTATTTACCACATCCATCACTCATTTCTTATGTTAACACTCTTACTTATATGTCAGGCCAGTCTCTTGAAAGTTCTTTAAGCGCAGTGAAAGCAGAAGCCTTTGTTTCATCCAAACCCTCCTAGTGGGCGGCTCAGTAACAATCAGTGTTCAAAGACCTCTGCCTGTGATTCCGATAATTAGCTGTGTGTTAGTTTCCTTAACTTTAACCTCAGCCAATCAGTTTCCTTATTTGCACCATGAGCAGATGGGACAACAGGTATATTTCTCTTTATTGCACTTCACAGATGTTGTGTTTTTACAAATTGAAAGAAGACCATTCACCAATAGAAAGATGACAACTTGCTTTACTGTGACTCTCACTTTATTGTGATGGTCTGAAACTGAACCCACAATATCTCTGATGTATGCCTGTAAATGGTTTCTAAATTTTCTTCTAATACCATCTTTCTAACAAATCCTGGCTGAATTGAGCTAACTTCCCCCTACTAAACTGTGAATTCAAGAACTTGGAGCTCAAATGTGTAGTTATCCAACCTTATTGCCTAATAGGATCATCTACATATACTGTTTTCAGTGAAGGCTTATTAACCCCGGCAGGAACAATACTTCTAGGCAGATAATACACATAAGACCAACGATGAAAGGACACTATCTGAATCAATGAATAAGTCCAGCTGATGTCAGTAAATCTCATGCCAGATCTGCTTCTGTTTGTATAAATTTGCTGTAAGATTTCGACCACTTTTAAACAATCTTCTTGTGGCTTGTGAATGAGTCAGGGCTCCTGGAGGCCTGCTGCGTGCAGTCATGATCAGAGCTGGCTGATGAGTCACATTCTTTGTGAATGATCTCTCCTGGGCAGAGGCATATATAGCCCTCAGCCTACACACTGTTGATCAGCCTCTCATCTATCTGGTCAAAGCCCAGGGTCATAGGAACAGAGGCCCTGGAGGCCAGAGCTGAGATCAGGAAGATGCTTGTTCCATGGGATAGTTCTTATTCTTTTTCTTCTTGGGTAGGAAAGATCAATCGTTCTGTAAATCTTGGCAGATGTACCTTTAGTTTCTCTCTACTTTTTGGGAAGATTCATTGTGATAAGGCTTCTACCATGGAAATGTCAACATTTGCCTGTGGTTCTTGCTGAAGTTTTGAAAATGAAGTTTTTTTATGAGGGATGTGACACTTTGACTCCCACCCCCTCTCACCTTGATATTCATAAGGCTGCAAATGACATTTTCCTTTATACATCAGCTGGCACTATGACGTTTCCTGGTCAAGAATCAGAGGTTCACAGGACTGACCACACTTCCTAGATCTTTAACAATCTAACTTCCTAATTCCTCAGCTCTTTCCAGGGTTCTCAAAAGCCTATTCTTCAGAAATTCCAGTGCATTCTCATTCTCCCTTCTCCCTGCACTCCTACCTACCAGCCTCCTCCTCTTTCCTTCTTTACCTGCTGATACATTGCTGTGCTGATGCAATTATCCAGGCCTCCCAGAGCTTATGTTTTCTGCTGTTAGCCTGAGCTGAAATTATCTCTCTTCTTTACATATCCAAAGCCTTTGGTGACTGCAGCTCAAGGTGTAATCCACCCACAAAGGCAGTGGTTCATGTCTTTGTTCACTCATTCAGTCAACATTTGCTGAGCCCCTGCTCTGTGTTAGCCTGTTCTAGGCATTTGCCATCCAGTGAGGAAAAAGGGAGATTCCTGGTCTCATGGAACTTACACCATAGGAGGAAGAGAGAAAGAACAAACGAAAAGTAGATAAGTAAATATCAGATCTCAATAGTGGCTCCAGAATCTATACTGAAGGAACTTGTGGGTGGAAATTTGGTGGTGAAATTGTTTAATCTGATGCTGCCTGGTAAATTTTAATGTTAAAAGTTGAAAAGATGTTGCCAGAATCTGTGGGGGGAAGGGAGAGAAGGGAGGAATGGGGAGTTATTTAATGGTACAGAGTTTCAGTTTTTCAAGATGGAAAGAGTTCAGGAGGTGGATGGCGGTGATGGTTGTACAACAATGTGAATATATTTCATGCCAGTGAAGTATATACTTAAAAGTGATTAAGATGGTAAGTTTTGTTATGTGAATTTTACCACAATTAAAAGGAATTAAAAAAACAAAGAAATAGATAAGATAAAAAGTTTGCTAATCTTTACATATAAGACTGAGAAAATATCAATTGTCTGTATCCATAGCCATTATTGTAAGAACAGAATCCTTCATAGCATCAGAGAGTGCTGAGAACTGTGAGAAAATAAAGCAAGGATAGTTTTTAAACAGTAGCTGACCAATTGGGTGGTCATGAAAGCCTCCCTGAGTTGATGATGATAAACTGAGAGATGGATGGCCAGAGGGAACCATGAATTTGCTGATGTGGGAACAGAACTGCCCACAAAAGGAAATAGCTAGTGAAAAGCCCCCAAGGCAAGAGAGAACAAGCTTGGAATGTTCCAGAAACTAAAAGAAGGGACCTAGTGGCTGTAGCATGGCAGAGGAGGGGCGGATTGGTAGGAGATGGGGCTAGAGAAGTGAGCAGTCCTACTGGAATACAGCCATGCCCATGAGTATCTATATCATCTATGACTATGTTCATGAGACTAGGGCAGAATTGAGTAATTGGGACAGAGAACATATGACCTGCAAACCCAAAAATATTTACTATATGGCCCTTTACAGAAAAAGCTTACTATATGGCCCTTCACAGAACATATGACCAGCAAAACCAAAAATATTTACTATATGGCCATTTACAGAAGAAGGCCTATGCTTTAGAGAGTTAAAAGCAGGGCAGTGGAAGTTTAGGAAGATCACTGGTGCTGGGAGGCGTATTTGTGGCTGACTCTCCAGCTGCCTCCTAGGTCAGTCTGAGTGTTCAGCTAGACTGAGGGCAGAGACTATGTTTTGTTCCCTGCGCAGGGTAGGACATGAGAAAATGGAGGCAAAAAGTGGCTAAGGGACTTGTTTAAGGTCCTAGAGCTTTAAGTAGTGGAGTAAAGTTTGGGATTCCTGTTCAAGTGACTCACAGCCCAGCTGTCTTTGATCAGAGAAGCATGAAATGCCACTGTACAAAGTAAATCAGTGAAATGCAAGGGGCATAGAGAAATGATGCATAAAAGGAGCTATTTTAAATATTGGTTTTGGTAAAAAATAACCAGGAGTAGAGGTGACCTCCAAAAATCATACCATCCTCCAATCCCTGTGAAAGCAACATGTACTTTACTTGATGAGTAGTACTTGACTGATACAGTGTTATACTCGGAAATCTTCATTTGTTTTCTTGAAACCAGCAGTAGATTGTGTTGAGTAACTTACATAACCAAAAGAACTGTTTTCAAACATTCTCCCTGCCAAGTTTGACACCCCCAATACTCAAAGTGTTCCAAGGAAGGAAGCTGAGTTTCCACAGTGAAGAATAAAAAGAAAAGCTAGATGTTGGAACCAAGAGAGAGATTTTGCCAGGCCTAATTCATCAGGTAACATTTAGGATTTTCCAAAAAGTGAGTTTTGGCTAGTTACAGCAAAGTCATGAATCACAAAATAATGACATTATGAGCTGTAAACAATTTTAATTTATACAGGTGACATTTAAAATGCTAATCAGACCTTAAGATAATTGCTGAAAGTTAGGAAGCCTCTGCTAGGAATTCTTTGTTTCTATGGAAATGGTTCAAAACACAACCAGATCAGTGAAGGTGTTTTTGACTTGGGTTTTGACTTCTACAGAGCCAAGGAATTTGAGGACTGTCACTTGTGGTGATGCTTTTGTAATTGAAATCTATAAGCTCCAGTCTGTAAGCAGAGTGAAAACTAGCACAGCAAAAGAAGATTTCAGTATAGCTCTTGTGGTTTGATCACTTTGTAAATGAGGATGCAACAGTACTAAGAAAATTTGCCCTTTCACCAAATCTTATTTTGTGTTGATCGCAGGCCACTAAAAAAATCACATGGAGGTTTCTTTCCCCTCTATTGACAATATGTTCCACAATTTTTCAGGTACCGTGATTGTTCAATAATCAACAAAAGATTGAGGGCTTGACATGTGCTGGACACTGCTCTAGGCCCCCAGGGCATGGTGATAAATAAGGCTGACAAGGCCCCTGCTCCATTAGCTTATATAAAGAGGGAGAAATTAACACATAATCATTTGGTAATAGCCAATCTCCGATGAGTATTGCAACCAGAATGAAGCAGGGTAATGAGTGAGTGAGGTGAGGGGTGGAAGTTTAGATAAGTTAGTAAGTGGAGACCTTGTGGAGGGATTCGCATTTGAGCTGAGATCTGGATGTTTAGACAGTTTCCATCTACCTGAAGATCAGGAGCCAGTGTTCTAAGGCAGAGCGACCAGCAAGTACTCTTACTAAGAGCTGGGATAGAGGTCTGAATAGGACTCACAAGTTTCTGTAAATCCTTTCTTTAGACTCGTTTGAAGACAGTAATGTATACTGTTGTCTTAAATGCTTCTGAAAATTTTTGTTGCTGTATTTTTCTTTTTTTGTCAAGGGCATTACATTTAGGGCATTTTTCTCACAATGTGGAGATTAGCCTTGCCATTTATGCATATTCCCACTCTCACGTCTTTCTCTTCTGTTTTGTTGTTTTTGTGGACTTTGGAGTCAGAGCTCTAGGTTCAATTCACACCTCTGAAACTTAATAAGCTGTGTGACCATCGGCAAATTACTTAATCTCTCTGAACTTTAGTTTCCTCATCTGTAAAATGGGGACATAATAGTACCTGCCTCATAGGGTTGTTGTAAGCATTAAATCCTATGATGAATGTAAAACTCTTAGCTCAGAGCTTAGCATATAATACTTGCTCAATAAGTATTAATAGTAGATATGTTTACTGAATTCTTCACAGCTTTCCAAGTGCTTTCACATTCTTACAATGCCCACGAAATCCAGCGAGATAAACTGAGGTTCAGAGTCACTATCAGAACCAGGGGTGATGACAATAGAGAGAGGCTGTACTAATTGTTGAGGCCCCAGAGGTCTGGAGGGGCCCTGGAGTCTGACCATGATGTAAGCCCTATGTATGGATGTTTAGCTCCTGAGAGGGGACCTGAACACATTTTCTCCCCTGGGCTGAACCTAAGAGCTTTCCCAATGAGTAAAAGGTCCTCATTGGAGTCAGGGAGTGATCTGTGCAGGAACAGACTTTCAGGGATGACCAACTCTGCTGGCTTACCTGAGGTGTTTTCTGGGATGTGGGCTTTTTAGTGGTAAAACTGAGACAGTATCAGTTAAATTGGGACAGTTGGTTGCCTCAGACTTCCCAGGAGGCCACTGAAAAGCTAGAGGCAAAAAAAAAAAAAAAGAAAAAAATCTTCAGTGATGTTTGTCAATTTTTCTGTCTTTGGTTGAGAGTGATGCGTTCTAATGCTGAGTTTGGCTCAAAAACTAGGAGCATGCAGTGCCTGAAAATAAATGGATAGGTTATAGAAGAATTTCCAGATTGTGATATAAGCCAGAGAATGAGTGCAGTGGTAATCCAATATAGTGGCCACCAGCCACACATGGCTATTATTTGCAATGTGAATTTCTAAGAGTTAGTACCAGGAAAAAAATATCATTGTTAACTTGTATTGATTACACGTCGAAAAGATAATTTTTTAGATATATTGGATTAAATATGTTAGTAAATTTCCAAAAAAAAATGAAAGCAACACAACAAGAATTATTTTTTTCTGTCCCTGTACCTGTACAGATACCTGTATAGAAGGTCACTGCTAGCCACATGCACTGTGGGGAACCAAGAGGCCAGAAGAACAGTACCCAGATAATCGGCTCTTGTAGAATCTTAGTGGAGCCATCTTGAGGCAATTATGCCCTGGCTCCTCAAAGTTGGCCTGTGGACTCGTTGTATTGGTACCACCTGGGAGCCCGTGAGAGCTGCAGACTCTCAGCCCCCACAGCAGGCCTGATGAATCAGTCTTAGTTGAAGAAGATCCCCAGGTGAGTCATATGCACAATAAAATTTGAGACACTGTGGCCCAGGTTCTTAAACTTTGGTGAGTATCAGATACTCCTGAGAAACTGGTCGAGACTTTCAGGCCCCTTCCTGCTTCTACAAGCAGAGGTCTCGGAGCATTCTTAGCGCTCCAGGTAATTCTGATACACATCGCAGTCTGAAGACCAGAGACTTAAATGATTAGCTGTTTGTAGCGGGTGAAGGTGGACTCTTCTCACCAGTCTGAAATCTATCTGCAGTGTGGCAGACGCAAAGCTGGGGCTCAGGTGTAAGTTTATCTGTCGTTGCTCTATGATGCTTAGTCACAATGGGAGCCTATCCTACTGCAGTGGTAAAAAAGTCACCGTGGTATGAGTCAGGGCTCGTAAACCTGTCTCATCTGAAGTGCCAAGTCTCTGTGAGTCCATCCTTCAGTGAGGTGAGTCTGCACTTTGGGAAGAAATTATTTGTAGGGGGAGAAATTTGAATGTAAAATGACCTATATTTGTGCTACTTCTCTCTCCCCTCTCGGAGTTCTTGTCTGATGAGCCCCAGGGCTGAACCTAAGATGACTCCTTTACTGGGCAAATGCCTTAGGGGTTAGGGTGGGAAGTCATAGCTAACTAAAATGTTTTATGCAACATCATAGCAGGAATTGACACTGGTGGGACCCAGGGTCAATGGGGAGTATTTAATATGAGAATGGAAACGAGGTGCTGAGATTAAAGTCATTTAATTTACAGTTTGCCTTTGGAGCTGTAGCAAATGCCTGTGCTTCAACTCTGGGCCCACTTTTGGTTTTGCTGTGGCCATGATGGCTAGTTTTGTGAACGCTCAGACTTACTTGCCACTAGCAAGTGTCTTACTTTAAAGAGTTAGCTTTCTGCCTGGGGCTTAATCCAGCACAGGACAATCCCCACCTGGGAATTTAGGGGAGTAACTTCCCAAGGGACAGCTCTGAACCAGTGGGAGGAAAGCCAGTAGATAAATGCTTTAGACTCTGGTCCTTCATGGGTGTTTCTGGAAGGAGCTCTGTGTTTCTCTGCCTTTGGGGGAAATGGAGCTTCCGCTGCTTCTTGCAATCTCAGCATCATGGGTTTCTACCCTCGCTTACAAGCTTTCCAAGGCCTAGCGTGATATATTCTGTTGTATGTCATTTTGTTCATGGTTTTGTTACCATTGGGGCGATTGGAGCTCTGGTAACACGTGAGTCTCAGTTCTTTATCCCTGACGAAGAAATGAATTCCAAGTCAGCGACAGTTATGAGAGGTAAGATTTATTAAAGGAACATTTTGAGGTAGAAACAGGTCACACTTAAACTGGCTAACCGCATGGAAACGAGGATACGCTTCCCGTGAGGAGTGGGTTACAGCAAAGAAAGAGACCCGTGGAAGGAGGAGGTGGAAGGTCTGTACTATGGGTGGATGGTTACAAAGGTATTCCTAAGTGATTGACACTTGAGGTCATTTTGATTGACATGTGGCTGCCGTATAACTATTCTCTGCCTACGGTGCATGTGCTTACCTAAAATTCAGTCTGTTATAATTAGATTCATGAACTTCTGGACATGGGGATGATATTATAATGATGGTATAATGACTGAGGTTGTGGGCAGGTTAGGGTAGTACCTTCTGTGCAAGCATCTGTGGCTGGATTAAACCAGCTATAGATTTATGGCCCTCTAGTCCTTTGTCTCTTAGGCTGCAGGAGTGATTCTTTACCAATGGGGTATTCTTTGGGAGGTCTCTGGGTTGGGCCTCCACTCCTTTGTTCTCCTGTTGCTCAGGTCTGACTACCTAACAGTTTGACATGTGCTGTAAAGATAAGCCAGTGTACAACCAAACTGGACAGAGAAGCTCAGTCATCTGGTATATTGGTAGAAAATGCTGACTCATGGAAGTGGCAGCAAAGAGAATGTGGTTGAAAGAAGTAGACCTTCCCCTACTTCTCATACAACTGACCCTCAGTCTTCCTGAACCTCTCTTAGACCGTGCGATAGGCTGGGGTGCAGCCACCCAACTTTTCTTCCCTTGCCTTCACTCAGTGTCAGACCTGCATTGCAATCTGACAACTCCCCTGGTCTTCTTCAGAACCCCTTTCTATTTTCTCCTACAAGGAAGGCACTTCTACTAATAAAATCTTTGCATGTTTAATCCCATCTTAGTGTCTGTTTTCAGAAGACCTGGATTAACACATGCAGAATGATGTCCTCATATTCTTCCTTCTTCCCTCCTCTCATTTTTCTTGCCTGCTTTTTCTTTTTCTCCAGCATCATTGTTTCTTCAGTTGTCTTGGTTGCTGTTTTCTGTTGCTTCTTTGCTTTGCTCCAACCTCCTTATCAGTGGCTTCAGGTGTCTGTGGTCTGTTTTTAGTAACTACATGGTTGGTATGGGAGATGGGAATCACGTGTAGGGTCTGCATTGAAGGTTCAGCTTTCTAACCTGTGGAGTGCTGCTTCTCAGCATTAAGTGTGTACATTTGTGTTGAAATACAACAATGAAATGGGAAGTTATGGGTCTATTTTGATTTTGATACAAAGGGAACTACTTTTGAAATACTTGCTAAGAGCCAAACACCGCCTTGGGTGAGGTGGTTCACTCAATTGTTTTCATTAACTCCTCAGTGTCACCATGAGAGGTAGGGGTAGTTATTCCTATTTTATAGACAACAAGAATGAGAATTAACCTTATATGAGTTGCCCAGGCCCATGAATCCACCGCTTGTGTTTGAGCTGGGGAGCACAGAGTGTTTGATAGAATTGTTTTTTGAATTTGTCCCATGACTCCTGAGACCTATGGTGCATATTGTCCCGGTGGTATAAATGTGGAAATTGAGGCAAAGCACAGCAGTGACTCTGATACATGAAAGATCAGAACTGGCAAATGTCGAGCAGGTGCTTCAAAAAGAATTGGAGTCGGAGCATACATTGCAGGTTTAGTTGCGTTCCTGCCTGGTTTTTGAATATGAAAGCTCTGAGGTGAGTTGAAAGTTGAAGGCTTCATCCAGCTAAAAAAAGAAAAAAAAAGGCTATATGTGTGTCTGGCTGATTGGAGCCAGTTCTCTGTTCTCTGCATGCTGGGGTTTTAAAAAATGCATGATGAACCATACTTGCCCAGTGCTGATGTTTTATTCGGTTTCATGTGGTCCTTCTGATGCCTACTCTATCATTAGAGGCCGTTTTCAAAGGTGCCATGTGAGAAATGATGCAATACCCAGAAAAAAGGCACTGTGTTGCCTTTTTAATCTGATGTAAGCATCCTCATTTGTACAGATTTGGTTTCTAATGATCCTGTCCCCTTTGATCTGCTTCCTGAGCCTGGGCCAGATGTGCAGTCAAGAAGATATCAGGAGGGAGATTCTTTACTTGTTCTGAGCTTTATCCCTTCTTAGTTTGGCCAGGTTTGCAGAGGAATCCAGGGCTGGCTCCTTAGTGCAGGGACCTCCTGGGTCAGGCACTCAGGATTTCTTTTGGAAACCGGTATGGGAAGGAATCAGAAGAAAGGGCTACAGGTAAGGTGGGAGGTTCCCAGTAGCTTAGCACGTCATGGTCGGCTAAAGGAATGTATCATGTCTAGGAGTGGTAATTGATTGAAAAATGAGGAACCACTGAGTTCCAGTTACTTTGGATGGGTGAGGTATAGGAATGTGTATGAGAAAAAGAGAGAACTGTTTTTTGGTGAGATAAATTCTTAAGTTGTCTTAGAAATTATTGTTAGCCATTCATTTATTCAATCACTTGTTCACTCATTTATTGATTTCTTCACTCAGATATTTAGTAAGCACCCACTATGTGCCAGGCACTATGCTATGTGCTGGGGATATAGGAATGAAGGAGACAGACACAGCTTTGTTTTATAGGCCTTATAGTCCGGTAGATTTATGGGTTTGTGAACAATGCTTAGTTCTGTGCAAGATGCACAGATATAGAGTAGCCTTGAAATTTAATAAGAATACTAAGTAATCTTAACGTTATTTTTGTATTTAATCTAAACATATTTTAAAAGTTAGATTAAAATTTAAAACATTAAAAAATTGAACATTATATAGTGTATAGGCTATTTTGAATCAGTACATTTCCTCCCCTTTCTCCCAGTTCTTGGTGTGGTATCTCACATCCCCAGCCACTGTTATTGCTTCGAAGGAAAGGACTGTAGCCTGAGCCCCACTAATCAGAATTTTCCCTGGGACTTTAACTAATGAAATCTGGAGTGAGGAAGAACTCTTCTCTCTAGTAATGAAGCTGTAAGAATGACTATTGAACTACATGCATCCCTTGTTATGGGAACAATGAATTCTGTGAGACCAAATCTCTCAGATGGAGAGGGACACAGGGAGGGAGGGCAACACATGGGAAGGGGAACATGGAGGGCACAGAGGGGAAGGGCAATGGGGAGAGGGATAGAAGGAGAGAGATTGGGGCATGGGGAGAGTGAGGAGAGGCTGAGGGTTGGGGAAAGGGAGGAGAGAAACTGGGGTAGAGGGAGAGAGGAAGGTAGGGAGAGAGGGACTGGGAATCTAGAATTGAAAGCTGAAGCCTCTGTACTCAAGGTGCTCAGAGTTTAATAGGAAGGCTGACAGGTCATGGTAGACAGGATGCAGCATGGTCAGTATCACCACAAGGAGGGCATGCACTGGTAGGGGTACCCCACGTGGACTAGGTAGGAGTTACGGAAAGGCTTTAGCAGGAGAGCTGGGTCTTGAGAGGTGAGCAGGAGTTTGTCACAGTGTCCTAGTTTTCCAAGTAAAGCACAGGGTGTCCCAAAAATGTGAAGGCCAGGATTCCTGGTGAATTCTTGTAACTCCCAGAAATGCACATGGGCTATAGCACAGGGTGTGTGTTGAAGGAACATGGAAGGAGCTGGCCGGGCTGGGTTGGGGGCATTTTAAGCATTGTAGACTTTATCCCAAGGGCATTGGCCAGCCAGCATATGCTGCTATATGTGCTAAGCATACCCCATGCCCTACTGACACTGGGACCTGAAGAAAGAGCTGGGGAAACTGATAGATCTCTTCAACTCGCGGTTCCCCTTTCTCAAGTGATATCTGAATGCTGTATTTCCAGCAAAAAGTCCAACAACATTATCTGAGTCGATCTAACTTCTCAACACACTTGCTAAAAAAAGACAACACACCAACTACTTCCCTATACTCAAGCCCCAAATCCAAGAGTTTGCTGTCATTGTGTGGGTACCACACAGTTTTCTAGCTTTTCTTTTTTTTTCTTTCTTTTTTTCTTTAAGATTAAGGAATGACTTGCAGTTCTTGAAGCATGGAGTACAGATTGCATGTCTAATTTATTCAGCTCCCCCAGAGACCCTTGAGATAATTACAGTGGGAAATTCCGTTTTCTGAAAAAACCTAGATGCTGAGAGGATTATTTTGCCAGGTTCTCTGTAGGACCGTGTGCCTTGTGGAAATAAAAAGCACTTGATGTACCTGCTGGGGTGATTCTGAGGCTCAAAAGCCTGAACTGTCTCAGTGTTTCTGGAGATGTGAGACTGAGGCTATAGCATGTTTTCCAAAATTCAGTTTAGAAAACAATACATTCGGTTGTATAAGGTGATTTCAAACTTAACATTTCTCTTCTACATTGCTCAATTTCTAATACATGAATACCCACTATTATCTTGGAGACAGACTGCAAGTGGAATGAATTACTTTAAAAAACATTTTTATTTATTTTTCTATTTTTGTTTACTTTTTTCTTTTACTTTTTTTCTTTTTCCTTTTTAAAATTTTTGTTTTTAATTAAAAAAATGATTTAAATTTTTGTTTAAATCATTTTTAATCAAATTTTTGTTTAAATCATTTTTAATCAAATTATTTTTCTATTTTTGTTTACTTCTTTTTTCTTTTACTTTTTTCTTTTTTCTTTTTCTTTTTTAAAATTTTTATGTTTTTAATTAAAGAAATGATTTAAATTTTTGCCCCCCGCCCCTGCCAGTCTACCTTCCTCTTCTCTCCTCCTCCCTCCCCTCTGGTAACCACTAGTCCATTTCTTTGTAATCTTTAGTGAAGGTCACATATATACAGGAAAGGGCACAGTTCATCAATGTACAGCTCAATAGATTTGGTATTCACTAACTGGTTCACATGTGTCATCAGCCCCTAGGTCAAGAAATAGAACATTGCTGGGAGCACTCCAGCAGTGCCCTTGGGTTCCCACCGGCCCTGTTCTTCCTCTGAGGGTGATCCTGTCTGACTGCTGGTACCGCAGGTTAGTTAGTTTTGCCTCATTCAGTAATATGCTTGCAAGACTTGATCATGTTGAATGTAGTTGCAGTTCATTTATTTTCTTCACTGTCTGGTATTTCAATTGATGAGTATACTATATTTATCCAAAGCACTGTGAATGACCATTTGGGTTGTTTTTGTCTATTATGAAGAGTGTTGCTGTGAGCGTTCTTGTACATTTAATCTCGCCATCACTGTATTAGAGTTCTCTACAGAAACAGAATCAAAAGCGTGTGTGTGTATTATTTTGAGAAATTGGCTTATGTGACTATGGAGTCTGGAAAGTCCAAAATGTGCAGGGTAGTAGCAGTCTGGAAACCCAGAGAAGAGTTGCAGTTTGAGTCCAAAGGTGGCAGAATTTCTTTTTCCTCTGGGCAGGTTAGTCTTTGTTCTCCTAAGACTTTCAACTGATTGAACGAGGCCCACCCATATTATGGAGAGCAATCTGTTTTAACTCAAAGTTTATTGATTTAAATGTTAATCTCACCCAAAAGCACTTTCACAGAAACATCCGGAATAATATTTGACCAAATATCTGGGTATTGTGGCCTAGCCAAGTTGACCTATAAAATTAACTGTTAGTCATTTACTGAACATCTGCTATGGGATCTCCCCTTTGCTGGTTCTAGGGTGGGTAAAAGATGGTGGGGGTGCCCTAAAATATAGTGTATTAGAAAATTAGAGGTAAAATGAGGCAAACAGATGAAGAGATGATTGTTATTGAAAAAATAGTTTATTACTCAGAGTTCCCAAGAGAAGGGGGCATGTTACACCCCAAGGTGGATGGAGCACACAGGGAAGAACCAGAGTCAGTCAGGGGCAGAGGAAAAGAAAGAAATGGTGGTAAGAACCTTTTTGTGGTTTTTGAGAGAAACAACCAGTGAGTCAGGATAAGCAGGGTTAGGATTGGCTAGTTTGAATAATTTTAGTGGGCTCTGGAGCATTGGAGCTGTCTTTAGTTTTCTGGTACTTGGTTCTGGTCTGGTTAGAGCAGGTGGCTAGTGGCCTAGAGTGTGAGAATCCTACAAAGGAGGTGGTTGGGGGTATGGGCTCTGGGTTGGTTGGTTTGCATTTGTAAAGTACATCCTTGAGTGAGTTTATTGTCTCTAGGAATTGGCTAGGCTTGGGAGGGGCAGCCCTCTAGGGTCAGCAAGGCCCCAGATGTCAAAGCATCAGAATAAGACAATAAAAGACATGGTTAATACTGAGAGCAGATAAGGGATGATAATCTACCAGCAGATAGTGTTAGGGTGGTGGACAGAAAGCACTGTGGAGGAGGACTTGGGACCTAGAGTCCTTCATTAATGAATGATTCTTATCACATCTCACTGTAGTGATCCCCATGTTACTAATGAAGAAATCGAGGCTCAGACAAGTTAATCAGGTCTCTGGCAGTGAGTACTGAAGAGGCTGGAACCCAGGTCTTTCTGACTTGCCATTCTTAACCTTTATGCTTCTTTTCCCTCCGAAGATTGTTCAAAACATATCATTCCTACCTTTCTAACCCCGAAGGGTTATTAGAAGATAATGACTTTATGTAAGTGAACATGCTTTGTAACTAGTGATGAGCTAGTTACCTTCTAAGTAGATAGAAGGTAAAATTTTTATGAGGTTATATTATAGGAATGTTACTAGGATTCATCTTCGAAATATATAAATTCAATTTATAGACTCTTAGAACTGGGAGAGATGTTTGGAAATCGTTTGGGTCCTGTCTCCATTCTCAAACAGGCGAAATCCAAAACTCATTTTCTCCTGGAGGGCTGCTAGACTTCCTAGGAACCTTATATATTATCACTGTGATGAAAAACAGATCAGTCAATGGATGTTTATTTTACAGAGACTTTGCTTAGTAAGTTACTTCTTCAGTGTACCCAATCTGAGTGTTATTAACAAAGTTTCTGGATGTACCTAATTTATCTCAAAGATGTGGCTTGAGATCCAGCTCAGTATATGTTACAGATTACCCAGTCTGGTGTGGTTAGTCATAGTCTCACAGAATTCAGAGTTCTTTGCCATAGGAAGAAAGAGCCCTGAGTTAAAGGCACGGCCCTCAGGCTCTATAACTGCTCAGCTGCAAACTAGCTGGGTGATCTTGGATGGTAAAACTTGAACATTTTGAGCATCGCTTTTCTCATAAACCCAAAGAGTTGGGCTAGATGATGTCTCAGGTCCCTTTTAGCAAGGAAGGCGATAATTGATCATTTAGGGTTTGGATAGTTAATGTCATTTTGATAGAGGGACAAAGTACTTATAAGTAGCTGGGAAGCTCTTTGCGATATCTGGTAGTTCATAAAGTGGATAAGATTTACATGAGTAGCTGAGTCCATCTTTTACTCTCATGCCAGCTATCTGCTGACTCTACTTCTTTGGTTAGCCTTGGTTTACTATAAATTAAGCTTAACTGCTTCTGCCTGGGAATGATGGCCTATAAATCAGCACTGGAGGAGAGAGGCTATGTCAAGGGCTCTTCATAGGTTACTCTAACCATTGGAAAGACAACATATTTTCTGGCAATTGCTCCTGAATATTAGTTTATGTCTTGGCAACTGTTTTCTTAATAATCCAAAGCTATTGTGGAAGCATAGGTCATGTAGCTTGGGCCCTTGGCTGCCTTTTCTACCTGGCGGGGGCTTATTCATCATGTCTTCTTTGTTCCCCATGGAATCCTCCTTTATGCAGCACCATGAAACAAACTGACCTATTTCCAGATAATTACATCATTAAATACCACCCCCCCATTTTTTTTGAAAAAGGAGGTAATTTTTTCCAAAGTTAAACTGTATATTAATGCCTGTTTTAGTAATGTCATACATATGGCTCTCCCTTAAGGGCTGGCCCAGCATCAGTGAATTGATGGTAATTCTTAGCACTGGTGCTTAATCAGACATGCCCTTACATTGGCAAATAATCATTTTTTTTGTTGTAATTATCTAGCAAAATATACGAAAGCCATTTCAATGTCACCTTGAATATCCACATTGTAAAAAAAAAAAAAAAGACACTTCTATGCCATTTGTAGTTGGTTTCCTGAGCTTAGAGAGTTATTGGAGTTCAAAGTGTTCTCATTAAAATTAGAATTTGTGCTGATATTTCCATATAACCCTCAGCCCCATCTATCTTCCAATCCAACATATGATTGCTAAGCTCAAAAGAGACCTATGACTCAACTCCTATACTTCTCCAGAACCTTCCTAAATTTACTTACAAGTTGGAAAGAAAGGTGAAACTATCTTCATTTTGCCTTTTCAACCCACAAAGACTCAGCAAGTAATTGCAGTGGCCTGCTAGTGAACAGCAATAATTAGGTCATTTTTACGGAAAGGAGACGCCCCCTACAGTAATAAGGGTGACAGATTTAATCACTTCTCTGTGGGGAAAATGTCCAGGATTTGGCAGTTCATTACAGAAATGGAGACTTGTTGAAAGAGAACTTATAAATCAGAAAATGGAGTGTTGTTGATTATGTACACGTTGCTTCCAAGGCATAGCATCTCCTCAGGGTGCCTCAGCTCCGCTGAAGGCCACATTATGCCAAGGAATCTGGACTCAGAGTAATTAGTTATGAGGTATTTCATGAATATCCAAGACACTGGGGTTTTCAACCCATGAGAATGCTTCAGGCTGAAAAGTGAGGTTAGCAGTAGTAAATTGCTCGTACTAGATTAGGATTTGTTACCTTCCCAGCAACTTTCCATATTTGCAATATGGAATTCAAGTTGTTGAGGTCACTTCAAATAGAAGGACACAATATGTCTTGCCTGAAAAAAAAATCACTGTTGGTGAAAGACTTTATGAAGTTGTTAGTGTAGGTTTGAGTTTGGCAGTGGCATAATTTGTATGTAGAAAGTATAGCTGACATGGTCTGTGCCTCACACATATACTTTTGGCACTAACTTTTACATGCACAATACCCGTGATTAGCTGTGCACATCTGTGGCTTTCTGTCTGAGAGTTATTTGTTGTTGTTGAGTGTCTGCTCTGAGTGTGTGTGTGGCAAGATGGTAGTGCTGGAGCAAAGCACTGGAAGCAGTCTTCAACTAATGTCAGATGGAGAGTTGGTGAATTAAATGCTCCAACTCTCTTGCATTTTGGTTGAGATAAGTCTGAGGCTTGTTCTCCCCTGTCTGCTAGAGCTCTCCAGTGAACCTGACCTCCAGTTGCCTACAGCAATAACTTGTTCCATAATGAATCTTTAATTGACTTCTTCCGCATCTCCATCTCATTACTTCATTGCCATTATTTCCCAAATGAACTAATTCATATATATCCTTGCCTCAAGTTTGCTTCTAAAGAAACTCAACCTAATTTAAAGGGTGAGATTGTTTCTAAACAAGACACTGTACATATAACTGGGACATAATGTGGCTGTTTCCACCCACCATGCTAATATCTCAGAGGACAATAACTCAGCATGACATAGCATATTCCAGTTTGTTTCATGGAAATAACTGAGGTCAGAGAGATTCTTTCTCTAACTCTTAGCAGAGTGGAAAGTGAAGTGATAATGGATTTATCAGGCTAATGTTAGGTTACGCTGCAATAACTCACATGTTAACCAAATCACAGTTTAATGCTAATTAGGTAGATCTCCTTGGTGACTTTCTTGTAAGAGTAACTCCAGAATTTGGTCTTTGACCATCTGAACCAGCTGGCAGTGTTAGGAAATGAGGATGAAGGTCGCAGCCAGCAATGTTTCCCACTGAGCAAGGGACGGAGGTCTGAGGGTCAGGTGGGGATGAGCAAATTCTGGGAGAAGCACAAAATAGGCTCCAATATAGGTGGTTACCAGAGGGAAAAGGGGAAGGAGGAGTAGATAAAGGTAAAGAGGGTCAAATATATGATGACGGAAGGAAATTTAACTAACTTTGGGTGATGAACACACAATGCAATGTTCAAACGATGTATTATAGAATTGTACACTAGAAATCTATATAATTTTATTAACCAATGTCACCCTAATAAATTTAATTAAAAAATAGGCTCAGTACAGTGGCAAAACTATCCGCAGGCAAGGTTTTGTTAAACATATGTGCAAAAAGTAAAAAGTCCTCAGATTATCAGAATAAATGCTCACTTTGACTTCTAAAATGTCAGATATTCATACTCTTAGATTGCCTCAACTCATTAATTACTATGAAAATCTGTACAACAGGCCGACTAGTGCAGCTAGTCAGTCAAATAATTGGTATCTGACCTACTGCAAAAAAGTCACACCAGTCATTTGTTAATTTGCATCTTATAGTCTGAATAGACAAATTGTGGTGAGATTGTACTTTTTACTTTGCAACTGGTTAAGTTGGGAGACTGTGAGCCCAGTTAAAACTTAGAGCTATTAGGTAAATTGGATAGACTTTTATAGGGTTGTTGATCCTAGGGTTCTTTATCAAGAGACACAGAAATAAAAGGAATGCAAAATATAGTTGAAAGATACAATCATAGGGAAATTTATAATTTTTTTTTTCAAATGTTAAACTAGATAGAGAGTAAAGTATGAACATAAGATTTCGAGTAAGAAAACCTTGGGTCGAGCTTCAGCATTATTACATGTCAGTTGTATTGCTCTGAGCAGTTTTCTAACTTCTCAGCTTCAGTTTCCTCCTGTCCAAAATTGAGATAGTAATAGTATCTGGGTCTGAGATTTAATGTAAGATTAAATGACTTGAGACAAAGTACTTGGCATGGTGTGCGACAGATGACAAGGATGTAATAATGGTAGCTATTGTTTATATTCTTACATGTAAAGTAGGGCTTCAGTTATTTATTCACTGTTTAAACAAATATTTATAGAACAGCTACTGAGTGCTAGGGACTGTGCTAGATGTTGGGAATAAAATTGTGAATAAAAATAAAGCCCAGTCCTTAGCCTGAAAGAGCTCAGAGTCTGGTCAAGGAGATAGACCAGCAGTGAGCAAACATATTCTTAAAGGGTCAGATGGTAAATATTCTAGGCTTTGTGGGTCATAGATATCTGTTGCATCCATTCAGCTCTGCCACAATAGCAGGAAAGTAAACTTAGATGATACATAAATGGATGGACATGGGTATGTTCTAGTAAAACTTTGTTTACACAAATAGGTAGAGGTCCAATTGTCCTGTGGGCCATAGTTTGCTGACCATTGAGATAGCTAGTAATATATGAACATTAATAGCTAGTATTCATTGAGTGCTTACCATGTATGTTTATTTAATAAACACTTATATAGCTATTACTATGAGCCAGACAATGATCAAATCACTTTACGTATTTTAACTCATTTAACTTCTTTTAATTCCATGAGTTTGGTATTATCCCCATTTTACAGATGAGGAAACTGAGTCATCAGAGGTTAAATAAATAAGAGATGGGGCTGAGATTTGAACCCAAAAAATCTAGTGCCAGAATCTGGACTTGCAACTATTACACCACTTCCCTTACATAGACACTTAACTATGAACTCTGAAAAGTACATGGAGAGATTAACAATGATGTCTGCCTCTCAGGTCGTTGTGACCCTACAAAGACATGAAAGCACTTGGTAAGTTGTAGTAGGTTATGGAAATATTATTATTTTTCTCTCTGGAGCAGCAGCCTCCTGCTACTTGTGAAGAGTTTGGTTTTGTTTCTAACCTGCAGAGCAGAAGTGGGTTGGGTGGCTTGACTACAGGTTTTGGAAAGAGAAAATAAACCAGCTCTCTGAGGCCATACCTCATTTCTCTCTTTAAATGTTTTTAAACTTGAGGAATAAAGTATTAACATTGGTCTTTATGCTAGTTCATCTATAGAGAAACCCCAGGAGATAGTTATTATTGTCATCTCCATGGAGCAGACAAGGAACCAGAAGCTCAGGAAGAATAGGGACAATGTGCCCTAAGATCATAGCTGAAGGTGGTGGAGCCAGGATTGGAACCTGGATTCTCTAATTCTGAGGCCTGCATTCTTGGCCCGGGCTCCAAGGCATATTGTCCTGTGTGTACCTATTGTCTCAGATCCTGCTCTTGATTTCATCAACTGATTAGGGTAGAGGGAAGTGAGAATTGGTTAAAATGAGTATAGCTATGAAAGGAGATGGTATTCATCTTATTCAGCCAACGTCTATGAAATGCAAACAGTTTACTAAACAGCAGTGTGCCCATCCTGATAATTAAAGATCCTGAAAAATAATGACTTGGCCTGGAGGTATCATTACCTGCAATACCAGCTTAGTGTCTGTTTCA
The DNA here is from genome assembly GCF_902729225.1 of Pteropus medius. Classification (NCBI taxonomy): domain Eukaryota; kingdom Metazoa; phylum Chordata; class Mammalia; order Chiroptera; family Pteropodidae; genus Pteropus; species Pteropus medius. Next base: position 3,987,376 of record NW_024343578.1, read on the forward strand.
AACAGTGATAATTTTTATGTCCTGCCATAAATGATCACTTAAGCAGCCTGAAATGAAAACAGGGCACAATGTCCCCTGTGCTTATGGAGTTTGTGCTGAAAAGCTGAACTTGATCTTGAAGAGAAATGCCCATTTGTGCCCCAAACTTCCATGATCTTTACGTTTTAATAAACAGTGGACTGTGAAAAGCTTGTTTTGAACCGAGGAGGAAGGAACACAGGAGGTTTCTGTGCTGGGTGGAAAAGAGGGCAGATAGGGTTTGAGATGGCTTTAGAAACCATCTGGGAGGCTCTTGTGGGTTGAATTGTGCACCCCTCCCTCCTCCAAGATATGTTGGAGTCCTAACTCCTGGCACTTGTGACTGTGACCTTATTTATCAATAGGGTTTTTACAGATGTAATTAAGATGTAAGTTAAGATGAGGCTATATGGGTGTGAGGTGGGCCCTTAATTTGGTGTCCGTAAGAGAGAGACACAGGGAAGATGGTCACGTGAAGGTGACAGAAGCAGAAACTGGAGTGATGCAGCTGCAAGCTAAGGAAGGCCAAGGACTTATGACAGTCACCAGAAGCTGGGAAGAGGCAAGGAAGGATTCTCTCTCTCAGGTCCTGAAAGGCGAATGGCTCTGCCAACATCTTGATCTCGAACTTCCTACCTACAGAAATGGGAGAGAATAAATTTCTGTTGTTTTAAGCCATCCAGTTTGTTGTACTTTGTTATAGCACCCTTAGGAAACTAATACAGAGATGTTTCTGACTTGCAGAGAGCAAGTAGGTGTGTGTGTGTATGGGGGAGAGGGGTTGAAACACTGAATAACTGTATTCATACATTTCTTAATTTGCCATTCAAACAGGAGGCAGTATTGTATGGTAATTAAGAGCAAGGCTTAGGAATCAGACCTATATTTAAATTTCAGTTCTGCTACTTCTGTGCTGGGTGATTTTAATAATAATAATTACAACATTTATTAATGAATTACAAATCCTAGGCCTTGTGCTTTGAGTTGAATATGCAATATATTCGTTTTATAGAGAGGAAACTGAGGCACAGAAGAGTAAGTAGCTTCCTCAAAGTTAAATAGCTAATAAATGGTCGTGGAACTAGAGTCCAGGTACTCTGACCCCAGAGATTCTTCTATTAACCACTATGAAATACTTTAGTCCCTATTTCCTCAAGTGTTCAGTGGGTAGGCTCCAAATAACTGTCACAGAATTTTTATGAGGATTCCACTTAAAAGAATTTAGGCAACATGTAGAGAAGGAAACTCAGTTATTCATTAAAATTATTTATTAGTTATAGACTCACAGGAAGTTGAAGAAATAGTACAGTGAGGCCCTGAGTACCCTCACCCTACTTTCCCCAATGATAACATCTTACAGAATTGCAGTACAATGGTAAAATGAGGGAAGTGACAATGGTACAATCTACAGAATTACTAAGTCTAGTAATCATCAGTTTTCACAGGTACGTGTGTGTAGTTTTATGCCATTTTATCGTATGTATAGTTTTGTGTAACCACCACAATCAAGGCACAGAACTCTTTCCATTTTACATAGAAACTCCCTTGGGCTACATGTCTGTCTGTCTGTCTGTCTATCTATATAGATATATATATAAACATATATATATCTATATAGATAGATATGTATTAAACTATAGTTGGTATACAATATTTAATTAGTTTCAGGCGTATAATATAATGATTTGACTTATCTACCTTACAGTATGATGACCTCACTAAGTCTAGTAATCGTCTGTCACCATGTAAACTTATCACAATATTATCAACTATATTCCCTATCACCTTTTACCCTTCTCCTCATCCCTTCCCTTCTGGGAAGTATCATTTTGATCTCTGTTTCTATGAGTCTATTGAGTCTATCGATTTCCTTTTTGATCCATTGGTTGTTTAGTAGCACGTTGTTTAACATTCACATGTTTGTGTTTTTTTCCAGTTTTCTTCCTATAGTTGATTTCTAGTTTCATGTATTATGGTCAGAAAATATGCTTGATATAATTTCAGTCTTTTTGAGTTCATTGAGGCTTGTTTTGTGTCCTACTATGTGGTCTATCCTGGAAAGTGTTCCTTGCACCTTGAGAAAAATGTATAATCTGTGGATTAGGGATGAAAAGTTCTATAAATATTATATCATTCTTGTAAATTGTTGCATTTAAAGCCATTTCCTTAAAAAAAAAAAAGCCATTTTTTTTCTTTATTTCTCTCTGGATGATTTACTTATTGAAGTAAGTGGAGTATTAAAGTCTCCAAATATTATTGTATTAATTTCTGCCTTTATGTCCATTAATATTTGCTTTATATACTTGGGTGCTCCTATGTTGGATGCATTGATATTTATATTTGCTATGTTGTTTTCTTGGATTGACCCTTTTATTATTTTATTATTTATTAATGTATTTCTTTGTTTTCTTTGTTTTAAAGTATATTTTGTCTGATATGAGTATTGCTACCCCAGTTTTTTTTTTTTCATTTCTATTTGCATGGAATATCTTTTTCCATTCTTTCAATTTCAGTTTCTGTGTGTTTTTCAATCTAAAGTAAGTCTCTTGTAGGTGGGTCTTTTTTTCTTTTTATCCATTCTGCCACCCTGTGTCTTTTGATTGGAGCATTTAGTCCATTTACAAATAAAGTAATTATTGATTGATATTTGGTTATTACCATTTAGTTAATTGTTTTTGGTTGTTTTTGTTCTCTGTTCCTTTCTTCTTTTGATCTCTTTCCTTTTGACTTACTGGTCTTCTTTAATTTTTTTTTTTTTGGGTATCTTTCTTTTTATTTCTTTGTGTATTTTTGGTAGGTTTTTTGTTTGTCATTACTGTGAGGTTTGTATGTATTCATCTATATCTGCAGCAGTTATTTTAAGCTGATAGGCATTTAAGTGCAAATGTATTCTACATTTTACTCCCCCTCCATTCTTTATGTTTTTGATGTCATATTTTACATTGTTTTGTGTACCCCCTGGCTGTTTATTATAATTATAGTTAATTTTCCTACTTTTGTCTTTTAACCTTTATATTAGCTTTTTAAGTGATTGATTCACTGTGATTATTGTATATTTACCTTTAACAGTGAAAAAAAATTTTTTCTTTTCTGTATTTTCTTATTTCTGGTTATGGCCTTTTCTGTATAAAGAAGACCCTTTACAATTTCTTGTAGATTGGTTTAGTGGTGGTGAACTTCTTTAGTTTTTGCTTGTCTAGGAAGTTCTTTATCTCTCCTTCAATTCTGAATGATAATCTTGCTGGGTATAGTATTCTAGTGTGTAGATTTCTTTCTTTCAGCACTTTAAATATTTTCTGCCACTTCCTTCCGGCCTATAGAGTTGCTGCTGAGAAATGCCTTATGGGAGGTTTCCCTTGTATGTGACTTGTTTCCTTTCTGCTGCCTTCAAGATTCTCTTTTTCCATAATGTTTGCCATTTTAATTACAATATGTCTTGGTGTGGTTTTCTTTGGTTCATCTCGTTTGGAACTCTGTTTCCTGGACCTAGATGTCTGTTTTCTTCTCCAGATTAGGAAAGTTTTTAGCCTTTATTTCTTCAAATATAATTTCTGCCCTGCTCTTTCTTCTCTTTCCGGAATCCCTATAATGGGAATGTTAGAGTGCTTTATGTTGTTTTAGAAATCCTTTATACTGTCCTCATTTTTTAAAATTCTTTTTTCATTTTGCTGTTCTGCTTTGGTGATTTCCACTATTCTGTCTTCCAGGTAATTAATACATTATTTTGTTTTAACTAATCTGATGTAGATTTCTTTTAATGTAGTCTTCATTTTAGTTATTTTATTCTTCATCTCTGATTGATTCTTTATTATATTTTCTAACTCCTTATCGAAGTGCTCTCTGAGTTCCTCTATTTTATTCTCAACTTTGTCAAGCATTCTTTTGACCACTTCTTCGAATCCTTTATCAGGCAAGTTACTCATCTCCATTTCATTAGAGTTTTTCTCTCAGGTTTCCTCTTGTTTCTTCATTTGGGAACATATTCTTTTGTCTCCTCATTTTGTTTGAATTTCTGCATTTGCTCCTATCAGTTAGGTGATATAGCTATCTCTCCAATTTTGAAAAAATGGTCTTGCGTAGAAATGGCCTCTGTGCATACTGTGTGCTGGGTGTTTTTGACAGGTTGGCTGGAGTTGGGGTAAGCATTTGCAGTGCCTGGGGTGCTAGCAGGTCAGAAGGAACAGGTTTGGGTTGGGGCAGCCTTGGGTGTGTGGGCTTTCTTGCCCTGCTGGGCTGGGTGGGCCAGTCCTGTAGGCCTGTTGATTCTTCTCTTGATCCAACTGGGGCTGCCTGGTGTGCAGTTCTGGCTCACTCTATTGATTTGATTACTGCTGGTCTGGGTGCCCTATGAAAGTGTGCACCACGGCAGCACTCTGCCTTCTCCCTCTTAGTCTGTATGAGGCTTCTCACTGCATGCATGGCTTGCCCAATTGTTTGAGTGCTGCCAAAGCCCGGTCTAAGCAAGACTGTCCCATGGACACAATTGCCACAGTATCCTGATTCCCTCTCCAGGGGAGGGGCTGCCCAACATTTGTGCTGAGGCTCCCTAGTGGTTTCACTTTTGCTCCAGGAGGGGCAGCCCAGTTGGTATGTATAGCTGTGGACTGGTGCGAGTGAACCTCAGCACCCTGTTGGGCTTGCTGGACCTAGCTCCAGATGGGGGCATCCTATGCATGCTTGCTGTGGTGCCCTCTTGTTCCTGCTGGAGCTAGCTCCAGGGTAGGTCCCTGGGGACACTCTACTGTGGCTTCGCAGGTCAACCAGAGCACTTGGATAGAACTCTTGCCCACTCTTACATTCCTCCAAGTGCAGGAGGAATATAAGCAATGGTGCTCACTGGCTCCTTCAATCCTGATGGGTTCCTTTAGATTCTGGGGGACTCTTACATTTCTCCAATCTTCTTAATATGGTCTCTCTCTCTCACTTTGTGGTGCTGAAGCTATTTAGTAGTCCCTTGGTTGTCTCTTACAAGGAATTGCTCCAAATATAGGAGTGCATTCAGTGTGTTTATGGGAGTGGGTAAGCTCTGCATCATCTTAATCTGCTATCTTGGACCCACCTCCTACATTTTCATATTGCTTTCTATCTCCTATGCCTAAGCCCTGGCTACTATGAATTTGTTCATTTCTACGATTTTGTCATTTTGAGAATGTTATATAAATGGTAACATACTGTATGTAACCTTTTGAGATTGGCTTTTTTTTTTCTCTCAGCGTGACAACAAATATTTTTTGAGCTCCTCTAATGCCAGGTGCCATGACAGAAACTATGGGTACAGAGAAGTCAAATCCCTCACTTTAGCATCAACTTGCTGGTGAGAAAATGTCTCCAAATTTATAAAAATAGAGACCACTTTTTTGGTGGCAGACTTTGCCTCTTTTCACATTGGCCTATGTTTCCATCCCATTTTATTCCTTAAGCCAAACATTCTCAGTATTGCCATTAAGGAGCCTGTGAAGAGGCCGTGTGCTAGGGAAAATCTGTGGTGGCAGTATTTTAACCTGCACAGCTCCACAAACACCAGATTACCCTTTATTGTAATGGTGGCCTGGGAGCAGATTGGCTGCTTTTGTAATTCCACCAACTGCTGTCATAGCTGGGTAGTTTGGTGCATTTATGTACAAAGGTTAATTCCCTGTGGCTTGATCGATAGCAGGAAAGTGGAAAAAATTAAGGACTGTAGTTTGGTATGTTATCTGTTTGAAATGTACTGAAAGAATTATTCAGTCTATGAAAGTACAAGGTAGAACGTGGAACAGCCGCTTGTTTTGCAAAAAGATTAAGATCCTCATACACTGGTTGCTAGTCTCCTCATTGTTACTAAGAAGCTTTATGTCCTGAGCAGATCAACTCCTTTGGACTGCTTCTGTGAAGGGAGAGATTTGGGTTATTTGATCTTTAAAGTCTTTTACAGATGTGAAAAATAATCGGTTTTGTGTTTTGTGACTTGAGTTCATATAGTTATCACATCTCCATGCCAAAACTAAGACTAAAAAGACCATTGGAGGCCCTTATTGTCCCTTCGTTACCAAGATCCAAACATACCTGCATCAATACCCACTACATTGTCATTGTCTTACTGTGCTCCCTGGCATAAGTTTCCCCACTGCTACCAAAGGCCGCCCTCTGTCTAAATGCTTTAGAGTCCAATCCTCTTCACCTTTACAAGGTCCTGTTTCTAGCATTTCTCTCTCCTGCATTATTTTCTCTCTTTCCTGGCTTGTTTACTGCAGTATATGAATGAGCTCTAGCTCTTGTTTATCTTAAAAATAAACAGCTCTCCTTTGCTGCTATGTCCTCCTCCAGCCACCATCAGATTGCTCTTCTTCCCCTTATTACAGACATTTTGAGAGTTAACCACTTTTGCTGTTTTCTGTTTCTTACCTCCCAGTCCCCTTTCAGCCACCTATAATTGAGCTTCTATGTTCATGAAGCCAGTGAGACTTGGCTTGTCTTCAACTGCCCCCATGTGGCTAAGTTTTGTGGGCCCTTTTTTGGCTTCATCTTGGTGACTTCTTAGCATTTTGATTTTCCTCCTTCCTGCTTCATTTTTGTCTTGGTCTTTGCTGTGCCACATTTTTTGGGCCAGTTCTCCTTTGCTAGATTTCCCTCCTCAGGGTTTGGTCCTGAGCCCTCTTTATATCTCTCTCTACACACACTTTCTGGAAGTTCTAATCTAGCAGCTCCCCTCCCCCCCAGCTTAAAATATATATGAATTTTGTTCGCATGTGCTTATTTTTGACCTATTTCTCTCCTTTAGCTCTAGATTTTTGTATCTGATATTCTACACGGCATCTCAACTTGAATATTTCATTGGAATCTCAAAGTTATGTTGTGCAAAACAGTTCTAATTTTTTTCTTCCTTAATCTCCTTTTCTGTGTCTTCCTTACTTAGTTTTTCAAACTATCATGCTAGGTTCTAGGCCCAAATTGAATTTTTCCCTTTCTTTCATTTACCTTATCAAATCCAAGTCATTTGGATTTAATCTCCTGAATGCATTGCAAGGTTTTCCATTTTACCATGTTCACCCTTGTTTCTCCATTCAGTGTCATCACCATATCTCACCTGGCTATTGTAATGCATCCTACCTGAACTCTCTACTTTTACTTTTGCTTTCACTTCATTTTTTACATTCATTTTCATGCATCACCACCTGCAATGATCTTATTTTACTTATTTGTACTTGTTAACTGTCTCTTCCACCATTTCCCCTGAGGTCACAGGCTTTTTCTTATCACTCTCTATTTATAGACAGAAATAAATTTTTGAATAAAATGAATGAGTGAGCGAGGCTGAAAGGAAGTAATTTCCCCCCAGCTTTATTGACATAATTGACATATAACATTGTGTAAGTTGAGGTATACAGTGTGTTGACTTGATATGTTTATATATTGCAAAATTATCACCACCATAAACCTATGCTAACAGTTTCATCATGTCACATAATTACCATTTCTTTTTTGCAGTAAGAACATTTAAGATCTACTTTCTTAGCAACTTTCGAATACGTAATACAGTATCATTAACTGTAACCACCCAGAATTTATCTATCTTATAACTGGAAGTTTGTACTCTTTGACCAACATCTTTCCATTTCCCCCCTCTCCTCAGTCCCTGGTATCTGCTATTCTCTCTGTTTTTATGTTTGGCTTTTTCAGATTCCCCATATAAGTGATATCATAGAGTATTTGTCTTTCTTTGTTTGACTTATTTAACTCAGCATTATGCCCTCAAGTTCCATCCATGTTGTTGAAAACAGCAGGACTTAGTAATTTTAGGCATGAAAATAAAATAATGATTTTAGGCATGAAAATATAATAATAATGTTAATTACAGCTAACAATGAAGTAGTGCTTACTCTGAAGCAGAAACTCCATTTCTTTAGGCCAGGGAACTGAGGCCTGGCAATGGTTAATGACTTTCTAAAAGACCTGTAGCCATAACAGAGGGGAGGAGGGAAGGGGGAGGGAGGAGGTGGATGGGTTAAAAGGGGTCAAATATGTGATGACAGAAAGAATCTAACTATGGGGGGTGAATACACAATGCGATATATATATAAATATATTGATATGTATGTGCACATATATATATATGCCTTATTGTTGAATTGTACACCTTAAACTTACTGTATTTCATTAACTAATGTCACCATAATAAAAATAATAAAAATAAATTTAAAAAAATATACCTTTAATCTATTCTAAATACCACCCCCCCCCAAAAAAAAATCCGAAACAACCTGTAGCCAAAGGAGACAGTTATTATGTTAGTTTGGATAGACCGTGCTCTTAGTATTATCAATACTGACTCCATTTTCATTCTGGGTGTAGCAGTAAAGAAAAGAACATGGTATATGGTGATAGCTCCAGGTCTAGACCCCAGTTCTGCCTCTTAACTAATGTAGGTACTTTGATGGATCACCATATTAAGCCTCAGTTTCTCAGTTATCAAAAGGGGACAATAATAGCTACCTCAGAGGATGTTAAGAGGATCTAATGATATAACACAGTAATTGCACAATGTTAAATGCATGAACATGTTGATAAAATGCCTAGCACAGCCTCTGGCATGCTGCATTTATATTTATTAATATCTCTGGACTTTGGCTTTGGTATGAGGTGAAGGCAAACACTATGATCTAAATGTTTGTGTTCCAAAATTCATATGTTGAAACCCAATCCCCAAGATTATAGTGTTTGGAGGTGGGGCTTTTGGGAGGTGATGAGGTCAGGAGGGTAGAGACCCCATGAATGGGACCAGTGCCCTTATAAAAGAGATCCCAGAGAGCTCTCTTGCTTCTTCCATCGTGGGAGGACACAGAGAGCTTGTCTATGAACTGGGAAGCAGGCCCTCACTAGACAGAGAACCCGACCATGCTGGCACCCTGATTACAGAATTCTGGCCTCCAGAAGTGTGAGAAATCAATTTCTGTTGTTTGTAAGCCACCCAGTCTCTGGTATTTTGTTATAGCAGTCTAAATGGATTAAGAGCAAGGCTATCTTTTCTGAATAGGACATCCACTGAAAAAATACATAGTGGATACCTGGGCTGGCCAACAACCAGCTGTTCATCACGTGGCTGCTTCCTCCCTTCCAGGACCTTTTGCAGGCCTTACCCCTAGGAACCTAGTTCCCATGTCTGTCATATCCAGGTTTCATATCTAGGCCTGCTTCTGCTGTCTCCTTTTCCAAATGGCTTCTTCATGGCTTCTTAGGCTGACTGTCATACTAGAAAGCAGTCAGAAAAATTAATTCCATCTGGGCCAAAATGATGGATAATGTTTAAAAGTGCCACCTCTATGGCATTTTCACAGAAGCTATGTGGAGAGGCAAGGCTTCAAAGCAGACGGTTGTTTTACTCTTGGTAGAATCCCAACTCAGTGGCAGGTTGAAGTGAGGATATTTTGGGGCCAAGGAGCTTTCTTAGAGCCTGTAAATCATCCAGCTCACGGTTGCTGTCTCAGGTTTTGCATAGGACAGGTCCTGTATTCTTACAAAGGGCACTCAGGAGGTAATTTGATGGTGATTAGGATGTTTCCATTGAATAATGAAAAACATCATCCAGGTGCACATCTGTTCTTCATTTGGTCCAGGGTAGTAGAAGATGGAGAGGTCTGCCACAATTACAGGTAAAGGACTGATGCTGCTATTTATCAGTAGCCAGCCAACCCTGAATGCTCAATTATCCGGCACTTGACTGCAGGCTGCTTTCTTCAGCAAGAGAGAAGCCAAGAAAAAGCTATCAATTTCTATTGGAAACCGATCTAAAAAGGAAACATCCAGTGTATATCTTAAGGTCATGCCCGACTCACCCTGGGATTATTTTTGTTGTTGCTCCTTGACAGATATATACGTGTATACATGTATATGTGTGTATATATATACATAACTTTTTATTTTGGAATAATTTTAGATTTATAAAAAATTGCAGTGATACCTGAGTTCCTGTATAACTTTCACAAAGATTCCCCTAATGTTATACTCTTGATTTTTAGAGCCATAACTTTTTGAAATGAAAATTGTTTATTTATCAAATCTTTTTGGAGAACCTACTATGTGCTAGGCACTAGGGATAGAACAATGAATAAGACAGACTCAGCCCCTGCATTCACAGGTCTATATAGTCTAGCTCAGCGGTTTTTAAAGTGTGGTCTTTGGACATCAGTATCATATGAGCATTTGTTAAAATGCAAATTCTCAGGCCCTGCGTCATATTAGAATCAGGAACTTTGGTAGTTAAAATACAGCAATCTGTATTTTAACAAGCCCTCCAAAAAATTCTAATGCACAGTCAAGTTTGAGAACCCCTGTCTAAAGAGGGAAAAAGCAAATACTAAATGAATAATTATAAATATGTCCCGATTTCACCATGGGAAGCAGGGAAAGTTATAGGAACACAGCGGGGAGAAGGTTGTTTTGTCTGGAGTGTGGGAAAGGTCTGGCTGAGAAAAGGGTATTTAAATTGCCATCTGAAGGACGAGGAGGAGTGAGCCATGTGGAATGGTGGCAATGTGTTGTAGGCTGAGGCGCTGCCTGGAATCAGGTAAGAGAGGCTGGACATGTTAAATTTGGACTCCTCAGCCACCGTAAAACTGAGTCAAAAGATTAGTTTTGACTAATCCAAACCCAGCTTAATTAGAAAATCTAATTCACTAGCTCTCTGCATTTCCTAAATTTTCGGTTAATCAATATTTAAAAAATCAAATCTGTGTTGCATTTAGAGGATTCTGTGATATAATAAAGAGCTTTGCAGTAAGGGATGAGAAATCCATTGTAGAGGCAACTCTACTTACAATAGCTCTGTTAGCTGGTTTTTTTCACTTGACTTTGCTGATCTCAAGCCCTTACTTATAAAATGAGGGGGTTGGACCAGATCGTAACAGCCATTTCCTTTCTGACTTCACGATCCAGAATTAGCTATAAATGTCATTGTACTGCTGTTTACTTTAAAAAGTACATTTATATTCATTTTCTTCAATAGCTAATTCTATACATTGCCGAGAGTGTTCTTATTCTTTTCTCTAAAATTATTGCCATAAGTTTATCCCACAAGGATATATTACTTGCTCTAATGATCTAGTAATTATTAGATAATGAAATGGCCAACTATAAGCATATTATTAAGAGCAGTTGCTGTGTGGAATATTTTTGTCATGCAATTAGAAATGTTACTTATATTTTAGTAATGCATAAGCAGTTACATGCTGAAGAGAATAAAAAATAAAACAATATCCTTCCATCTTCTATTGAAGTAAGTCTTAGACACATTTATAAAAAGCCTACGGAGCCTAATTCCATGGGCTAGTGGAATTAAAGCCATGTTTTATCTTTGAGTTCACAGTATGCCGTGTTGCCATTATTTAGAACTCTTCCCTCAAGGAGAGTCGAGGATGTTGGTGCAAAATTGGGTTAGGCAGCTACAGTTCTAAGATAACCATCCTGATTTATATTGTTTCTCTCAATCCTATACTGTGGAAAAGTTTCCTTATGAGAATGCTAATTCTGATAGGCAGAGAATTTTACACACAAAGTCAGGCACATGATAGGTCCTTAATAAGAATGAATTACATTTTAACCAAGCTGTATTCAGACTACTTTTGCTGCATGTGTAGCTGTTTTATGAATGTCAGAATGTGACATATGCATTACATCATGCATCTGCATTATGAGGAACTTTGTGCTGAATGTGGAGATTAATTTTGGTCTCTTAGGTTTTAACCTTTGATTTTGGCAGCACCCAGACTGGCCTTTACTTTCGATTAAGATGACATTCTCAGAAATGTATCATATGGCAAAGGAGAAGTTATAGTCTTTCTAGCTGGAACCAGTCACCTGCTTCCCAGGTTCCGTTATCCTTGAATTGCACTTATGATTGTCTTATGTGCTTTACTTTCTGTCTATACATGTTATCATTTTTCATTCTCGATTGGAAGCTCCTGGAGGACAGGATCCATATATGACTTGTCTTGGCATGACAATATCAGCTAACACTTGAGAGTGCTAACTTTGAGTCAGGCACTCGGCATTTCATTCGTTTTTTTCCCCTACTGTGATGAACAAGACTTCACAATATGACTAATGACATATTGTGGCTCTGCCCATGAGGTATTTTTAGTACCATTTTATACATGAGAAAACTGAGATGGGGAGAGTTCCAATAATTGATTTAGGGGCATTGAGCTAGTTAATGCTGGAACCAGCCATCAAACCTATTTCTTTCCAATTGAAAAGTCTGTGCTCTGAATAGTTAAATTCTCTGATGGACCTCTAACATCATTTAAACTTAATGTAGACTGTGTGGGTGATTCTTCATCCAGGTTGTATGACAAGCTGATGTATTTAGGGAAAGGTAAACATGCGTGAGGATACTATGTGGTGTATTCTTGGGAATTATGCAGATAGTAAGAAAGTCTACAAGACATGCTTTCAGCGTAAAAGAAATAAAAGCCCTATTACCTGAGTAAACCAAAGGTATTGATTGTTATTCCTGTCATGTTTACAGTCAACCATCCCAAGCAGGAGCAATATTTTTCTTGAACTTGTTTGTTTTCCATATTGCATGGTTGACCACGTCATTAATTCAAATCTGTTGTAATCAAACATCTTAGCTGTTGTTAACTGGTTCTGATGCAACTACTTCTTTGCCCATGGCAGTCTTCATAAGTTAAAGTGTTCAGTTCTGGGGAACAAAATTGCTAAGAGGGTTATCTGTAGGACTATAGTCATCTCATTCTTTGCTGTATCATTCCATTTCACTTTTTTTCACGCTATTCCATTCTATTCTATGAACATATCTTGAGTATTACAATGAACAGAATATTTATTTCTCCCTCAAATTCATATGTTGAAATCTTAACCTCCAGTGTGATGGTATTAGGACTTTTGGGGGGTGAAGCCCTCATAAATAGTATTAATGTCTTTATGAAAGAGACCTCAGAGAGCTTCTTCACCCCTACTGCCATGTGAAGACACAGATGGCTGTCTGTGAGCCAGGAAGTGGGCTTTCACCAGATACTAAATCTGCTGGTGCCTTGATTTTGGACTTAACTAGCCTCCAGAACTGTGAAAAATCAATCAATTTCTGTTGTTTATAAGCCACTCAGTCTATAGTATTCTGGTATAGCAGCCGCAACAGACTAAGACGAGTGTTAGGTACTGAAGACACACATAGGTTGGGTTAGACATGTCCTCTGCCTTACCTAATTGAGCATCCAATGGGGAGAGATATAAGAAAACAGGCAATTACAATGCAGATAGGTAAACCCTATGAAAGGGGTACTGCAGGGAGAATGGGAGCTCAGGCTGCTGGGGTGGGGTTTAACACATGAATCAAACGTACCTGGAGGAAGTGACTTCTTAGTTGTGACCTGAGGTGAAAAGGAAACAGCCAGGCAAAGGGTGTTTAGTCATCTAGTAAGAGTAAGCAAATTAAAGACAGACCTGGTTTCTTAGTTTTTCTGCTTTTCTCTTCTCAAAAGATTCAGCTTGCTTGTGGCTTGAGATTCTTAAATTTGCTAAACTGGAAGCAGGCATATTTCTTTAATGTTAGACTTGTGTTTCTCATGTAACTGCGCAGTAGTATAGAAAGACTTGTTATCAAAGGATGGCTGAGGTGGTCTGACATTCAGATTGCTCAATAAGATCTAGGGCGTGGGAAGAGTATCAGAAAAATATCAAAGTATTTTTTCGCTTATCATTTCAATTAGCTTCCTTTCCCAAAGCCGTAAGAAGTGGGCATGACAGATAATTAAGACTTATTTTAGAAAGCAGGATTCTGATTCTTATTAAATGTAATAACTTGCTCAGAAATGTGTTTCCACTTAAAATGGAATTTACAATTGTTAAGTTGTCAAAGATTGAACTGTCCTGACTGACATAATTTGTTGATATTTAACTTTAATTTTCACTTCGATGACTTCAGTTCAAACAATAGTGATAATTTCAGTGTTGTTGGATGTTAGCTTTAGAACAAGGAGGAACACATTTGCTTTTTTGAGTATCTAATATTTTTGAACATTATACTCAGAAATAATTAGTGAAATATGGCTCTTGAGGTACTTTTAACAAATAATCTGATTTTAAGAGGTGTTAAAGACTTGTCAAAGTTTTCTCCCTTTTTAAACATATAAAATATTCTATGTTTTTAGTAAAAGATTCAGGTTAAATGAATAGCACTCCAGTCTAATGAATAAAAGAGGTCATATTTTGATTTTTATTTTATTATTTTTTAAAAGGCATATATGAGAGGTAATATTTTTAACATAACTACTTGACAATTCTGAAAGGCAAATAATTCTATGATTAAAGACTTTGGCAATTCAAATTGTTACTGAAGTTTTATTTAATAAAAAGGAATGTATAATTTCAATTAAGATAAAAGCAGTTCATCCTTTCAGTTCAACAAAAATGATATTTGGATGCTTCTGTCTTTAAGTCAAATTTATTACAATTGTGACTCTCACTTGGCCAATTGAAACTGATCAAACATAGCATTTTTCTGTACAATCTTTTGCCTTTATTTTTTGATTTATTACGAATAGGCCCCAATGGCTAGGATTAGGACCAGTTTTCTTTCAGTAAATGAAACCCCTTCCTACTAGCACTGCTGAACTATTTCACATCAGAAAGCAGGACTGCCCCAGTCGACATAACGGCGGAAAAGTTTGCTTGACTGGTTTCTCTTTGGGCCCCCTCCTCCATATTTCAGGTCTCTCACTCTCCTCCTGAGGAATTAACTATGCTTATTCTTTTTGTTCTAGTTCCTTTTGTCAGGAAGCATTTGGAATATTTATTCTTACTAAACTATCGGTGGCTTAGAGTTATTTTCCCCAGTAAATAAGTTTATATTTTAAAGGAGTATCTAGCGAAACGACAGAGTTTAGCCCAAATGAATTAACCCCAAATGGCGGAATATTAGGTGTTAAAATGGGAAGGACGTTGGTAAACCTGCGTTCCATTCTGTGACTACTAGTAGGTAGTATAAGGACATAAATAAAGCCAGTCCTGTTGGTAAGAAAAAATTACTGAGTCTCGGAAAGAAATTGTGAAATATAAACTACCCAAGGTTGAAGCTATGCATAAATGAGCAAACAAATAATTTTTGACGTCCTCCTATATACTATGTGTTTTCTGCTCATCTTAGCCTATGGTGACTACATTTTTAAAGCCATAAGTCAGGATATATTTTTAAAAATTTTTTTCAGATTTATGTGTAAGTTTATATAAACAGTCTTCCGAGGGTATTAAAGTTAAAGCGCTTCTTTTAAAAAATATTAAAAATTTTTTCAATTGCAATTGACATACAATATTATATTAGTTTCAGTTGTACAACATAGTAATTAGAAATATAATTTATGAAGTGATCACCCCAATAAGTCTAGTACCCTTCTGACACCATACATAGTTATTAAATTATTGACTATATTCCTTATGCCGTACTTTACATCCCCGTGACTGTTTTTATAAAACTGGCAATTTGTAAATCTTAATCCTCTTTTTAACCCTTTCTCCCAAATCCCCTTCCTTCTGAAAACAATCAAAATGTTCTCTGCATCTATGAATTTGTTTCTGTTTTGTTTGTTGTTTTAGATTCCACATGTAAGTGGAGTCATATGGTATTTCTTTCTCTGCCAGACTTATTTCACTTAGCGTAATGCCCTCTGGGTCCATCTACGTTATTGCAAATGACAAGGTTTCATCTTTTTTATGGCTCAGTAATATTCCATTGTATATATGTACTACCTCTTTATCCATTAGTCTATTGATGGACACTTATGTTGCTTCCGTATCTTGGCTTTTAAATAATGCTCCAATGAACATAAGAACGCATATGTATTTTTAAGTTATTGTTTTGGGTTTCTTCCTAAAAAGTACCCAGAAGTGGAATTGCTAGGCCCTTCTTTGTCTCTTGTTATAACTTTTGTTTTAAAGTTTCTATTGTCTGATATAAATATTGCTACCCCAGTTCTTTTTTTTTTTCATTTCATTTGTATGAAATATCTTTTTCCTTCCCTTTACCTTCTGTCTGTGTGTGTATTTTGATATGAAGGGAGTCTCCTGTAGGCAGCATATGTATGGATTTTGTTTTCTTGTCTATTCAGCCACCCTGTGTCTTTGGGTTGGGGCATCTAATCCATTTACATTTAAAGTGATTATTAATATGTATGTAGTTATTGCCATTTTATTATTCATATTTTTTATCTTATTTTTTTTTCTTAAAGACATCCCTTTAACATTTCTTGTAATACTGGCTTAGTGGTGATGAACTTCTTTAGCTTTTTATTATCTAGGAGGATCTTTATCTGTCCTTTGATTCTAAATGATAGCCTTACTGGGTAGAGTAATCTTGTTATAGGTCTTTGCTTTTCATCACTTGGAATATCTCATGCCAATTCCTTCTGGCCTGCAAAGTTTCTGTTGAGAAATCAGCTGATAGTCTTATGGGAGCTCTCTTGTAGGTAACTGCTCTTCTCTTGGTGCTTTTAAGATTCTCTCCTTGTCTTTAACATTTGGCATTTTAGTGATGATGTGTTTTGATGTGAGCCTCTTTGGGTTCATCTTGTTTGAGACTCTATGCTTCCTGGAGTTTTACATCTATTCCTTTGCCAGGTTAGGAAAGTTTTCCATCATTATTATAGGTTTACAATTCCTTGCTCTCACTCTTCTCCTTCTGGTATCTCTATGATGTAAATGTTGGTGCACTTGTTGTTTACCCAGAGGCCTGTTAAACTATCCTCTTTTTTTGGATTCTTCTCTCTTCTTGCTGTTCTGATTGAATATTTTCTGCTACCCTATTTTCCAAATAGCTGATTTGATCTTTTGCTTCATCTAATCTGTTGTTGATTCCCTCTAATGTATTCTTCACTTCAGTTATTGTATTCTTCATTTCTAACTGGTTCTTTTTGATGATTTCTATGTCCTTTTTTTTTATGCTTACTATCTCTTTGTTGAAGTTCTCATTAAGTTCCTTGGGCATCTTTATAACCAGTGTTTTGAACTCTGTATCTGATAGCTTGCCTCCATTTCATTCAGTTCTTTTTCTGGGGTTTTCTCCTGTTCTTTCATTTGGGACATGTTTCTTTGTCTCTCCATTTTGGCTGCCTCTCTGTTTGTTTCTATGTATTAGGTATATCTGTTACATCTTTTGGTCTTGGTAGAGTGGCCTTTTGTAGTAGATGTCCTGTGGGGACATGTTTCTTTGTCTCTCCATTTTGGCTGCCTCTCTGTTTGTTTCTATGTATTAGGTATATCTGCTACATCTTTTGGTCTTGGTAGAGTGGCCTTTTGTAGTGTAGATGTCCTGTGGGGACATGTTTCTTTGTCTCTCCATTTTGGCTGCCTCTCTGTTTGTTTCTATGTATTAGGTATATCTGCTACATCTTTTGGTCTTGGTAGAGTGGCCTTTTGTAGTAGATGTCCTGTGGGGCCCGGTCTCTTTGGTCACCTGAGCTGGGTGCTCCAGGTATGTCCCTTGCGTGGATTGTGAGTGCCCTCCTGTTGTAGTTGAGCCTTGATTGCTGTTGGCATGTCAGTTGGAGGGATTGAACCTCATGCTGATTGGCTGTGAGGGCTGGCTATGATTACAGTGGAGGTGCTATTGTATAGAGACTGATCCCATAGAGCAGGATTTGCTTTAGCAGGGTTCTGGTGCCTGCTGAGTCTTCTCTCTGGCTATGTCAGTTGTGGACATGGTTGAGGGGTGTTCTGTTGTATTCTGAAGCTGGCCATCAGCTGTATTGGTTCTGGGGTCTTTTGGAAGGGGCCATGGTGCAGGCCAAGATCAGGTGTTGCCTGTGCCCAGCCCAGGGCCCTTGGTCTAAGCTACAAAGTGATTTACAGATGGTTGCCACTTGTGCTGAGCTTGGGGCCACTTAGCAAGAGGTATGGGCATACCAAGGTCAGCTGCTGCTCGTTTGGGTTTTGTGAACCTTCGAGAGATTTTAGGAGAGTCTCTAGTTCCAACCAAAACAGCATGTTTGTATGGAAAAACCAAAAGCAGCTTGTGTGGGTCCACAAGTTGGTGGGAGTTGCGGGGGGCAGCATTTCAGGGGATCACCAGGGCAGGGCAAACGGTGTTAGCAAGGTTGATGGAGACTGAGACTTGGTGATCACCTACACTGTACACTGGGTTGGGGGAGAGATCAACGAAAGAACAATAGTGTCTACTAGCACTACTGTCTGAAAGAAAGCTGTCTCTCTAGTCCTTGCCCTGAAGCCAGAAAATTCAGTTCTCTTGTATGTCGCTGGTGCTTTCTGAGCTGCTGCCTCATGCTAGAGCTCTGAGCAAGTGAGTCTGTCAGTAAGTCTATGTGTAGGCCCTTTAAGAGGATGCCTGGAACTCCAGCAGCCCTTCGTATGACTCAGCCACAATCTCCACTGGTTTTCACAGCCTGCTGTTGTGGGGACTTCTCTTCCTAGCACTGGATCCCTGGGCTAGGACCCCACTTACTCCTCGGGGGTACCTCTGAGATATCCCTCCCATTTCTTACCCATTACTTTGTGGGTGCAAGACCAGCCCGTTTCACATCTCTGCCCCTCCTACCAGTTTCAACATTTTTTTCTGTATATTCTTAGTTAAGGACTTCTTTTTAGCTACTCTTCAGGCAATTCTCAATGATGGCTGTTCTGTAGTTTAGTTGTAATTTTGATGTGGTTGTGGATTTACCTACTCTACCATCTTGACCTAAAGTCTTAAATCACTTCTGTGTTTACTGTCTTAGTTCATGTTGCTGTAACAAAAATACTGTAGACTGGTGGCTTAAACAACAAGGTTCTGGAGGCTTGGGAGTCCAAGGTCAAATTTCTGACCAATTAGGTTCCTAGTGAGAACCCTCTGCCTAGTTTGCAGAGGGCTGTCTTCTTGCTGTGCTCTCACATGTTTGAGAGCAGAGAGCAGGGAAGGAAGCTCTCTTCTTAAAAGGGCACTGATCCTAAAATCAGAATCCCAACCTTACCATTTCCAAATACTATCTCACTGGAGGCTAGAATATCAACATATGAATTTTGGGGAAACATAAACATGCAGTCCATAACATAAATTTGATGAAATGCTTTTGTTAAAATGGAAAAAATTAAAATGCTAGACCTATGGTTGCTATGGGCAGTGTAGTATCAATTAAGAGCTCTTGGAGTCAGACAGATGTTGAGAAAATGATCTTTTTAAGCTTCATTTTTCTCTTCTGTCAAATGGGGGCAATAATGGGATTCTCCTCATGTGATTGTTATGAAAACTAAATAGTATAAGGAAGACATACATATAAACCATTTAGCATTGTGCCAGACACAGAGGAGGTGTTCAATAAATTGTAGTTATTTTAATAATATACTAATTTTAATACTTATCGTCATTATGTTATAATGAAAAATATTGCTTACAGGGGAATCTTTTGTGTAGGAGAGAAGAAATCAAAATGAGATGGTAGAAATAAAAATTAGCAGAAATTAAATTAATACATTCAAGAGCCACTGTATTTGTCAGCCACACAGAACTGAGAAGCGGGGACAAGGCAAGGAGAGAAACACATAGAATGAAAGGAAACCATGGAATTGACCACAAGAGCTGAGTGAGGGAGGGATAAGGATATAGTTGGAATGTGACCAAGCAGTGTTACAGGTTTTTGTCAGGGCTGCCCTGGATATGGTGTTGCACTGTTGGCTGTCCTGCCAGCGGGAACCCTACCTTATGATAATGACATTATAATAAGAAAGACAACACCCAAGTGAGGAAATCAAAATTACAAGAGAAGCCAAGTGTGGTTTAATTAGCTCTACTTGTGGGAGAGGTCTAGTGTGGAGTAAGTAATGCAAAACCAAGAATTAGCTCTTGCAGGAAATTGAGTTGTAAACAAAAAGGTGGTGTTGAGACTTGTTTTAAACCTCTGGATAGTGCTAACTTCTTCCTCCACCTGCTGATTCCACTTGAGTCAGCGCAGGTAATAAATCACATAAGTGACTGCATCTGCCTGTTCTGCTTATAGGCATTGTTGCTGTTAAAGAAACATAGAATGAGAGCAGGTGAAAGTGCTTTCTTCTGGTGCCTTGAGGAGGGTTCAGGGTGATCTCAGAAGACCGTTCCTTAGCATTTTTATCCCTCATCCTTACCTTTGCTGGGGAAGGATGGGCATACCCAGAGCAAGGAATATGCATATACATGATGAACCAAGTTATTTGGTAGGTTCTGTGTAGGAAAATGTGATCCTCGGGCTCATAATTTTGGATTTATTTGGAGAAAGTGAGTACGTAGGAGATATTTCTATAGGGCAACATGCCTATATGGTCATTTTAATGCAGGATAAGATTTGTTCCTATGTCTTACTGAAAAAGGAAATGTCTCAGGAGGGATGAGTCAAACACTTCATTTTGTAGTATATATGCTGACTTGAGCTTGCAGCATCATCAAGAAGGGTTTTATTTGGGAATTTGAGTCCTCTTTCCTCCTACCCCCAGCAAGCTGGTGAAGATGCAATAAACTTGTCTATTTATTTTATTTTTTTGCCCCTTTCAGGCCCCTTTCTTTGCCTTTCCTACATTTTCAACTTCCACCGTCCTGTCTCTCAGACACTAACACTTCCACCTCATTCCCTGACTGTCTCCCTGGTCTATCTCTGTCACACAGAGACATGTTTTATATTCATAATTCTGCCTTTTAGTTTTGATTTCCCACGAGACTTGCCATATTGTTGAAATATAGCTACAGCCATGATACAAAGGGAAAAAAGACAAGGTACCAATTGTCCCAACCTTAACTCTTGATTTTCTTACCCTTTAACAGAAAACAAAAGACATTCAGGAGACAGTTTATTCTCAGCTTTATTACAACCTGTTTTAGGTTGTGAATTTCAAATGGTTCAGTAGTGGATGGAATTCTATAATGCTCTACTGAACTTAGATTAGGAAAAGTGACCTTTTGATATTCAACAGATAAATTCATACTTCGGGGGTAATAACTCTGCCACCTGCCTTCTCTGTAGTTTTAATTTGTTTTAACCATATTCGAGCTCTCTTTTTCTGGTGTGTCTGAGAGCCACAGATCGGGATGACCTATAATCAGAGAAAGAGTTTAATTGGAATGAGGCTTTTCTGAGCCGCGTGTAGTCAGCCTTTGGAAAGCAGTGCTCTGAAATGAGAGGAGGACCAAGATATGTTTTCACGCTTTGCTCTGTACCAATTCTCTCCTTGGAAAAGTCTTATGACCTCTACTGATATTAATTAAACTCAGAGCAAATCTGAGAGGCAAGTCTGCATGTCATTCTTCCTAAATTGTAAAAGGGATCTTTACTTGTAAAGAAGCAACAACAGAGATGTATGTTGAATCTGGGGAACTGAGAGTCTCTTATTCTGATTATGAAGTGTGGTATTTTATAACCTTCCTGAATACTGTCACTCATCTGCTGCCTCTTTTCTAGGTGATGGATTGAGTAGTGCTGGGAAATTTGCTTCTACTTTTCTTGTTATTCTACCTTTAGAAGAGAAAGATAGAGCTGCAATGAGTCATTATTCAATTCTATTAATATGTTCATTTCTGTATTATTCACATACAAAAAGAACTCTTAAATATATTCTCCTAGTACTCAAGTTAAGAAATACATAAATATACAGACTAAAATATGAGAGTATCTGTTAACGGCTCTGATTCCTTTTTTTTCTCACTTAACCCTCTTCTGTGAACAGTTTCTTGTATTAATTACCTCTGGATTTTGACTTCCTCTGAACCACATATACATCCTTGTCAGTCTTATTGCACATCACATTGTTGTCTGTGGGTTTTCTCTGGATCTGAATTTCTTTAGATTTGAACCTATGTGCTTTCTATATTTAGGAAGACCGAAAGCTTAAATGCAGAATTTCTTGTCCAGCAAATAGTACCCAAAGCAGCAAATGATGCTACAGATACTTTGTTTTTCAGTAACTTTTGTGTTATTTTATGGAATTTTGAGCAGGTAGGATAGTGGTTTCACATGTTTACTCTATATTTGACCTAATCTTTCCATTTAAATTTGGAGATGAGGTTTAGATTTCTTAAATGACTTACCTATAACTGCACTGTGTGCCTAGAATAGTGCCTTTTAAAGGTATTCAGAAAAAATTAGCTGATGAATGGTCAAGGGATTCAGCCAATACTGGAATTAAATCTTCCAAGGCTCTTTCTGTGACAACATACTGAATCTAAGTTTTCTATAAACTACAAACATTTATTGGTTGGAGACTGTTACATGGAGAGTGGATATTTAAAACATAAGATCATGGTTTAGACAGCTATGTGCAGTAGCATAGCCTAAAAAACTAGCCCAGACCCAGGAAAAATTAGCCTCTGGACAAGTAATGTTGTTAATAGAAATCCATAATGCAATTGAAAGCTCATATACAACTCTTTGCTTTCTATATTTTTCTCTGACACTTTGAACATGAAGATAATGTTAATCGCTTCTATCTTTCATTACTAAGTTGTTTGAACCTATAACACTGACTTAGCACAAATAAAGCTAATGAGCCAAAGACAAGATTCTGATGTCACTCATAGCAGATACTTTAAATGAATTGCTGGGAGAAGTCCATGGCTTTGAAATTATCTGGGGTTATCTGTAGACTTGAGCTAAACTCTGTTAAACTATGATCAATAAATTCTTTCATTCAGTCAACAAATATTTACTGAGCACCTACTATTTGCCAGGACCGGGATACATGGTATCCTAGGAATATAGCAGTGAACAAAATAGACATGGTTCTCACAAGGCTTTCTGGTTTAATATGGGAGATTGGTTTTCAATAAATAATTACACAAACACTTTAGTACAATTAAATAATGAAAGATGAGAAGTGAAAGGTATGAAAACTTGGACTATTCTTAAAATAACAAGTCATATGCCCCTTGCCAGCAATCTGTAGAGAAATCTGTGGACATTCGCTCGAGAGGACTGTACTATGTACGGTATGTAGGCTTGAAGCATGATGTATTTTTTTTCCTGTGGAATTTTCTTCTCCAAGGAGGAGGATCAGTTTTCAAAGAACAATGGGTGACACTAGCACTATTTGTATTCATCAAAAGCCAAGCAAAGTAGACAGGGTTGTCTATATTGTTGATATCTGAGTTATATTTTCTAGGATTTTATTAGGTAATGTTACCTTTATCTCAAGTGTTGTTTTCTCATACAGAATTTTGCTCAGAGTAACTTGGTAACCTCTACCAGGTTTAATTTATTCTGTTTTGGTACTAATCACAAACTGAATTATTTATGTGGCAATAATTTTAAAATTTATGTTTTGTACCTTCCAGACAGAATTATAGTATAAAACTGCATGGGAAAGGAAACCTCTTCCTAATTAGATCCTCCTGTGAGTTTAAATATGTCTTCTTATTTTTTTAAAAAACTTAGTTTTAGAATAGATTTAGGTTTATTAAAAAAATGCAGGAAGTCCAGAGAGTTCCCATATACCCTATACCAGTTCCTCCTGCTTTAATCTCTTATATTAGTGTGGTACATTTGTCACAATTAATGAATACTGGTAAGTATTATTAACTAAAGCCCATAACTTTATCCAGATTTCTTTAGTTTTTACCTAATGTCTTTTTTTCTGTCCCAAGATCCCATCTAGGAACCATGTTACATTTAGTTGTCATGTCTCCTCTTTCCATCCCTTGGCTGGGATGGTTTCTTAGATTTTTCTTATTTTTGATGACCTTGAAGGGGACTGGTTGGGTATTTTGTAGGATGCCTCTCAGTTGGGATTTGTTTGATGTTTTTCTCATTAGATTGGGGTTGTAGATCTTGGGGAGGATGACCACATAGGTATAGCACCATTCTCAACATATCACATCAAAGGTATCTACTGTCCACATGATGTATCACTGGTGAAATTAACCACCTAGTTAAGGTTGTGTTTGTCAGGCTACTCCACTGACAAGTTACTCTGTGAGAGGAAGTCACTGTGTAGTCTACACTTAAGGAATGGGGAGTTATACATATCATCCTTTAGGATAGAGTAGCTACATACATTTTTGGAATCTATCTATCTATCTAATCAATTTATATCACTTTGGACTTATAGATACTTATACTTTGGGTTATAATATTTTGTTGCTCAGATTATTCATGCTTTGGTCATTGGGAGCTGTTTCCATTGGTTTCTATGTCCCTTTGAAGTACTCGCTCCATTATTGTAGGCTTTTGGGAATACTCTTACTTTCTGGCTAATTTTTTTATTACATAAGAATTCTGTGTTTATTGCAACCATTGATAGCTCAATGTATTATAAGCTTTAAGGTAAAAAAACTCAAAACAACAAAACAAAACAACCCCCCCACCAACTCCCCAAACCCTGGAATATTTAACTGGAAAAATTATCCTACTATCATGTCATGTTTTCCTTGACTTTGGGCCATCCCCGGTGGAAGATCTCGGTTTGTGAATATGTGCTTTGTATGCTTTCCCCGGGGTGTCAGAAAAAATCTAGATCAACAAATGTTTTCTGTAAAGGGCCAGATAGTAAATATTTTCAGTTTTGTAATCCCAGATCTCTGTTGCAGCTATGGAATTCTGCCTTTTTAGTGTGAAAACAGCCATAGATAATATGCCAATAAATGGGGTTGCTGTTTTCAAATAAAACCCTTCTTACCAGAGTTGATAGTGGTCTGGATTTGGTCTGTGGGCTGCAGTTTATCAATCCTGGGTTAAGAGAACTGCCTCTGCATACATGAGTTCAAATCTTGTCATTTACTATGTGATCAGAGGCAAGAAATTTAACTTCCAACAGCTGCCAACATTCCTCAGCTCAATGATGGGTGTAGTAATAGTATTAATCCTGTTTCCATATAGTGTTTAGGGCTTAAGTGATATAAGTAGAGCATTTAGCTCAATGCCTAGCATATGCTTGTTACCTATTATTAAGGTGATTATGTAATTAATTGCTAAACCGGGACTCTTGGGAAGGAAAAGGGGTGATATTAATAACTATGCTCGGAAAAGAGATATAAGCATGGACTGTCTAGGGTCTACCCAAACATGTGTGTCCACTCTAGTTATTATAATTAGAATCCTATCTCATCTACTAATGCCTCTAATTTCTTACAAATGCTCTGCCCTCCTGCTTCCTATGGTAGGACCCAGCCAAGCCTGGAAAATTACCCTTCTTTCTCTTCTTTTTTTGATCTCAGGAAATGACCTGATTAGATGAGTCTTGGACAGTATTACTAGATCTGAATCAGCTTAGATACTTCATGAGTTTCTTCTCTAAAAATTGCGTTTTGCAATTAAATGTGAAGCTCCACACAGAATAAGCTTTTATAGTAGCAATTCTTTTATCTTCCCCTGCCCCCTGCTTGTACCGAATTCCCTAGCTCTTGGGACTATGATTTGCCCTTTGCTTTGACTACTCATTACTGTAAGCCTTTCAGTCTTGGCCTTGTGTCTCTGATTACCTTGTGCTGCCCCAGCTTCTTCACCTAAGTCTCTCATTGGGAGATGTAAGTCTTTTGCTGCAATTCATTATTCCTATTCTCTTGGCATACAGAGAGGGAACAGAAGGCTGGCTTAGAGAAGAAGAGGAGACATTCTTAGTGTTTCTCTCTCAATGTTGAGAGAGAAAGAGATGGATGCTCATGAGAATGCAGGATTCTGGGTGGCCCCAGACAAAGGACTTAGATTCTCCAGGAACGGGTATCTCACCAAGCCCTCCCAATGATTCCAATGCTCTCTAAAGTTTGAGAACTAAAGCCCTAGAGAACGTCTGAAAAGGGAGTCCAAATTATGAAAAGCTATCTGGTGAGTTATTTTGTAGACCACTGTCCCTGAGATCAAAGATCTCTCTTTTATGCCAGAAACTACTACTAAAGCTTGGACCCAAGTGAAATTTCAAGACGTTTTCTCTGATGACCTTCATCTTTCCATTTTCTCAACTATCTGTTGACTAAGGGAAGTATAAAAGGGTCTTCTCATTGGATAGAGAGAAAATAGTTGGGGATTGGGATTTTATAGAGGCTTCAAAGGGTAAGAGTTAAGATAGCTGAGAAAGTTTTCCAAAGTGGGGGTGACTGTGAGTGTGATGGGAGCCAAAGGTAGAGAAGTTCAGGATGAGAAAGTCAAGAGAGTAAGAAAAGTGGAGTTCAGGGGCAGATATAGATGTAGTTTAGCCTGTAAATAAGTACAAGCTAAAAGGAGTTGAAGGCCAAGTTTAAATCATGCTTGGGGAAGTTTCTCTAGTAGGATCCAGAAGGTTAGTGGAGAATTATTGAGGATTTTGTTTTTAAGGCATACATTAGTTTGGTAATCAATAAATATTTGCCTAGATTTTCCTTCCATGGTGTTTATTCAAAATACAGTTATTTCGAGATAGGTATTTCAAATACCTTTAGTGGTTTAACTGGCAGAGATTTCCAAAGATCCCAGTGTTCAAGTTGCATAGAATCTGTGTTCATGTTTTATGGTATTTCTTTATTATACATGTAATGAGTCCCTAATTTATGCATGCACCATGCTAGTCACTGCTGGGGAGATACAAAAGCAATTCTTCAAGGAACTTTTGTTCTTGGAGGGCAATCAAGAAATATACACATGAAAAATGTAGTAGTAATGAAGCACATGTGATTGTTAAATGTCTTATTTTTCTCTTCAATAGCTCTGAAGGGATGGCTTCTTGAATGAGGTATCTTGGGATAGACCTCAAAAGATGCATATGACAAAGTAAGAGTAATGAAATTGAGCATAGTAGGTGAGCATACTGTTAGCCAAGAGTGAAGTGGAGATATGCATGGTGGTCTGAGGGAGGACAAGTTGCCTCATCTGGTTGACACAATAAGTTGTATCTGGGAGCAGCGAGAGAGAGCATAAAACACCATCTTGGGGATGGATTATAAAGGATCTTAAAAGTTAGCCTGGCTTCTCCTCACCGAATACTGCCAACATGATGTTCAGGTGCTTTGTAGAGGTTAGCTGGGTGGCCTACATCTCCTTTGGGCCTCATACCAGGAAGCTAGTTGCCTTTGTAGATGTTATTGATCAGAAGAGGGCTGTGGTTGATGGACCTTGCACTCAGGGAGACAGGGAATGCCTTTCAAATGCATGCAGCTCACTGACTTCATCCTCAAGTTCCCACACAGTGTGCGCGAAGTATGTTCATCAGAAGTATGTTCAACCAGCCTGGCAGAAGGCAGATACCAAGACAAAATGGGCAGCCACAAGATGGCCCAAGAAGATCGAAACCAGAGAAAAGAAAGCCAAGATGACAGATTTTGATTGTTACAAAGTCATGAAGGCAAAGAAAATGAGGAATTGAATAATCAAGCTTGAAGTTAGGAAGCTTCAAAAAGAAACTCTCCTGAAAGCTTCTCCTGAAACCTTTTCCCAAAAAAACGCCTGCTGCTAAAGGTGCAGCTGCAGTAGCGGCTGCAAAAGTTCCAGCAGAAAGATGACCGCAACAGGCAAGAAGGCTCCAGCCCAGAAGATTCTTGCCTGGAAAGCTGCAGGCCAGAAGGCAGCACCTCCAAAAGCTCAGAAGGGTCTGAAAGCTCCAGCCCAGAAAGCACCTGCTCTAAAGGCAAGAAAGCACCTACTCTAAAGGCAAGAAAGCTAAGAACATAAGAGGCTGTTATAAAAGTAATAAAGGTCCTTTTTGACAAAAAAAGTTAGCCTGTATATTCTATTGAAGGTCATAGGGATTTATAAGAGATTTTGATATTAGAGAAGTAATATACTAAGAATTGCATTTTAGAAACACTTATTCGTTATATTTTGCTGGGATGGTTGGTGATTGGTGTTACTGGAGGGAGTGACATGAGTTAAAAGGGTCTTTTGATACTGTGAGCACAATGAGAGTCTGAGAAAGGTGACCACCATAGCAGAAATATAGAGAAGGGATGGTGAGAAGACACTGAGAAGAATAACCTGCATTCCCAGCACTGTGTTCAGGTCCTCAGATGGTTTACCTTATTTCATTCCCTCAGCAGTTCTATGAGGTATTGTTTTTATCCCCATTTAGGGGTGAGGAAACCGAGGCACTTAAAAATTAACCGAGGCATGTAAAAGTTTCTACATGTCCAAAGACACATAGCTAGTGAGTAAAGGGTACACTGTCCAATGTGGTAACCACTATCCACATGAGGCTATATATGTGTTTAAGTTAATTAAAATAAAATATTAAAAAATCAGATCCTAAGATGTCCATACTACATTTCAAATGCCCAGTAGCTACATGGGGCTAGTGCCTACAAGATTGGACAACATAGATAGAGAACATTTCTGCTATTAAAGTTCTATTGGACAGATTCGAACCTACACATTGTAACTCATGAGCCCATGTTTTTAATCTGCTCTACTACCTACCATTGACAAAAAACACCATGGTTTCTGACTGGATAGGTAGACTGAAGAGGAGAGTCAGGACTAGTACAACATTTTAGTGGTTTCTTTATCAATATATTAATGAAACTTATTATGAGCCTAATATCTTAAATTCATTTTGGTGTATTAAATTGGCTTAAATTATATTTAGAGGAAATAAACTAGTATTAATGCAGGACCATGTCTACATGATATATGCCTAAGTCTTCTGAGAGGTACAAATTACAATCTATTTGTTGTTAGGGACTCAGTTCTGATTTGAAGATTCCATTTGGCAAGTTTGCAGCATGGAAAGACAGCATAATCATAATCATGGTTGTAAGGCCTGTCCCTTCTCAGGTTTCTCCTTAGGTGACTCTTCATCTTAGTTCTCTGCTTTTAAGTGGGCTACAAAGTATACTGAAAAGATAGATGTCTTCTTTCCCTGAGCACAATATTGCTAAAACTAGGATGCCAATTATATTGCTGTGTGATACAGGGTCTAGGATAATGTTAAACTCTAGACATTTATTTCCTTATTTCAAATGAAAATGGAGAATATTACTGCTATTTGGGAGAGATGGCATGTAATTTTTTAGCTATTACAATAGTGACCTTGCATTTCCTGTAAACTTAGGCATTTGGCCAAAAGGTTTTACTAACTCAACATTAGGTCGTAGGGAGGCTGAACCTTTCTAAGAGTGTGGCTGGGAGGGCCTTATCAGAAGGCTCTATTTGTGAGTTGTTTTGCTAGGTGGTGGTATCCTGCCTACTGTGGTTTGCATGTACAAAAATATTAAGCCTCTAATAATTTTTGAAGGGTCCTCCCAACTGTGCTTTTCCCTAATTACCACAGGATAATCATGCAGAATATTGGATTTCACAAGTTTACTGTGCGAGACTGGCTTCTCTACTTTTATTGCTTCGCTTCAGTGCAACCATTTCCTGAGCTCCTCAGAGTATACTCTTGGGGTGTGTGGTTCTTTGTGTTGCTTTGTAGCAGGGTTATAACAAGGCCAATTCATGGGGAAGACTGAGAATGGTGGTTTCCTACCCTTGGGAAGCTTCAAAACATTTCCTGAGAAATAACCTTTCTCTTTATTTTTCCAAAGTTCTGATTATGGTCATGCTTAAAATTCACTTTGTAGTATAACTTTGGTCGAGTCATGGACCATCATTTCATATTCATCAAACATCAATCAACTTATTGACAAAAGTGATTGGATAAAGAAGTTATCATTCATATATACAATTAAATATTATTCACTGTTAAAAAAATGAAATCCTACCATTCGTAATGACATATATGGCCCTAGAGGTTATTATGATGAGTGAAATAAGTCAGAGAAAGATAAATACCATGTGATTTCACTTATATACAGAATCTAAGGAACAAAAAGAACAAACTAATCAAAAACAAACTCACAAATATAGAGGAAAATCTGGTGACGGCCAGAGGGGAGGCGAGTTGGGAGGCTGGGAGAAAGAGGTGAAGGGTTAAAGAAGTACAAATTAGTAGATGATAGATGGTCATGGGGATGGGGAGCATGGCAGAGAGAATGCAGTTAGCATTAATGTAATGGCTAGGTGGAGAGCCAGAGGAGAGAAAGGAAAATTAGGTGGATCGTTTTGTAAACTAGAAATGTCTAACCAATGTACTGTATACTTGAAACAAATAAAATAAAATTAAAAAAAAAAAAGTGAATTGCGCTCATAATAAATAGACTATTGTTTTACCTCTGGATTTGTTTCTGAATTTGTCCATGTTCCTTCAACTCCCTCCCCAGTGTGGGAGATTTATTTGGGCTTCCACCTCATACTGAAAGGGGGGGTCCTAGACTCAGCATGAAGATAATATGGGAATTTTCCATTTTGTACAATGCCTAAAGCTAGAGTTTTTATTAGTAAGTCGTTCAGCAATCTTGCATTGGATGTTATTTTTTGTTGTTGTTAAATTGACTTATATGAGTATATGTAGCTATTTATCATAAACTATTTTAAGGTTTTCCATTTTGTACTGGGGAATGTCAAGATTCAGACTACTTTATTTGACCCTAAACAGTTTGCTTTGATTTTGGTAGCTGGTGAATTCAGGTGAAGAATGATGCTTTTACATGGTTGCTGATCTAAGGGGAAACCCAGAAGATGGTCTACTGTTCTGAGTAGTGCTAGGTGTATAGTATCCTTTTTGGACTGTAAAAGTTGCTCCCATCACTGGTCCAGATGCCATGCAGTGGTTGCTGTTATCAAACCCAACACTGCTGTCTTGGAAAGAAACATAGGCTACGATTACATGTTGCCATAAATTTGGAGAGAATAAGAAAATTAGGAAACCAAGAGCTACTTTATTTTCACTCAAAAAAGTTTCATTTTTTTGTACTTCCTCAGTGAGACCTATAAGAGTTTAGTTTACTGTACATCGAAGTCTATTAAAAATTTTATCTACCCCTCTTTCCTTTTGACACCTATTATTGTCTAACCACCAACCTTCTAGAAACTCAGAGACTATAATGGTATCAGTGTGAAATTACTTCAGCCCTCCGGTTCTCTGATGTATGAGTCAGCCAGGGAAGCCAAAACAGAATACCAGAGATTGTGTATCTTAAAGAACAAAAATTTATTTTCTCACAGTTCCAGAGGCTAGAAATCCAAGATAGAGGCACTGGCAGGAGTGATTTCTCCTGAGGCCTCTTTCCTTTTGTTGCAGGTGGCTGCCTTCTTGATGTGTCCTCACAAGGCCTTTTTCCTCTGTGTGCATTACAGAGAAATGTCTCTTCCTCTTCTTTTAAGGACACCAGTCCCATTAGATTAGGGCCACATCCTTACGACCTCATTTTACCTTAATTATCTTCTTAAAGGTCCTATAAGTCATTTTGGTGTTTAGGGCTTCAACATATGAATTTTGGGGGACACACTCAGCCCATAATATTGTATTTTGAGGATTAAAGGAAGTAATATATGTGAAGTTTTATCCCAGTATCTAACACATTGTGAGTACTCAATACACAAAACAACTCAATTTATTAAGTGCCTATTCTAGGTACCATTCTGGTGCTAGGAAATCCACAATGAACAATATAGATGCAAAGTCATGCTTTTGTAGAGATTATATTGTGCATCATTACCAGCAAAAGCAGTAATAACAACTCATAGAAATCTTGTTCTATCATTGTGGTTATTACCAGCAAAAGCAGTAATAACAACTCATAGAAATCTTGTTCTATCATTGCCTAGAACATTTTTTTTGTTTGTTTCTTTTTGGTAGGGTGTAGCCAAGATGCTGTAGCAGAAGAAGGTTTAGACTAAGGGAAGTTTTGAGTCTCCCCTGGTTTCAACTGTGAACCTTGACAATTTCTTAACTTCTTTGGGCCATTTTTCTAGAGCCTACTCCCTTTGTAAAAAGGCAACTGGAGATCAGTCTGGTCCACAGTCATTCTTATTTTGCAGAAATCTGTAGAAGTTCAGAGAAGCATTCATATTCAAGGTTACATTGGCTTGGGCTTCATATTTCAGAATGCATTTACAGAAAATGTTATAAGGGTCCCTGGAGTATTTTTCTTGTATGGAATAGCTTCAATTACTTTGATTTTTAAATCCATACTTGGCATGGGAAAATTAAATTTCATCTGAAAGGCAGTGAAAAAAAGAATCAGGTTGACACTTTGAATATCCAAGCACATTAACTTTATTTTAAAATTCAGTGCTATGTTATTGAATTGATTGTATGTCATAACTATACTGAGCAGAAAACTAACTTCTCAAAAAGAGACTTCATGAAAATCCAAAGACAATAAGCATGAGATGAATGTTTATAGGATGTTTAAATTTTTATTACTTTCGCAGACATTGTAGTTTCCTATATTAAAGACAATATCCTGTAAGTGGATTTCCTTTTAAAGTAAGTTCCTATGCCATTTGGTTGTCCCCCTCACCACATTCCAAGGCATCTGCATGGTCTTTTATGAATGACATATATTTATAAAAGCCTTTTGTATCTCCTAAGTTTTGACACACATTAGGAAGCCAAAAATCTCTAAGGATTTATGATTTTAGACTAAAAAAACAGCATGCTCATAGATTAATTTAATAATTTCTAAGCCAGACCATATATTCTCTGAATATATGTATCAGTTTTACTTTAGGTTTTTGTTGTTGGATCTTTCGTAATTTTCAGCATCACGAGAGCTACATCATACCTTAGCAGTAAGACTGGGGACAGCATTTACCAGGGTTTTTTCTCTAGCTCTGTATTCTTTTTCAGTTTACCTTCTTATTTTCCCAGACTTTTTTTCATCCCCTTTTCCATCTCTCAATCAAAATAAAGTGGCAGATTCTCATAAATTCAAGAAACTAAAGGTTTTCTATTTCAGAATTGAGTACAGGAAACTTTTTCACTAGGAGCTTCCTCATTCTTGGTTTTGAATACAATTAGTTGATCTTTGTTTTATTTTGTTTTATTCAATCTCTTTATGCACATCTATTGAGCTCTATTATGTTCCAGGCTTAAGGTTAAGCCCAGGAGGAATCTGGGAAGTAAAACAGTCCCTGTCTTGCAGAGGACCATTCCTGAGGAGTTGAGATGTAAACATATCAGCCCCACCTATTTTGTAAAGAAGAGCAACGGGGATATAAAGGTTGCCTAAAGGAAAGCTTGATGCATTTTTTTTCCCCACTCTGCAGAGATCATGAGAAGTTTTCCTAGAGGAGCTGCTATTAAGATAAATATGGTAAAGAGTACCAGAAATCCAAAAAGTTCAGTGCTAGTTGGCAGGGCCTTTTGGTGAGTTTGAGCATATGATTGTTGCTTTACTAAGTGCCTTCTGTGAGCAAGGTAAGCCGTCAGGTCAGGCTTTGTCCCAATTCACAAGGAGCCTGTGCTTATTTTCAAACAAGGAGTTTCCATCTTGTCTGCGCAGTCATAGGAAAAGGCCATCAGAATGGGCCACCCCATCTTTAGCCTCTTCAGAGAGAGTGAATATGGCTAAACACCAAGAGGGATTCATATAGATGTCACAGAGGAGGCAGGGTACCTTTCTTTTCTCCCAACTGGAGTCTTTATGATTTACTACCAGGGCCCTTGGCTCTGAGGTTTGTAGTAGAGATCAGGGGAATGGAAAATGGGCATTTGTTCCTGTAGTGGATGACAGCGATGTGGCACTCTTTACTGGCACTCCTTCCTCCTGCCTTTTCAGTACACATCACCAAATTGATCGCAATACTCTTCTTGCTGAGCTCAGATGGGGCCTTGCTATCTTTCTCAACACAATGCTTTGAGCAGCCACTAATAACTGATTATGAATTGGTATGTAAATTGAAATATTTTGGCTTTTCTTGACCTAGGAGTTTGAGAAAAAGAGTTAGACATGTACTCACCTCATAAATTGTGAGGTGCCCCCACCTCCCAGTTTATGAGGGTAGAAAACACAGGCTTAGGAGAGACAATCCTCATTTAGAAAGCAATATATTGGGCAGTGTTTCCCCACTGGTTTTTCTCTGGGGAACCCAAACAGAGACAGGGTGGGATATCATTCCTACTGATTTAGGGAAAGGTTAACAGGCATTAGGGCAAATCAGCTAAGTCAAGTAGCTTACATATGGGAAACATTTTAAGGGCAAAAATATGTTAAAAGTCCTTTCAAGCAGATCTAAAATTTGAATTTTTCCCTTTCCACACAACTTTCTAAAGTTCCCAAGTCCTATCTCAAGTCTCACATGCCCAAGACACCTTCATTTGACACTTCTTCCTGGGAACATGCTTGCCTCTGTCCCTTTGTAGTCTTGTTCTCAGAAACACTCATCTGCACTGAATCACGCGTTGTCTTGGGTTGTTGGAATTGTTTTTTCATTTCCAGGAAGAATCTTCTCATTTCTTGAGGCAAAGGAGTCATTCCTCTCTGGTGCAGTCTCATTGTTGATATAAAGCTAACAATGGTAAGAATTTATAACATTAAGAAAGGAGAAATGGAGAGGACATAAACATGCTATTTTAGTTACCTGTGACAAGGCTTTCCCAAAGGTGTATTGAGAGCAACTATGTTCATATATAACAAGGAGAAGAGAGGTTCCATGGCCACAAGAGTATGAAAAAAGCTAAGTTAAGCAAAACTTAATAGAATTAACAAGGCAAAATTAGTCATTGCTACCATCTATTGTGCAGTTGCCAGTCATTCTGCTAAGTATTTTACACATATCAATCACTTCATTGAATTTCGTCAGCAGTTTTACGAGGGAGGAATTATTTTATTTTCATTTTGTAGATGAGAAAATGAAGGCTCAGACAGGTTAAATAACCAGCTTAAATTAATAGCTAATAAATGGAGGAGCCAGGAATCAAACTTGTTTGAACCTAGTGCCAAGCTCTAATCATAAGATTAAAAAAAAAAATTATCATCTCCCAAAGCTTTTAATACTTTTCTATGCATTTGGAATCTTCAAGAGAAAGTAGAATAGTTCAGCATTTTCCAAGCATATTTTCAGAAACCATTTTTCCCCTCAAATTATCTTGTGAGACTAGTGTTCTGAGGAATATATTTGGGATAAGTAGAACTCAGATTTTATTAGACGCATAGTTTAATCTTTATTAACAAGCTTTTATAGGCACTGTGTCATTTAATTCTCATAACCTTGGCACAAGGTACATTAGGTATTATTATAGCCATTACACAGGGGGAGATTTAGATATATCAAATTCAAGTAACTTTCTCAAGTTTCACGTTAAATTATGGAAGAGCAGAAGTTGGAATATAGTCAATTAATGGAGATATAAGAGAATATAAAGTAAATTTTCAACATTTTTATTGCTGGTTATCAGAATATAATGAATATTAATTGTATTTTGATAACAATAACCAACCTTCACTAACTTAAAAATGAACTTAAATGTATGTTAAACAATTCCTCTTTCTACAGTTCTGCCATGCTCTTGAAACAATTATGTTAGAGAAGGGAAAGTAATCATTAGTAGAATGAAAATAAACTGTAGAACTTGCCAATTAAGAGAGAGGTGAAAGGATAGAAGGGATAGACCACTGATGAATATGGACTATATTTTTAAGAAAACTTTTCAGTTAAACTTCAAACATGCATAGGTTTAAACTAAGCCAAAGACCCATACCCAAGTATATACATTGGGTATATACTTCTTTAAACTGGTTGTTTGAGAAATATATGAGCCACAAACAGAATTCTCAAGTGATAAATCATCATTATAATTGATGGCCTTAAAACAGTCTTTTCCCAATATCATTGGTTTTATTATAAGCTTTTGTCCAGGTGGTAGCTCATTAATTGAGTGACCTGCCTTAATATCTTGCTCACTGATAAATACACATTGTTCAAGGCCAACTGTTAAATCATGGTACTTCGTTCACCATATTCATCTCTATGGATATTTTCTTTTCACCTGCATTCAACAGTAGCATCCTCATCATTGTTATTAATATCCTTATATTTACCTGTATGTAACACTGTCCTATCCCCATCACTCCAGGAAAGCATAACGGGCATTAATGAGAATAACATTCAGCATTTTTTCATTGACAGCTTGTTTTCACTTTGTACTGTTTTTGGTAAGCCGAGGTGGTTTGCTGTATTCTTTTCATTACATTCATGGAGTCCTTCAAATCTTCACATGTAAGCTCATTTTTAAACCTTCATTTTCAAAGTCCGTGCTAAGCATTTGTTACTGTTGATTAATTGACATTATTCCAACATTAACAAAGGTGTAAATGGCATCAAGACTGAACTCTTTAAGGAAATTTTGACTCATTTAGTTTCTTGTTCAATATAGCAAGCAGAGAATTTTTAAAAAAGTATTTTGAGTTTATTTTTCATGAACCATAAAATTCTTTGGCCATAGGGCTTTGTTATAGATATTATATTGCAGGGAAATAAATACCAACAACTTTATCTCTCACAAGAACTTTGGGAGAGAGACATGCAGATGTAAAATTTTCTTCCAGTCCAATTTATGCCTCTGGTATAAAGTATTGTTGAATCTGTCAGGAAAAGATTTCATGATAACCATATACATCTTTTCTTTTAAAAGCATTATTGAGATATCCATATACCATACAAAGCCAATTTAAATTGTTTAATAGTTTTTAGTATAGTCACAGATTTGGGGAACCATCAACACTATCTACTACTAGAACATTTTTATTATCTCCAAATGAAACCATGTACCCATTAACAGTCATTCTTCATTCCCCTCACCTGGCTCCTGGCAAACACTATTATACTTTCTCTCTATATAGATTTGCCTATTCTGAATATTTTATTCAAACGGAATCATATAATTTGTGATATTTTGTGACTGGCTTCTTTCACTTAGCGTAATGTTTTCAGATTACACCCATGTTATAGCATTTTGGATGTTGGCTTTTTTCAGTTATTGCCATGTTTTTTCTTACAGCTCTCTGAGGCACTGGCATATGCAAACAGAGTGATCGTGTTTATTGGCCTTCTTGAGACCTCTTCATGCACTCCGTTGTTAATGTTTTTCTAAGAACACAGTGCCAGTTCAGAGCTGTTCTGCAAGCCTTGCAAATTGGTTCAAGGTTAAGGTTTTCATCAGATACTATCTTTGCCAATTTGCAAATACAAGTCTCACAATTAGCAGAACATTTTTCACCTTTTGATTTCAGATTTTATACTACTAGAGCACACGTCACTTTTCTGCAGCTGATATTCTGAATGTTCACACTTAATGTTCAGTTCTGTAAAGCATATCGTAGCAGGCTTCAAAGCTGAAAAACTAGTTAATGCCATAGGTCCACTCTTTGGTAAAGGAAAATCCATTCAACACACTGTTAAGATCTTCATTTTTCAAGGTTTTCAACATTTACCCATTAGTGCTAGATCATCATCATCAGCATAAAACTCCCACAACTTGTCATTTTTTTTCTCTTGTCATGTAGATTCTTCACCATACTCACAAGTAGATGTTTTAAAAATAGAACTTCATTAAACTTTTGCAATGAGTCTGCTTTCTGTACTATTGGTCATGATGTTGCTGCTTCTCCTCACTGTTACCTATTGGTGTATATTTAATTCTTTCTGATATTTTTATAGTGTCATTAAAACAAAAGTTAGAAAACAGCAAAGAGCAACAGAGGTGCTTATGGGTCACTGATACACAACTGATACCTCACTTCAGTTCAAGCTGGGTTTTGCCATAAACGATTTTGGTGCTAAATTTAAGGGAAAAAACCTTTCAGTTTTTAAACTTATTTGAGTTTTTTAAGTTATATTGAGGTATAACTAATAAATAAAAATTGCGTTATCTTTAAACTGTACGGTGTAACAATTTGAGATATATATATACACACACACATGTTGTGAAATAACCACAATCAAATTAACACATCTGTCACCTCACATATTTTCTGTTTGTGTGTGTGTGTGTGTGTGAACACTTAAATCTCTTCTTAGCAAATTTCAAGAATACAAGACAGTATTAGCTATAGTCACCATGCTATATATTAGACCCTCAAAATTTACTAATAACTGAAAGGTTGTATCCTTTGACCAGCATCTACCCATTTTCCCCAATCCCAAGCCCCTCGCAGCCACTGTCCTACTTTCTGTCTGGTTCTATGAGTTCAACTTTTTTAGATTCAACATATAAGTGAGATCATGTTGTTTTTCTGTGTCTGACATATCACTCAGCATTATGTTTCCCAGGTTCATTCATATTGTCACAATTGGCAGGAATTTCTTCTTTTTTAGTGACAATAATATTCTACCTCATATGTATAAAAATACAATATATAGATTTATGATATACATATAAAATATAATATATGTGATGTATAATGATATATAATGTGATATATGTAGATATATAAATATAACATTTATAGAAATACAATATATATCACATTTTCTTTATCCATTTATCTGTCAACAGACACTTAGGTTGTTTTCATATTTTGACTATTGTGAATAGTACTGCAATAAACTTGGGGGTGCAGATATCTGAGATATTGATTTTATTTCCTTTGGAATAATCTAGAATGGCTGGATCATATGGTAGTTCTACTTTTAATTTTTTTGAGGATCCTGCATACTATTTTTTATATTGGCTGTACCAATTTACTTTCCCACCAGCAGTGCACAAGGGGTTCCCTTTTTCTTAACACCCTTGGCAATATTTTTTGATATCTCTTACCTTTTTGATAATAGCCATTTTACCTTTTTGATAATAGCCATTTTAACAAGTGTGAGATAATTCATTGTGATTTTAATTTGCATTTCCCTGATGATTATTTATATTGAGTGCCTTTTTATTTACCTGTTGTATGTCTTCTTTGGAAAAAAGTCTATTCAGGTCCTTTGCCCATTTTAAAATTCAGGGTGTGTTTTGCTATTGAGTTATATGAGCTCCCCATACATTTCTGGATATTAACCTCATATTGGATATGTGGTTTGCAAATATTTTTTTCCCATTTTGTAAGCTGCCTTTGCATTTTATTGATTGTTTCCTTGGCTATATAGAAGTCATTTCAGTTTTTAAAACTTCAGGTTTCAGGAATAAGAAAACCCAATAAGGGATTATGGCCTTTATTTCCTAAGTTAAATGCTCCTTGTTTGGGCTTCTGTAGTTCTTCACACATATCTTTATCATGGCTCTTGGGACATTAACTTGAAGCTGATATGTTCATAGATCTCTTGTCTGTTTCTATGATAGACTATGAGGAACTGTGTCTTAATCATTTTCTTTCAGTGACTACTAATTAAGAGGCTCTTGCATAAATACATACTTCAGGTGATTTAGATATCAAGGTGAGAGGGACTGGTGTGGTGTGGGCTATAGCAGATGAGGGAAAACTGAATGTTAGAAAGAGGTCGTATGTTTACACCAAGGTTTCTTCTGCACTATTTACATTTTGAGCCACATAGTCTTTGAAGTGGGGTGCTGTCCTCTGCTTCATAGGATGTTTAGCATCATCCTTGGCCTCTGCTCACTGGATTCCAGTAGCATCCTTCCCTCACATCCTGTGTGAATCTAAACTATCTCTAGACATTGCCAAGTGTTCCTGGGGAGAAAAATCGTCACCAGTTGAGAACTGCTGATTTACACAATCTTGGACTAGAAAGTTGTAAAC
This sequence comes from Pteropus medius, assembly GCF_902729225.1. Classification (NCBI taxonomy): domain Eukaryota; kingdom Metazoa; phylum Chordata; class Mammalia; order Chiroptera; family Pteropodidae; genus Pteropus; species Pteropus medius. The sequence goes on from NW_024343578.1 coordinate 4,026,812, forward strand.
ACCTGGGCTGAAATATTTTTCTGTCTTTTATGAGCTGGGCAAGTCAATCTGTAAGATCCTCCAGTATTTCATTTATAAAGTGCGTATAATAGTATATATTCCCTAAGATGATTGTGAAGATTACATTGAGAATGTGTAAGACGCCTGGCAGATAGTAAGATAGCTTTGAAAATGTCAGTAGTACCTGGATATACCCAGTATTCAGGTATAGAGTGAGTGAATCTGGATCTATAGTTGTATCTGCTTCTCTCCATATGTCTGTGTGTCTGTATGTCTGTGATTCTGTGTCTCTTGCTCCATTTCTGTCTCTGTTTCTCTATCTTTAAGTCTCTTTTTGTATCTATCTCTGCATCTCCCTCTTTCTCTGTGTCTTTCTCTTTGTCTGTGTGTCTCAGTGTATTTCTCTGTCTCTGTGTTTGACCCTGTCCCTCTGTCTCTCAATCTCTATCCCTCTCTCTATTTCTTTTTCTATCTCTGTGTCTATGTCTAGTTCTGTGTCTCTGTGTCTCTCTTTTCTGACTCTCTGTGTCTCTTTATCTCTGTCACAGGATATGGGAGAGTATATCAATATGGTAGTGCACTCTGACTGATATAGGCAGGGCCAGAGCACAGAGAGCTTTCCCTGCCTAGAGGTATCAGAGGGACAGATGCTCCTGTTAGAGTATCAGACTGTAGCAGAAATTTCTACACTTGATCTGATAAGACTTTGGGAAATACTTAAGTTTCCAGAGATGAGGATAATAATATTGCAGGAGATTTTGTAGTAGGAAGAGATTGGGGTTATGGGAATGAATCAGCATGTGGTGATAGTGATGTAGACATGAGGTGATGAAGATTGGATTCAGAATGGTGCAGTTGGAATGCTCAATCCAAGGAAGTAGTAGTAGAACTTTGTAACTGGTAGGGTAGGGTATGTGATAGAATTGAAAGTGTGGGCTTTTGAATCAGATAAATCAGAGTTAAATGATTGATGCTGCCAAATACTAGTTGTGGAATGTGGGGCAAACAACTCAGCGACACTGAGCTGTGGTTTATCTCTAAATGGTGGTTACAATGCGATCATGAGGCACAGTTGTGATGGTTTGAGACTTTGTGTGAAGTTTAGCAGGAAATATTAAACCCTCAATAAAAGGCAGGTACAATTTATAGGGATCAAAGGAAAGAGATCAGAGCTGAGTTGTCTTGTGACGGAATAGCATAGGTGCTGAGTAGATTCAATCTAATTTTATGTGGAGCAGCTGAATTTACATCTGGTTGTAAGGATAAGTAAATTTTCTAAAGCAAGGGAAGCTTCTGGTAAAGCAGCCTCACATTTTATAGCACTGCTGGGCATCCATGTGCTCCCAACCAGGTCATTTATAGTTTTTACAAGCCTAGATAGATTTGGAACACTTTGGTTTGCACTTGAATACAAAATCCTCCCTCTCCAAGAAGTACCATGAAATATGACTGAAGAAATCCTTGATACTGTTTATACTATGGCACGGATGTGGAATACGATGAATGAGAGTAATAGCTGGTAACCAATACTAGATCATGATGACAAGGAAATTCATTGTTAGGAACTTTCCTATACGGAATGGTTAGTACTATAAATCCATTTTCTCAGTCAGAAAGTTACTTTTTGAGAAATTATCCTTTCCACCTCTACTTTGCCTTTTCATGGTACTGTGGTTTGATTTAACGCCTCTCTCTTGATGCCTACTTTTGCACAAAATGCTTTTCACTTCTCTAATGCTATGCCACTTACTGATAATCATTAATACAGAGTGCTGGGGCTGGTTGCAGGTTTTATTAGGCATTGTGATAAATTTTGTATTTGCGTATTTCTTGGTTTTGTGAGTTTGTCTATGAAATAGGCATGAGTTTCACAGTGGCTTTTGGCCATGAGCCTTGGATAGTATATATACAACAGCTTTGAAATCTACTTCATCTATCTCTGACCTCCCTTTTCACATTTATTTGTGGGCTTTTGTGTGAGATTGGAATAAATGTGATCTGGTGGATAGCTATGGTTTCTGCCTGCCCTACATTCCTTCTTTCTGATAAATTGTACTCTGCTTTTCTGTTGGAGGCCCACTGCCAATTCCATGTTGTACTGGTTGTACTATCCATCTTGATTACCCTGGGAAGGACGTGCCATTCATTTTGGCCAGAATACTCCATTCTCCAGTCACAGTGATCAGTACATAGACTGGCATTTTCATTCATTAATTCAGCAATATTTTACTGAGTGCTTACTATGTATTAGGTGCTGGTGTTTCTTTTGAATACAATAGTAAGAAAACTAGGGCCTCTGTGCTTACAGAATATACATTCTAGGTGAATAAGACATAAAATAAACCAGTAAATGGAAATACAATAAAATGTCAGATAATGGTTTTAGTTAAAAATGAAAAAAAGCATGTAAGAGGACTGAGAGTGATGGGGATAGTGGGTAGCAATTTTAGAAAGGGAGTTCATGGAAGACCTCCATGAGGAAGTGACATTTTATTTGAATGAAGTGAGGGGAGAAGTCATATTAATACTTTCAAGAAAAGTATTTTTAAGTAGGGGGAACTTCAGATGCAAAGGTCCTGAGGCTGTAGCAAGGTGGGCAATGTGACTAAAATAGCATGAGTGAGGACAGAGTAATAGGGAATGAGGACAGAGAGGTAGCCAGGGACCAAATCATATAGGAGCTTAGAGTCAATGATAAGAACTTTGATTGGATTATGATGGGAAGGCATCGGAGGGTTTTGAATACAGCAATGAAGAAGGTTTAATTAGAATCATCCCTGAAATTTGATATGTGGGTACTGGGAGAAAAAGGGTGCTTTTCTATCTTTAGGATAATAAGTTCTGAATATGATATAAGATGGAACTGCCTATAATCCTCTTTCTGGCCACATAGAGAAAGGCACTTACAGCACTGAAACAAAGGAACTGATACAAAAAGGGAAGCAGAAAAAAAACTGAGATAGGAAAGGGACAGAAAGAAAATATCCTCTATCGACATAAGACTCTGGATCCAGCAATTGAAATGTCTTATGTGAACTAATACATTTAATTTTTTTTTTAACTTCTGTTGAGTATGATTTAAGTGAGGTCATTTGTCACCTAAAGAGTCCTGAGTAATTATCATTGTTTTCTTGGTGGCCATTAGCAATATCCAATTTTTATTTATTATTCTATCAGTTATGACTAATACAACCCCTAATTTTATACTATCTTATGTGAGTCTCATCATAATACGATGAGGAAGGCAGAAAAATAATCTCTGGCATAGTGATGAGAAAGAGGTCAAGGACATTTCAACAAGTAATTTGCTCAGTGTTAAGTAGGTTATTATTCGCAGAGCCAGAATTTGAAAGAAGATTTGTGTGACTATAAAATCCATACTTTTCCCATTCTATGATAGTTTAGAAGTTTCTGTAGTGGCTTTGAAATATGTTCTCAAATTCTCTAATATTCTTCCTTTCAAGGAGTGGAGCCTGACTAAAGCTTAATGACGGAGTGCCACTTTGGAGTTTAGGTCATAAAAGACAGTGCGATTTCCTTGATCTCTTTTGGTTCATTCACTCTGAGGGAAGCCCATTACCATGTTATCAGGACACTCAAGCAGTCCTGTGGAGGGCCATGTAGTGAGAAACTGAGGCCTCTAGCCAATAGCCATGTGAGTGAAGCTGGTCCTCTGGAAGTTGATCCTGCATCCTTGGTCAAACCTTCAGATGTCTGCAGCCCCAGCTAAAATCTAAATTGCAGTCTCATCAGTCACTGAGCCAGAATGCCTCAGCTAATCCAGCTTGGATTTCTGATCCTAAGAAATTGTGAGATGGTAAATGTTTGCTTTGTGCTGTTGTGTTTTGGGGCAACTTATGTAGCAGTAATTAATACAGTTATCTTCTCAGATTTCTTCTCAGCTTTGATGCCTTCACTGATGAGATTGGTTTCAAGACTCTTTTTGGCATTTAAAAATAGCTACACCTTCTTCCCTTCGGTGACTAATTGGTCTGATTTCTAATGAAAGATAATGTCAAAGTTTCAAGTATAAATGATATCATTGTAGATTCCATTGCAAAATTGCTCTTTGCTTCTCTAAAGAGGAATGCTTTGACCATGATGATATAATTGAATGCTAACACAACAGACCTAACAGTTCACCTCGTGCGAAGCAGGACTTTAAGGGCAACTAGTTATGTCTTAGGCCTGGAAGTCTGCCTTATGGATAATGATATCAGATCAGTAGATTAGGAAAAAACTAGGTCTCAATTTCTGTAAACACGTAACAAAAATTAATCAGTTAATTGAAGCATTGTAAATAATATGAAGAAATGGAATTGATTTAAATATTTAACAAAAGTGTCATTATGATATATCAGGTAATAACTTGATGCATTATTATGAAAATGTTAACATTTATAATGTGAAAAAATGTAGCAACATGAGAAAATGTGTGAAAATCATACAAATGAATAAGCTGAAAATAAAATTGTAACTATGTTAAGATTATATAACTAGTCAATATAAATATGGATAAGGATAGAAAAGTAAAATTTAAAAGAGCATTTATTAGTCATATAATACTGTATGTCAGAATCTCTACTTATACCATCACTTGTGTACTTATAAACTATTAGATTCAAATTTGACCTAATTTTTGAGATATGTCCTCATTAGTGGGACCATTGCCTATGATAATCTAGACTCTACAGTTTTATTAATGCAGTGTGAGTTTTGGATTTCTTAAGCTGCAGTTTATATCTATACTATAAAGCATCTCTCTCAAGGCAATGTCCATGGGTCAAGTTCCTGAAATTTAAGACTGGGTTAATGGGGTCTAAGTATTTTCATGTGTGACTCTGTTGCTTTGGCAAAAGAATTGGGTCCAATATTTTAAAAGTTTCTAGTCTAGAGTTTTCTAAAATTTACTTACCTTTAAGATTATGGCCACAGCTGCAAACCATCTATACTATTATTCATGAGGTGTTTTTTTCTTTAAAAGAGTTTTATGTTCATGGGTCACTGTTGCCCCTGGCAATCTCAGACATTGTTAATCCATTGTAGAAACCCAGATGACGACCCTAGATGTGGCCTTGGAATCCTCATCATCATAAGGCCCCGGGGAGCCACATTTTCCAACCTCCCTTCTAAACATAATCGCGTGACTAGATCTCACCAATGAAATGTGAACGGATTGGGACAAACGAGTTTTTCTGTCTGTTACCTTCAGTTCTAAGACATATCTGATGTTAACTGCTTTATGAAATGCAAATAGAGATATTTGATGAAAAGTTAAATCTACCTGGGTTGTTTCCAAATGAGGTGACCGGTTGGCTTCATAGCAGGATCTTTATTCTTATTCCATTGCCCCTTGAAACAAGGTGACTGCCTGTTCAGGGTTTTCTCAGGGTGCTTTGGAAAGAAAAATTTCTCTGAGAGGTAGTTTGGGTTATTTTTCCCAACTTTTTACTCCCTTTTAGTAAGAGAATGTCATATGTATCTGCACCCTTTAGTGACTTTGGTGTTCCCTAGAGTAGGAGGAGAATATTTCCTCACTTATTAACATTGAACTTGACCATATGACTTGCTTTGGTTAATAGAATGTGGGAGTAAGCAGAACTTTAAATGTGCTTATGTGGTTTGGTCTGGCTCCTCGCATTAGAAGAACTTGTTCCGGGTTGCTGGCTCAAGGACAATATAGTGTTATTGGAGCCAATCCAAACCAAGCCCAGTAGAGTCACAGCCTACCTGCAGACCCATCAGTGAGAAATAAATGCTTAGTTTCAGGAGCCACTGCATTTAAGGCCTTTTCATTACACATCTACTTTGCCACAAAAGCTGACAAATATATTCAGTAAAGATAGCTGTCCGGAAAGTGAAATTTCTGCACAAGACACTGAGGGGAGAAGTAAAAGAAATAGACCTTAAAGAAACTGCCAATTTTCAGAAGAAAAGAGGGAAAAGAGTGAGAAAAGAAAGCATGCTAACAAAGATGATGACGATAGATGTATTTGATAAAGAGGAAACCAATAATAAGTTCTTTCTGGGTAAATAAATATTTGTTAAAAAATGCAAATATAATGTGTAAGACCTTCTTATGTGTGCTCTTGGGTCTGGACTAGACATGTTTGAGGATTATCTGTGCCAGTGCTTGCTTTTCACCAGACAATAGCCAAGGAAACACTGCACTTTAGGTGGAGTCCCATCGCTACCTGTTGCTGGCAGGGTCCAGGGGATAATTGCTCCTTCAGTAACTTATCTGCAATGCTGTTCTCAAATAATTTCTTAAAACATAGGGTTTGTTCTAAAAAGGGAAGAAGACTTGAAGGGAAAATGTGCTACCTTTTTTAATAGCAGGAAGGCAAGTCAGTTCATGCTTGCAGTTTGCGCAGTTCTCTAGGATTTTATAAATTTCATTCACTCTTAGAATTGTGGTTCATTACATACCATCTGTATGATTTATGTAATTTTTTCTTTACATTGACTCCTCACTTGTTTTTCATTTAGAAGTAAATTTATTTTACATTCATAAAAGTGGAAATCCAGGTCCACTGTCGTAGATGCAGCCAGCCGTCCACCAATATTTGGGTCAGTCTTCATGGTACAGAATTATTTCTGGGGCGTTCCTCAGATAGGGGCTACATTTTCCATCCTTCCTTCTTTCTGGATGTGACCCAGAGACTAGATTTCACCAATGAAGTGTGAGTGGAAGTGAGGTTCACTCTGGACCCAGAATTGTAAGAAGTATGTGTATGTTATACATATCTAAACTGTTTTTGCCAGCTAGAAGCAGAACTTAGGGCATGGCAGGGCCACCGATGGAAGCAGTCTGGTTTCCTAATTCACCAGGCATGTGAAAGCAGGCCACCATTTAGGAGCGTCCTCCACAGACTCTTACCTGAGCAAATGTGAATGAACTTCGGTTGTGTTTAGGTTACTTTCAAGCTCATTCGTCACAGCAGCCAGCATCACCCTTATTATAAACTTACAATGAGGTAGCTACAAAAAAAATGTACGTACCACCTTCTACCTTGAGTGCCACCCCTGAAGTATAGTGTACATTGGGAAGTAGCGTCTGGTTGGTGCTTGCATGGACTGATAAAATGTCATGTAAGCAGTATTTTCTTTTTTGTTCCTAGGCTCTTGCTGCTGGTCAACTAGAATATTCTTTTTTCTTTTTTAATGTTTGTAAGCCACTGTTGAGATGTCACCGATCTTGACATACTACCAAATCGTGTCAGTGTTTCTTCTGATTCCCAGGAGGAAAGCAGTCAAAGCACAAACACTCTATTATTAATAAAAGGGAGTGACTGACAGGTCAAGCAGGACATGTTCCTCTTTAGTGTGCTTTCAAAGTGCAAGTTATTTAATTGACAGTGTTCAGCTCTCTATCATTCCAAAGCACTCACTTGTTCTTTTGCTGAGCTCTGGTCACCAGTCATGACCCAGCATGCTCGCCCGGGGTAACCTCCAGAAGGAGTCTTCCAGACTCACCTTGCTGTTTCTCTTATGTTCCTTCTGTGACTTTCGGCAAGGTTTCTGAGGAGAAGGTTAAGAGTTAGTTAGGAACTTCTCCGTCTTAGATACTTGACATATTATTTAGGGTTAGTTATGTTAACTGCTGTATCATAAAAATCCTTTTCTGGTGTTCCTGGTCAGGAGTCATCTTTTGCTGTTGCATTCAGGGGCTGGGCTGCTTTTTCTCTTGTTGCCCTGTTCTCCTCTGGGGCCTAAAAGTCCTTCCCACTAAGCTGGTGGATATATAACAGTGGATCTTTGGTGGTAGGCTTCTTTCACAATAATTTTGCAGAGAGCATTTTACAAACTGCTCTTCTCAGCAAATGCAGGCAAACAACCAAATTGTTCTTAGACTGTTTTGGGAACCTTATTTTGCCATGCCAGGATTTCTGGCACAGCTCGTTTTCTGTGAGACCTTTTCCCAGCTGCTCTATTATTCTGGAGGCCTCTCCGACTTTTCATTCTCATTACAAAGCTGCTGATGGGCCCCATTGAACTGAGCCTTGGCTGAGTCAATTATGATACGGAAGTGCTTACTTATTTTATTAGCAATGATCAATTATTTTCTTTAGTGTAGACTAGGAGTGAATCTCTAATATGCATGCACTTAGCCCAGCAATTGGTGTGGGCTCTTTACAACATCCTTTCGCATACAGAAGGCACCAGACTGCAATTTTCTCTGTGCATAGGACCTAGCACCTGCTTTTAGTGCTGGGCTTGGTGATTGGGAGTCTGTGTGGAATTGGCTATCGAGTGCCTGGTGGGAAGAGCCTTATGGGAGTCAACTTTCCTAGTGAGTTTCCTTGTATTAGAATTCTTCAAAGTTCAAGAGCCTGAGAGGACTCTAGGGGATGAAGGTCTTTTGACTCTATAATACCTAAGCTTTTTAATATTTCCTGAGATATTACTGCTGCGTGGTCTCATACAAACATTTATACCACCACCTTTGTCCTGAGATGTACAAAAAAAGAAACGTCTCAAGCATGTTCTGTTTGCTCTCTTTATTTCCTGAGTGGTGCTTCCATACGTTCCTTCTTTCTTCATTCTTGGATCTCTGTTAGCTTGTTACCTTACCCGTCCTTCTACTAGGCAGTGTAACAGTGAAGAGCATGAGTTTTGGAACTACTCAGCTAGACCAGGGCCCAGGCTCGGCATCATTGCTTATTGGTGTGATCTGGGGCAATATTTTTTTTTAACTTCTTAAAACTTAGTTTCCTTATGTGTACAATGGAGAAATAATACTCACTTTATATGGTGGTTGTCCAAATTAAATGAGTCAATGCATGTCAAGCATATTGGGCAGCAACTAAGTGTAGCTATTATTATTGGTCATGTCGTTGTGTCATCTATTATAGATCTCCTGGCTGAAACTTCACTTCTTTGGAATTTCATATCTCTGCTATCAGCTCAGGGATTCATAGTGTATGGGGTGGTAATTTTCCTGAATCAATCTAGAAATTGAAATTTTCTTTCCCAAGTCCTCCTCATTAGGAAACTTGATAATTATGGTGATACAAAATAATGAAAACAATAATGGATAAATGATAATGAATACAATATAATAAAAATAATAATGGATAAGCTTTACTGGAGGCTGATGTATAAGGCTCTACACATAGCACTTTGTGTGTAAATCATACATTTGATCCCTCTACAAGTTCTGTGTATTAGATATCATGATTTCCCATCTTACAGATGAGGAAACTGAGGCCGGACTCTTTACATATCTCATGTAGGGCTCTACAAATAGTAAGTAGCAGAGCCAGGATGTAAACCCAAGTCTATCTAACTCCCAGGTGCCTGTACTTAACTGCTATTGAAATTATCTTGAAAAAGTGGGCAGGACTCGTAAAACAGTTCTTGGTCTCTCAAAAACCATTTTCCCCTTTCATCCTCTTGGCTGTCAGTGCACAGCATTTACTGTATCAGTCAGGAAACTAAAACCACCTCAGTTATCTCAGACTGAAGGAACACAATCTAGAGAATTGGTTAAATGGTATTAGCAGGCCGAAAGGGGAAAAGAGGACACTGAAGTAGTACAGAGTAGTAACTACAGGAAGCAACCGTCACTCTAGGGAAAAAGTTATGGTACCAAAAGCTAGGTGATCAGGGGGAAGGGGTTGCTGCAGGGCTCAGACTCAAGGCTTACTATGTGTCTGGCACTTTGCCCACTGAAGGGCCCCAGAGAGGGGATATTGTGGAACTGGTACCCTGAATTCTGCAAGACATAGGCGGTATCTGATGCTTTTGAAATAAGGCTATCAGGAGCTGACCCCCTGCCTCCAGTCCCTCCACTGCAGAACCTAACTGGGACTTGGTTAACAAGGATACCTGGGAAATGGTTTGCAGACTCCCAGGCCAGCATTGTACAGAAGAATGGAGAATGTGAGGATGGGCTGAGAGAAATGAGAGCATAATAGATATGATTACCATTTCCTGACGGAAGTGGTGGTGGATGTGTGCTTTGGCTGTATAAGTGGGCAGCTGCCTATGAAGAGAATAAATCTGGCTGAGGTTAACTGAAGAGGAATTTTCTTTTCCTGTATCCAGATAACTTATTTTGTAATGATTTGATATGATTTTAGGGCTTTAAGCCAAATGCAATCTTTCAAAGGTGGCAGTATTTGTCTGCATGGCCTTAGATGGAGGGGCACATCAGCTTACTGGGTCACTGCCCAGAGTAATTAGCTCTATTGAGCATTTTTCCCTTTTAGCCACAAATCATCCTAGTAAAAGTAAAAGAAACTCCATGGCTGGCCCAGCACCATGTCTAATTTCCTGGGAGACTTTCCTTCTCTTTGAATTACCCATTTGCTCTGGTGAGAAAATGCTTTCAGGTGGAGGTAGAGCTTGGCACTAGATAGGGGAGAAGAGAGAGCCTGCAATCTGAAATGCTCAGTGGCAATTTCACGTTAGGCAGGCTTGTCACAGAACTGATGAATGGTCCCTTCTAGCATGCTTGCTAGTGATGTTAAAACCGCCCTCAGGTCCAAGTGGAGGCGAACTTCACGTATCTGCATCCAGAGACGGTAGGTGGTGCTGTGGTGTTAAAAGATGATTAAAGGAGAATGAGAAAATCTGCTATGGAGAAAAAAAAATTATGGAGAAGCAGAGGGTTGGGGGACTGGCTTAAAGAAGGGCAAGATGAATATGCATTCTCATTCAGTGTCTTTCTAATTCAGGCAAGCATTTTCCCTATCAGGGCTGGAGTTGCATGGAAAAGTCCAATTATAGATGTAAGTGACATTGGACTCTTTCAGATCACATTGCAGACATGTCAGTGACATCCTGCTGCCTGGATGTGCTGGGTGTACCTCTGGCAACAGAAGTTTGGCTTCTTCATTCCCTTCCATCCTGTTTTTTTTTCTCTCTCTCGCATTTCTTTCTCACCTTACTACTTCCCTTTCCTCTCATTTTCCCTTTTTAATTTTCCCTGCCTCTGACACGTATTCAATTTGGTAACATTTGTAGATAGCACTATTTTCTGAGACACTGTGGGGTATCTGGGGGAAAAGGGGATGAAAATAACGTTCTTTTAATAGAAAGGAAATTACCATTTCTTACTCATATTAAGTCTAGGAACTGAGCTAGGCATTTTTACATTCATTTTATCTCATTTAACTATTTAATTTATTCACGTACATAAGCAATGTTTCTTGAACACTTGCTATGTGCTGGGTGGCGCATGGCCTGTGGCATTGATAATAGGGACACAAGAACATTAAAAAGCCACTGCTCCATGTGTGTACCTTTTCTCCTGCTTCGGGGTCAGAATCTTGATGCTTTAGCTGCTCACGTGACTTCCTCCGACATACTTGAGGCTCTGGAGCCAGACTACCTGGGTTCATATTTTGACTACTGTTACTTAATTTCTCAGTGTTCCGGTTTTCTTATTTGAGAAATGGGTATAATCATTGTTACTTCAAAGGATAGTTTTGAAAACTAAATGAAGTAACGCACACAAAAGTTTAGAACAATGGCTCCTAGTAAGTACTCGATAAACTAGCTTTAATGATCATCATCACCATCTTCAAGTTATTAACAAAGTTACTTACTACCTTTGGAAGATATAATGTAGCATCTTGTCTCCTTCCCATGCCCCAAACTATGCCTCTGAGGTATGCACTAGATAAAAAGGGAGCAATTCACTTTTACCAGGAGTAGTCAGGGGAGATTTCGCCAGAGGGGCTGAATTAGAGCTGCCCTTTGCTCTGGGAACTTCTGAGGGAACTTCTGAACCCAAGAGGGTCATATACACGACAGAGAGACAGATTAGGCATGTTGTTTTTGTTCTTTGTCAATTTCATATATGCACATTTTGCAAACAGTTTCAGTGGGATCACACAATTCCTGAAGTGAAGTGGATATTTTTGGGGGCCGCAGACCTTAGAGTCAGGACCCTCAATTTGAGATCACTTGCAGGTTGAACGTTCTCTGCCAAAACACCATAAAACAATATGAAAGTTTAGCAGGTACTAAAGTTGAGCAGATTATTCTTGGCCGATGGGACTCCCAGACTAGGAGATGTACCCTTCCCCCATCATTCCAACACAGGGGTGGCCCTCAGCAATGACTGACTGAGGAATGTGTATAATAGCCCAGTTGCCCTGCCTCTGGGTGGTTTCCACTCTGTAACACAATTTATTTCTGACCTCCCAGTAAAATCAGGCTGAAATCCTTCCTGAAGGCACATGTTTACCTAGCTTTATCTCCTGCCTTATCCTACCTCCCTCACATCCCTGTAGGTTTCTCCTGAGAGTATTCTTTCAGTAAAGCATTTGCACAACAATCTTCATCTGAGTCTCTGCTGGAGGGGACCTGGTTTATGTTAGAGAGGAACTTGAGATAGCTATGTAGGAGGTACAGAGTGAATGCTGGGATTAGGGAAGAGGAGCTGTTGCATCGAGGCTCAGCTCCGCCCTTCACTCCATCTCTGCTGCATCCTCTCTCCTCACTGTTCCTGTGACATTCTTGTTAGTCCTAGATGTGTAGGACAGCTTTTTGGGGAGCTCACCAATAGCAAGTGGCATACGTGGTCACCTTGGAGCCTTCTGATTTCAGACCAGAGTTTTTTTCTTGAGCTATGGAAAGTGCCCATGTAGAGATGATCCTTTAATAAGCCTGGGGAACAGTGATGATTAATGTATTAGGGCTGGGGAGCCTCTACCCTAGCAAGCAGTTTTTTGACAGAATGGGCTAGGACGATAAGAGAGAAAGTGCAGAATCATGTTTTGGTGTTTAATTTGGCAGTGCATAGCTAATTTTAATTACTCTGAAATAATTATCTCTGGCACACAGCTGGGTTTGTCTTCGTGCAACTTGTGAGTCATTCTTTCACATTTGAATAAATCAAGCAGGTCGAAAAGGAAAGGTTGGAGCCAAATGACATATAAAAGGGGTTCTGTGATAAAGGTTCAGGAAATGGCAAACTTTGGACCTGAAAGAGAAGATTGACTTGGGACATCGTGTCTTTATGTCCGAGGCAAATGGCATTAGTTATTGAAATCAGAAGCAGAGTCTTGAGGCTATTGTAGGAGAAGAGCTCTCAGAGCTGAATAAATGTGGTGGTGTTGGGGCTAATGGAAAAGGGGAATTCACCAAGGAGGACTTTATAGCATGGTGGTCAAGAGCACACATTTGGGGTTAGACAGACTTGAATTTGAATCCATATTCCATCACTTACCATTTTAGTTACTTTGAGAAAGTCATTTTACCTTTCAAAGCATCAGTTTTCTTATACAATTAGAAATCTTGTCTTTGGTGCCACATCATCTTTCTTCCATAGGTGGCTTCTATCATAAATGCTGGATTATCCTGTCTCTGCTAAGAATTTAAGGAGAGAATGGCATGTGGGGCCCCCTCTTCCATATCCACTGCCAGGGCAAACATTACTAATTAACCACAAGTTTTTCTAGTTGAGCCTGACTATGGCCTCCAAGTCCGCAAATAGCACTTCTAGCAGCTACCCCCGGTCTATACAGGTTGACATATTCATTGAAATAATGACTTCTGGATTAAAATGTTCCTCTTCTTTGATGTTTGATATTCCCATCTGTAAAATTAGGAGTTTGAAGAAGTTGATCATTTTCTAATCTTTTTAATGAAATATTCCAGTATTTTAAGAGAGAGAGAAATAGGTCATCAGAGGTTGGATTATTTTGCCTCCCATACCTTATTTAATGCTCTGCAGATAGTCAGTAACTCAATTTGTAAGGCTGGGGCTACTTATGAGAGGGATGAGAAGTCCAGGAAACCAGAGTTGAGGATACTCCCTTTCCCTGCTCTCTCTGTCCTGGTTCTGTCATCACATTTCTAACCTGCTGTGCCAGCCCCCACATGGTCTCACTCCGGAAACCAGGTCATGGATGAACGTTTCCTTCAGAGGTAGCAGCTGCCTCAATTTTATGTCATGCCATGCCTGGATCCTGCTTGCTTGGTTACTCAAGTACCCTCTCTGGTCTTGAAATCTGCTAGCTATAACTGGTCTGCCCCTGACTTTCCATCAGTGAGTCTTCATTGTTCTCAAAGACCTATTTAAATTTTAAATTATATAGGTAATATGCCTTTATGGCAGTAAAATTTAAAAAATGTAGATAAACCAAAGACTAAGTTCACTGTTAAAATGTTGTGTATTATCTGTCCAGACCTTTTCTGTGTATATGTGTATATTTAAGATGATATTTATGAACATATTTCCATGTTTATAAATGTGTTCTACTCTGTTGGTTAAATGCCATAATTCTGATTTGATTTATTCTTTTTTTTTTTTTGAACTTTCCTTTTGTTCAACTCAATCATTTATTGAGTGTCTACTTTGTGCTGTGTGTTTATGGTCTCTATGACCCAGTGGAGCCTAGAGCCTGCTAGGGGCAGCCATGAAAGAATTGATTATGTTATATCTTGACATGTTATAGTAGAGATCTATAAAAAATTTTAAAGGGACACAGTTTGCTGAGTGATGAGTTGGGCCTAGAAGGAAAGGGATCTTTCAGGGGAGAAAATCATCATTCAGAACTTGTGAGGATGCCTAGGCCAGTGAAAGTGCCTGGTTTGCTGAGGATAGGGTGTGCAGAAGAGCATAGGGCAAGAAAGAGAAGCAAGGACTTGCCGGCGTTTTGTTCATGACTATATCCTTTGTCTTACAGTAGGCCATCAATTGATATTTGGTGAGTGAATCAGTCTTCTTAGTCTTAATATTGTCCTCATCTCCTTTCTGAACCTCGGCCTCAGCATTAAATTGGAGTAGGGGTCACATATACCCAGTCAGGTCTGGTGACTCGGATTGCCTGTGTGGCAGATGCTGTCCATGTCCCTCCTACCTCTTTTAGGGCCTTTTCACTGAACACACCTTGCCCACAGTGTCAGAGAATCAATGTCCTCTGACAACAGCCATTATGCAGTGATTTACTGGACTTAGTTTGTAAATACCCTGCCTCTTTCATCCCTGTGGGATAACCTGGCTCTCTCAGTTTCCTCATGATGTTAAGCTCTAGTTTCCCCCAGTAGTTACTTGCCCTTTATTGACTGTTTTTGTTTCTCTGTCTCATTCTCTACTTTCTCACTGGAATTTTCTAGGATTCTATCCCAAATAAATTACTTGCACTCAAATCTTATCTCAAGGTCTGTTTCTTATGAAGTGATGGCACCATGTGACTTTATAGAGTAAGCCAAAGACAGCTGACTGGTATTTCTGGAATCCTGCCTTAAAATAGACTGAACTAGAAGCAAATTCACAAACTTGAAGTGTTTCCTTCTAGGCTCTATTTCTGGACTAATGGCTCAGGATGAGCTAAATTAATATGCATACGTAGATGGGGTGTTGCAAAAATAATCCTGTTTTCATGCATCATAAGGTAACATAGATATCATCAAAGCATTTGCTTGGATTTGAAACAATAGTAAAGCCTCTGCTGGCTTCATTACTGTGCTTGCTAAGGTTTCTTATATAAAAAATAATTCCAGAAGTGAAAATATTAGTGTGTAACTACATTTTGGCTGATTGGTAAAGAAGAGCGTATATTTGATTTCCATAAAGAATGTAAATTCCAGGGGAAGAAAATAGTTCAGTTAAAGAAAAAAAAAAAAGAAAAAATTGAAATTTACATCTGAGACATTAAAATATTTTAATGCAGTTTATTTTTATATATTTTTATTTGTTTCTGCAGCACATGGACTTCTAATATTCAGGACCTGTGAACAGATAGGTTAAAACATTAAGTGTGTTCAGTTTGGCCTGGGAAAGGATATTGTCACAATTTCATAAATAATCTCATTTAATCCTATCTTGCACTCTCTGAGAGAAACAGTATTCTTTCAGTTTGGCATATGGAAAATGGAATCCAGCAAGTAAGAGTTGAAGCTGAGAATTAAACCCTAGTCTGTATGATTCTGATTCCTGTGCTATGTCCAGCTCATCTCAGCAATTCCCCTAATGCCTTAATAATGAGTTTTTAGATGTATATTTCTCATTGTTTGATGTGGCACCTTTGGCATAGAAAAGAGACTAAGGTAGATGAACCAGTATGACTTATTCCCCTTTATTTAATATATTTATATTAAGAGCATTTGGGTCTTGTAGGCTACAGTAAGAAATTTGAATTTTCTTTCAAGTGTAAAGAGGAACTATTGAGTTTTTTTTTTTTTTTTGGAAGGGAAGATGGCCTAATTTGATTATTTTAGAGGAGAGATTAGTAAACTCTGTTAAGAGCTGGATAATGTAAGTGTATTAGGTATTGTAGGCCATACCCTTTGTTCCAGCTATTCAGTCTGCTGCTGTATTGTGATACACCATAGATAATACTTAAACAAATGACTGTGTTCCTAAAACTTTATTTATAAAAACAGGTAGCCAACTCGGTTTTAAAATGTTGCTTTGACTGCTTTGTGGAGATTATGGGAGGAAAAGGATAGAAGCCCGAGACCAGTAAGGAAGCTATGGTAGTACTTCTGGCAGAAGATAACGGTAGCTCATGCTGTGATTGTAATTGGTGAGATAAAAAGGGAGAATTGATTTCGGACATATTTTGGAGGGAGAGCTGAGGGCTTGCTGAAAGATTGGATGTGAAAGTTGAAGATAAAAAGGGAAACAAGGGTGACTCTTGTTTTTGGAGCTTGGACAACTGAGGGGTGGGTGCCACATCCTGAGATGGTAAACACTGAGGAATAAGCAGCTCCTTTACTTCCAAAGTCAAGTCCAGGTCCATTTCTAGCATCTCCAGCTGGGGTTTTGGGAATGTTTGTTTTATCTGAAATGGAAAACCCCAACTTTCATGTGAACGGACTTTCAACAGGATTACAAGAATGTTTTTTGATTGATTTTGTGGGAGCTTCAAGTATGAGAGCACATCACGTATGTTATGCTTTGATTCAGATAAATTTAGGCAAGTGAACACCTGCTCCCCTCTACCCCCTGCCATTTGGGAGCCATTGGAGTGAAGAGATCTGATGATTTAAGTGTTGTGTGCCCCATAGCAGGTAGCAGACTGCTATATTTAAAACAGATGCTCAGGATATGTTAGAAAAAATTGAATTCTTAAATAGGCTTTTATGCCTTATTAGAGATCATGTGGCTCTGATTTATATACTGTGGGTTTGGGGCTCATATTATGTTTGACTTTCTTTGTTCAATATATTCAGGGTAAATGTAATTACAACACTTCAAAGTATAATAGAAATAAATGATTTCCTTTACTTTTCTCTCTCCCTGATGTAATTCTTTTTGTGTGTGTGCGCATGCATGTGTGCTGACAAAAATGCCTTCAGTGGTGTGCAGAAATCCTTAGGGAAAACATGAATCTAATGCTATGTGATCTTGAGCTAGGTATAGCGTGGCTGGGATATTTTTTCCTCGTATTTCAGAAACAAATAATTTGGGGGCAAAGTATAAATGCTTTAATAATTCCTGGGATAGCAAGGCGCAGAAGCCTAACGATAGATCAAAAAATGACTCTGTAGTATCAGTAAAATTCTGTAAATTTAAAGTAAAATTTCTCTTGAATAGCAAGTATTATCCCTCCAGCTTATGATGCCACTGAGATCTTTAGGAAGATAATTATGGCATTAGATAAGAGAAGTCTTCATACTCGGACCATTCTCATAGCAGTGATGACGTTTGGAAAATTCTGGGCTCTGGGGTAACTTAAAATATGGCGGACCTTAGGAGGCTCGATCTCAGAAGAATATGTTGGCTCTCTGTCACCCCAGTTTCCATAGAAATCAAGGAATGAACGCTCAGATTCAGAAAGAGAAGTGTCCACAAGGATTTTCTAAGAGAATCTCCCTGGTTTTCTCCCCAAGTAGCTGACTCCTACCCCCACCACAATAATTGACAAAACAAAAGAGACAGGAGGATAGTTTTCCAAACCAGCTTAGGCAGGGACCTTGTCCACACAATTTTGATCTTTGTTCTTGCAAATGGTTCATGACAGATTCCTTGGCACCCCATGCTGCACACTGTGAACTCTGAAACTCCTAGATTTTATATGCCAGAGTGTATGGGCAGACTTGTATACTTTTGCTTCAACACTTAATTCTCCGGATTACACCTTAACACATCAAACACTAAAGTTTCTGCTTTCTAGGACTGTAAATGATCCCAGTCTAGAAGTCTCTTTACTTAACAGATGTATTCTAATATGATTAACTAGAAATCAAAAGAGCAAATATAGACTTTCTGCAGCAAAGTATAGAGCAAGATGGAAAGTGGAGGAAGAAAGCAGGTAAAAGTTGTGTGAGTAATAAAACCTTCATATAGTTAATATCAGACTGCTATGTGATTAATAACGTTATTTTTCTACCCAGCAATAATGTTTAGTGAGTTGAATTTTCATAATCAGATGTTTTCCAAACTTTCAGCATGAAAAAGCATTCATTGGAAATGGCTCTGAAAACCAGTTTTCTAGTAGTATTGTCAGTTCCTGTCTTATATGAGTAGGCTTAAAGTTTCATGAATTTTGTAACTCTTAAAATTATTAAATTGTTCGTGTAATTTCTTTTAGGCTTAGATTAATTTTTGGCATATTTTGGACATGGCCACTTCTATTAATCCACGTGGTCATATTACTTTCTCATTTTACACTCAAACTGAAAACCTGTCTGGAATTTATCTACAAATATTTTCCCTCCTGGTCCATAAAAAGAAGTGCAGAACTGAGTCAGGCTAGCTATTTATTTAATTATTTAAACTGATTACTTTTTAGCTACAGCAATATATAATGCAGCATAGGGAATAGAGTCAATAATATTGTAATAACTATGTATGGTGCCAGGTGAATACTAGACTTATTGGAGAAATCACTTTGTAAGTTATATAAACATCTAACCACTATGCTGTACACCTGAAGCTAATATAATATTGAATGTCAACTGCAACTGAAACATAAAAAATAAAAATTTATTTAAAAAGTTTTAGTTTTTGGTGGTAAGAACACTTAATGTGAGAGCTCTCTTAAATTTTTAAGTGTACAGTACAGTACTGTTGACTATAGTTATAATATATACCAGATCTCTAGAACTTGTTCATCTTACTTAGCTGACACTTTGTGTCCATTGACCTAGGGTTTTTACTTGGTTGAGCCTCACTTTCCATGTGATTAAAAAAATTTTTTTAGTGTTTGTCTTTATTGAAGATTATCAGTGGAATCACCTCTCTGGGTAGACATGCATTGAGCCCTCAACAATCTTTTAATGTTTTCTAAGTGAGCTGTGAATCAGCCTAATCATATTTGTGATGTTCATTTCTATTTACTTTGAGTAAGTAATACATTATGATTTTTATTTTTTCATCTTTTTTTGACATTTTATTTATTTTATTTTTTCTCAGCAGTATTTTTATTTTTTTAATCGAAGAAATGATTTAATTCCCCCCTCCCCCATCTACTTCCCCCCCACCCTCTGGTATATGATTTAAAAAAATAAAAACTATAAAGAATCATACAGGACAAAGATTTTCTCTCCCCTCTGTCCCCCTTCTGCCTCTTTTTATTATCCCCAAATGTAGTATGTTCTTTTATATCCTTCTAGAGACATTTTTATGCACATACAGTCAGATAAAATGCATACTGTCCCTCTCTCACATGGTTGGGAACATCATACACTCTGTTTTAATTTTGTTTTTATTTTTTTTTCTCAATAACCCCTCTTGCAGCATGGATGCTTACGATGTCATAAAGAGACCTCACTTTAAATAACCTTATGTAGCTCTACCTTTAGCTGGCCCACATTCCTTTGTCTTAGGTAGAAATTTATCATGATGGATTGTAAAAAAAAGTTTGGCTGAAATCTAGATTTGTCTAAGATATTTTCTGTCTCTCAATTAATATTGGTTGCATGCCTAAAAAGAAGCATTGTCAGATGGCCACCTATTAAAAGGCAATGAAGTTAGTTTAGCTTGATTTGATTTTAGGAGAACCATGTTCTAGAGGTGGTCCTGCAATTTCTAAATGCTCTCAAAATATCTTTAAAATATTTCTTATGGATTTTTTGCGGACACCTAACACCCAGAATGTGGTCTTTCTTTAAAAATCCTCCTCTCCATTCTTCTTCCTAGAAGCAGTCCCATTCTACACAAATGTTCAGGGATTATTAAGAGAGCATGTGCACACTATTATAACAACTATGAGCTCTTGCAGAAGCCCAAGTGTACATTTCCTAGCTGTGAGCTTTGATCTCCCACCTTCTTGCCACGTATGATCTCCTCAGCTATTTTAGGCTCCTAGTCCCCCATAACTAATCATATTTATAAAATATAGGTGATAATTTTCTGTTACAGCCAATGTGTGTGGTTGGGCAGGATGTTCTAGGGAGTGTCATTCACAGTGTAGCCCCCGTAGATTAGTATATTTATTCTGATAATGTGTACAATACATATATGTGAATATATGTTATATATAATAAATACAGGTAATAGTTAAAATCATAGTATATAATTATATATCATAGAGATATTTGCTACATAATAGTATATATCGTATATAATGTATATTATATATAATAAAATATACTATATTGACAGTTTTCTAGCTGGGGTTGTCAGGTGTCTTGAGAAAGGGATATTCTTTTTTCAATTTGTACAAACACTAAAGATTAGTAGTGGCCCTGTTCTCTGTGGTAAGAAAATGTGAGCAAGATAGGATTTGATATGCTATCCTCCTGGACTGCTATCTGTGATCATATCCACCAGGGCTCCAAGCATGGAGTATGGCCCTTTTTTGCTGTCCTTGCTCCATATATACAGGAAAAATTCTGCTTAACTTCCTTAAAGTATTTCTAAAGGCCAAGTTCATTTTCTGCTTTTCTCTCTTGACATTTCTATGGACCAAGTTAATTTTATATGTTTATCTTACATGATAGTCCCCTATGTCAATTTGTCAAAACCGTGGTGACTATACTTCATGCTGGGTCCTTGAAGACTGGATGAATTCTACAGGCAATGGCCCTCTAGTAGTTCATCAACATTTTTGGTCAATGCTGCAATATAAATAGATACAGAGCACACAGGGAGACAGAGTTTTATCCCAACAAATCTGCCATTTGAGTTGAGTCCTAAAGGATGAGTAGAAAATTTCAATGGAAGAAGGATGTTAGAGGCATTTAAGACAAAGATATGAAGATCTGTGATGATAATGATGAGCAACGTAAACTAAGTGAAGAGGGATGGAGGCAGAAGAGGGAGAAGAAAAATCTAAAAAACTGAGCTAGGTCTGATTTTAACGAGCCTTGAATGCTGTGCTAAATCATTTGGAAATTTTTTTGGAGAGCAGCGGGGAATTATCACACAGTTTTAAGTTGTGATATCAGAAAATGAGATGTAAGTTTTAGACAACTACCAGTGCTTTTTAAAGATCACTGGACACTTCTTAGGACTTTGTTGCCAGAGTGCAAGAGAGAAAAACTGAGGAGCTGAATTAGGGCAATGACAGTGGATACTGAAATAGCAAACCAATTCAAAAGACAGTTCTAAGAAAAAAGAATCAGTCTCAGTGACATTGAAAGTACATGTACATTTACAAAGAAGTTAACCTCTAGATTGAGTCCCCTGAAAACCACTTTAGTATTTTTAGCTTCTTCCCCCTTATCCTACTAAGGGGGAAATTGTTGATTTTATTGTCAGAATTTATTTTTACATATCTTGTACCATGTAGCTATTTTTTTCTTTTAGAAATCTAGTTGAGGGCTCACACCCATAGTTTCTCAGAATCTTTAAAATATTACCCACAGTCAAGGATATAAAGCAATTCCAATCAAAATACCAACTATTTATCTTATGGAGTAAGACAAGTTGCTACTAAAATCCATGTGGAATAACAAACATGCACAAATAGGGAAAACATTGAAAAGAGCAACTATAAGGATAGAGGAAGCACTACCAGACATGAAAACATACTCCTTGATAATTAAGACAGTGTGTTACTAAAATATGAATGGATAAACAGACTACCAGAACAGATATTGCAGAATTAGACCCAAATACACATGGAAATTTAGAATAGGACTAAGGTGGCATCTTAACTCAATAGCATAAAAGTACATATTTTAGTAAATGGTGCTGGAACATCTGGGTAGTTATTTGGAAAACAGATCAAGTTAGAATCATATCTTGCACAGTACAAAGCATAAACTGTAATTAGAAGAGAAACCTAAATGTAAAATGTATGATGAATTTTTGTCCTATTTAAAAGATATCATTGGGATTTTGATGGGGATTGCATCAAACCTCATATTACTTTGGGTAATATGGCCATTTTAACTATGTTAATTCTTCCATTCCATGAACATGAACTATCTTCCCATTTCATTGTGTCTTCTTTAATTTCTTTTAATAATGTTTTATAGTTTTCAGTGTATAGGTCCTTCACATGCTATTCCTAGGTGTTTTTTTCTCTGTTGCAGTTGCAAAAGGAATTGGGTTTTTTAAATTTCTTTTTCTGAAATTTCATTGTTAGTGTATAAGAAAGCAATGGATTTTTGTAGATTGATTTTTGTATCCTCCAACTTTACTGTATTTATTGTTTCTAATAGTTTTTTTTGGTGGAGTCTTTAGGGTTTTCTATGTAGAGAACCATGCCTTTTGCAAAAAGTGACAATTTGACTTCTTCATTCCCAGTTAGGATGTCTTTTATTTCTTTCTCTTGCCTGATTTCTCTAGCTAGGACTTTCCATACTATATTGAATAAGAGTGGTTATAGCAGGCAACTTTGTCTGGTTCCTGATCTTAGAGGGAAAGCTTTTAGTTTTTCACCATTAAGTATGACTTGAAATTATACTACAAAGTGACAGTAATCAAAACGGAATGGTATTGGCAGAAAAACACACACACAAACGAATGGAACAGGTTTGAGAACTGAGAAATAAACCCATGTATATATGGGCAAATAATTTTCAACAAAGGAGCCAAAAAATATAATGGAGAAAAAAATGCTTCTTCAAAATGGTACTGGGAAAATTGGAAAGCCACATGCAAAAGATTGAAACTAGACTGCTGTCTGTCACTATACTCCCAAATTAACTCAAAATGGATCAAAGACTTACATATAAGACTTCAAACAATAAACTGCATAGAAGAAAACCTAAGTTTTAAACTCATGGACCTTGGATTTAGAGAAGACTACGAATTTGACCTTAGAGGCAAGAGAAGTACAAGCAAAAAATAAATGGGACTATGTCAGACTAAAAGCTTCTTCATAGTAAAAGAATTTATCAGCAAAATAAAGAGGCAACCAACTGAATGGGAGAAGATATTTGCAAACAATGCCTCTGATAAGGTGCTAATATCCAAAATATATAAATAACCCATACAACTCAACATAAACACTCCAATTAAAAATGGGCAAAGGACCTCAACAGACACTTCTCTCAAGAAGACATACAAATGGCCAACAGACATATGAAGAGATGCTCAACTTCAATGGCTTTTAGGGAAATGCAAATCAAAACAATGAGACATTATCTCACACCTGTTAGAATGGCTGTCATCAACAGGACAAATAATAACAAGTGCTAGAGAGGTTGTGGAGAAAAAGGAACCCTCATATACTGCTGGTGGGACTGAAAATTGGTACAGCTACTATGGAAAACAGTGTGGAGATTCCTCAAAAAAATTAAGAATAGAATTACCATATAATCCAGCAACCCCTCTTCTGGGTATCTACCCCCAAATTTGAAAACATTTATCCATAAAAATATATGCACCTGATGTTCTATGCAGCATTATTCATGACAGTCAAGACATGGAAACACCTGGAGTACCCTTTGAAAGATGATTGGTACATATATACACAACAGTTTAGTGGTTGCCAGAGGGAAAGAGGGGAGGAGGAGGTAAGTAAGGGTAAAGGAGATCAAATATATGGTGATGAAAGAAAATTTAACTTTGAGTGGTGAACACGATGCGATATATATGACATTATTAAATTGTACACTTGAAACCTATATAATTTTATCAACCAATGTCACCCCAATTTAATAAAATAATAAAAAAGTAATTAAGATCAAGTCTTGGGGGAATCTTTGGAAACATGTAGGAGTAAGAGACACCCCCAGATCTCTCCCCTTAAAATAACAAAAAGCTGAAAATCTAAAACTCAATAAAAAACACCTAAACTGCACACCAGCACATTGGAGCGTGGGATCTGCGCATAAGAGCTATTACAGGTCAGAACCCCGGGTGTTGGGTGGTGCAATGGGAGAAATAAAGAAGCTGCCTCTCACAGCCCTCGGAACTCCCTGCAGGAGGAGGGGGAGGGAGAAGGAACAGTGAATTCCTGTGGCGAGTTCCATGAACAGCCCTCTCTGGGAAAGTTGTGAGCTCCCTGTGGCCAGTTGACAGCAGGGCTCAGTCATCAGGGCAGAAAACAGAGAAATAACAGTTGATTTTTACTGACTGCGGTTGCAAAACCGAGGCTGAGCCGCAGCTCCCAACCCCCAACCTAAAGGGCCCCTCCACCCATACCCTCCAAGACCAATCACCACAGAGCCCCAGTGGAATCTGAGCAAATGCTACCAAAATTGTTGCTAACACTGACAAGGACTGAAACTGAGGGTAGCAAGCATGATTAAATATCTATCAGAAAATAAAAAGGCATTTTTAAAGCTTTATATAAAGCAGGGATACAAGAGGCTTAGATGCCACCTACTGGAAATCAAAAGAAAAGCTCCTTCTTTGCAACAGGCTAAAGAGAGACCTTTATATAAGTATTCTTTCTATATAAAAAATGCAGAATACACTTCCATTAATGCCCAAGAGGAGAAATAGTCCATTAAACACCATTAACAACCAAGACAACAAGGCATCTCAGAAAGAAAGAAAAATCTCCAGAAAATAAGCTTACAGACACAGAAATATGCAATTTAATTGAATTCTCTAATTCAGGATGGTACTTCTGAAAAAACTCAGTGAGTTCCAAAACAAGTCAACCGACAATTTCAGGAATTGAAAAAACAGCTAGATGAGCAGAGCAAGGAGATTGGAACCTCAAAAAGAACAGAATAGATCTTCTGGAGATAAAAAAAAAACACACTGGAAGAGTTGAAAAATGAAGTAGCAAGCTTGGGAAATAGAGTCGACCAAATGGAGGAAATGATCAGTGATATCGAAGACAGAAATCTAGAAATCAGAAGAAAGAAGAGAGAAACTGAAGAATGAAAAATAATGAAAGAGAATTTCAAGAATTAGCTGATACCATCAGGAGAGGAAACATAAGAATAATGGGCATTATTAAAGGCAAGAAAAAGGAACAGAGATTAGAAAGCATTTTCAGGCAAATAGTTGATGAGAATTTCCCAAATCTAAGGAATGAGCTAGAGCTTGAATTCAAGAAGTCTCCAATGATCTCAACTCAAAAAGGTCTTCACCAAGACACATTGTATTAAAATGATCAAAAATCAATGGCAAAGACAGAAATCTCAGGCAGCCAAAAAGAAAACAGTAACTTATAAAGGTAAACCCATTAGATTATCCTTGGACTTCTCGGCTCAAACATTATAAGCCAGAAAAAAATGTAATCAAATATTTAAACTATTAAGTGAAAGGAACTAAAAGCCTAGAATAATGTATCCAGCTAAGCTCTATCTTCATATCTTTAGATATGAAGGAGAAATTAAGACTTTTCCAGATGTACAAAAATTGAGAGAATTCTCCACTATGAGGCCTGCACTATAGGAAATACAGAAAGGGGTCAGCTCACCTAAAACAAAATGCCAAAAAAAAAAACCAAAAAAAAAACCCAACATAATTAGGAGTAAAGTGACTATTGGGCAAATAAAAGCAGAGGAGTGCAACTTTTACTAAGAAGAGGTTGTTATAAGTTTAAATAAGAAGAGAATTGTTATAACAAGATAGTAATGAACGTGCAACATATATAGTGACAAATTGAGACAACAATGACTGAAAAGGGGAGGATTCAAAGATCCAAATTTACAAAGGGGAATGGAGATAAGGCATATGCAGAAGAAAATGGACATAATGGTAACCATACTCCAAAGATTCAGACCTGAAGTATATAACATAAAACAAGAAGAACCTGAGGCAAACCCTACAAAAGTCAACCAAAATAAAGAAAACAGAAACACAAAGACAAGGAAGCAATGGAAACACTGAGCTACCAGAAAGAAAAAGATAAAATGGCTATAAGAAGACCTCATATTTCAATAATCACTCTAAATGTAAATGGACTGAACTCACCAATAAAAAGGCACAGAGTTGCAGAATGGGTCAAAAAACAAAACCCAGCCATATACTGCCTCCAGGAGACACATCTCAATTCCAAAGACAAATATAGACTCAAAGTGAAAGAGTGGAAAATGATATTTCAAGTAAATGACATTCAGAGAAAAGTGGGAGTAGCAGTACTAATATCGGATAAACTAGACTTCAAAATAAAAAAGGTAAAGAAAGATACTGAGGGACACTTCATAATGATAAAGTGAATCATGCACAAAGAAGACATAACACTTATTAATATCTATGCTCCCAATCAGGGAGCCCCGAAATATGTAAAGCAATTACTAACAACTAAAGGGAGAAACAGACCAAAACACTATCATAGTGGGGGACCTAAATACCCCTCTGTCGGATATGGACAGATTATCCAAACAGCAAATCAATAAGGAAATAACATCCTTAAATGACACATTAGACCAACATTTACAGAGCCTTCCATCCCAAAACAGCTGCTTATACATTCTTTTCTAGTGCACAGGCAACATTCTCAAGAATCGACCACATACTGAGACACAGAGATAGCCTCAACAAATACAAGAAGGTTGAAATCATACCAACCATATTCTCTGATCATAATGCTTTGAAACTAGAGATCAACTGCAGAAAGAAAGTGGGAAGAACCACAAATTCATGGAGATTAAACAACATGCTATTGAAGAATAACTGGGTCAGAGAAGAAATAAAAGAGAGATCAAGAGATACATAGAAACAAATGATAATGATAGTACAACATATCAAAACTTCTGGGACATGGCAAAAGTGGTCATAAGAGGAAAGTTCATATCATTACAAGCCTATCTCCAAAAACAAGAATGAGCCCAAATAAAAAACCTAACACTTCATCTTAAAAAAACTAGAGAAGGAAGAACAAATGAAGCCTAAAGTTAGCAGAAGGAAAGAAATAATCAAAATTAGAGTAGAAATAAATGAAATTGAAAATAAAAAAATGATAGAAAAAATAAAATTGACAAACTCCTGGCTAGACTCACTAAATAAAAAAGAGAAAGGACACAAATAAACAAAATCAATGATGAAAGAGCAGAAATTATGACAGATACTGCAGAAATATGAAGGATCATACAAGAATACTATGAAAAAGTATATAACACCAAACTTAATAACCTAGAAGAAATGGACCAGTACTTGGAAAAATACAACCTTCCCAGACTGAATCAAGAAGAACTGGAAAATCTAAATAGACCGATCAGCAGTATGGAAATTGAAATAATCATCAATCGTCAAAAACCTACCAAAAAGTAAAAGTTCAGGACCAGATGGCTTCACCAGTGAATTCTACCAAACATTCAAAGAAGATTAATACCTATTCTCAAACTCTTCCAAAAAATCAAAGAGGAGGCAATACTTCTCAACTCATTTTATGGGGCCAGTATTACTCTGATACCAAAACCTGGTAAAGATAAGACAAAAAGAGAAAATTACAGACCAATATCTCTCATGAACACAGATGCAAAAATCCTAAATAAGATACTAATGAACTGACTACAGCAACATATTAAAAAGATTATATACCACAATCTAGTGGGCTTCATCCCAGAAGAACAGGGATGGTTCAACATACACAAATCGATTAATGTGATACACCACATAAATTAAAAAATAAGAATCATATGATCATATCAAGAGATGCAGAAAAAGCCTTCGACAAGATACAGCATCTATTTATAATCAAAATTCTTCACAAAATTGGTATAGAAGGAAAGTACCTTAACATAATAAAGGCCATATATGACAAACCCTCAGCCAACATTATACTTAATGGTGAGAAACTAAAAACCTTCCCTCTAAGATCAGGAACAAGGTAAGTCTGTCCACTATCACCACTGTTATTCAATATACATTGGAGGTCCTAGCGAGTGCAATCGGACAAGAAAAAGATATAAAAGGCATCCAAATAGGAAATGAAGAAGTCAACTGTCACTATTTGCGGATGACATGATTCTCTATATAGAAAACCCTAAAGACTTCACAAAAACTCTACTAGAAACAATAAGCAAATATAGTAATGCTCTGGATACAAAAACCAACATTCAAAAATCCATAGCTTTCCTATACTCTAATAATTAAGTGTCAGAAAAAGAAGTGGAAAAAAATAATTCCTTTTGCAATTGCAACAAAAGGAGTAAAATATCTAGAAATAAATTTAATGAAATAAGTGAAGGACCTATATAATGAAAACTATAAGACTCTATTTAAAGAAATTGAAGAAGATACAAAGAGATGGAAAAATATTCCGTGTTCTTGGATTGGAAGAATCAACATAGTTAAAATGACTATATTGCCTAAAGCATTATACAAATTTAATGTAATCCCCATCAAAATCTGGAGGCGTCACTCTGCCTAACTTCGAATTATACCAGAAAGTGACTGTAATCAAAACGTCATGGTATTGGCAGCAAAACAGACACACAGACCGGTGGAACAGAATCGAGAGTCCAGAAGTAAATCCGTATTTATATGAGCAAATAATTTTCAACAAAATAGTAAAAACATACAGTGGAGAAAGGAAAGCCTCTTCAATAAATGGTGCTGGGAAAACTGGAAAGCCACCTGCAAAAGAATGAAACTAGACTGTTGTTTATCACCACATACCAAAATTAACTCAAAATGGATTAAGGACCTAAATATAAAACCTGAAACAATAAAATACATAGAAGAAAACATGGGAACTAAACTCAAGTACCTTGGACATAAAGAGGATTTTATGAATTTGACCTCAAAAGCAAGGGAAGTAAAAGCTAAAATTAAATGAATGTGATTACATCATACTAAAAAGCTTCTGCCCAACGACAGAAACCATCAACAAGGTAGGGACAACCATCCGAATGGGAAAATATGTTTGCAAGCAACGCCTCCGATAAAGGCCTAATATCCAAAATATACAAAGAACTCATACGACTCAAATAACTCAAAGAGACAAATGATTCAATAAAAAAATGGACCAAATTGGGGGAATCTGGGTAAGAAGTCCCAGTGGCTTTTGGGCAAGCCTTCCAATGGAGTCTGCGATACAGTACTATCCACATCCCTTTTATACATTCAGAGTCCTTGCTTCTGTTTTCCTAGCTGCTTACTACTTCCTGGTCATGTAGCTCAAAACTCAGTACCATGGTTGGTGTGTGAGAGAAATGAGCTTTTTTGGTAGTGCCCTGCACAGCTGGGGAAGCTTGGCACTCACACATGTGCTCTCACTTTCTCTCATGGGAGAAATCACAGGCTGAGGAGGGCTTTTTTGGAGGAGAGGTGATATGTGTAAAATCGAACAATTCTCTTACATCCAATCTTTTTTTTTTTTTTTTTTTTTTTGCTCCAACGGTGTACTGGAACTTCTCCCTGGACTACTGAACTTCCACAAAGACTGTGTCATCTGTGGGTGATTGTCTTAGTGTTCTCCAGGGTCTCCTGGACCGCAGTCAAAAGGGGACGGAGACAGCTCGTGAGGGAGATGTGAGAGACATCTTACCTGGCCAGCTTGCTGATGTCACTCCTGTTCTTTGTTTTTGAAAGACGGTTTTGCTGAATATAGAATTCTTGGTTGATAGTCCTTATCTTTCCGCATTTTGAATATTTTACTCTGCTATCTTTCTGATTTTCCTGGTTTCTGATGAGAACTCAGCTGTTAAACATATTAAAATCCCTTATATGTGATTGCTTTGCTTTTAAGATTCTCTGTCTATAGAATCATCTTATGATGCTTCTAGATGTGAATCTATTTATATTTATGCTAGTTGGAGTTTTTTAAGTTTCTGGAACATGCAGATTTTTTCACAAATTTGGGAAAATTTTAGCTATTATTTCTTCAAATATTCTCTCTGCTCTTTTTCCCCTCTCCTCTCTTTCTAGTACTCCCATTACACATATGTTGTTGTGCTTGATGGTGTCTCACAGATATCTGAGGCTCTATTAATTTTTATTCTTTATTTTTTTCTTTCCATTCCTCAGAATAAATAACCTCAATTGTTTTATTTTCTATTTTGTTTTTTTTATTTTACCAGCTCAAATCTTCTTTTGAGCCATTTGTATTGTACTTTTTAATTCCAAGATTTTAATTTGGGTCTTTAAAAAAAATTCAGTCTAAGAACTAAATACTTTATTTTAGTTATTTAATTCTTGAAAATATTTAAAATGGCTGATTTAAAATCTTTGGTAAGTCCAAATCTGGGCTACCTAAGAGGCAGTTTCTGTGGACTGCCTACCTGCTCCTGTGCATAGGCTGTACTTTCTGTTATTTGCATGTCTTGTAAATTTTATTGAAAACTGGACATTTAAAAATAATGTGACAACTCTGGAAATCAAATTTCTTTTCTCCCTAGGGTTTGTCGTTGTTGCTGTTTGTTTGTTTCACACTTTCTTGAAATAATTATATGAAGTCTGTATTCTTTGTCATGTGTGGCCACTGAAGTCTCTGTGTGGTTAAATTAATGATCAGGTAAAAATTGGAAAGAGAGGGAAAGATCAGGCCTTCTCAAGTGTTTCCTAGACATGTGCACAGCTTTGCACTTGCATGTAGCCTTTTATATTCCTCAAGATATAGTGAAGTTTTTTAAAGTCTCTGGTGGACATCCCATTTTCCGACCTTTACTTTTATGCTTTTTGTTGTTTCTTGTTTTCCCCCCACTATTTTTAGATCAGACAGATGTAGTTTTCAATAATGGCAACTTATTATTTTTGACCAACACCCTAGAGAAAAGGCTGTTTGTGCTGAGCAAGGTGTTAGATAAAATAAAGACAAGCCCTCTGAGTGATTGTTTACAAAGAGCTGCCAAATAGGTCAAATAATGACAGTTCTCTGGGACTGGGACTTTTAAGGAACATTTAAACATGTTCTGTCTTCTATAGTGGCTGCTAGGCTGCTGGTTTTCATGGCTACCATGATTGTAAGACTGTTGATATTCAACGCTGCAGTGGAGCTATAGAGAGAGGTATAGGAATAGGGTAAATTAAGACACCTCACAGTTCATATTTTTTAAAACTGAGATTCAGCTACTTTTTTTTTTGGATAAGTTAACCTCAGATTGTTACAAGCCTTTGATTAATTTCTGGAGTTCTGAAACATCGATTTTGATAATTTTCCTTTGTGTCATTTTATTGAGGAGTCGAATTTTGGAGGTCCTTCCTCAGCTATTTTGAAGTTCTCTCTTCAAAGTTAACTTGATTTGGGGATGGGGTGGGGAGTACATTCTAGGTGAAAGCAAAAGTATGTGCAAGGCTTAGTGATAGTGTGCTGGAAATTCTTTTTTTGATACTCAGCTTTGTTTCTGGTCTTCTTGGTCTTCTCTTGAAAAGCAAAGACTGGAAGCCTGGAAACTTCTTTTTCCAGACTCCCATACCAGCAGGATTCCCATTTAGATTTCAAGAATGAGGTACTGTGTGAGATTGGAAATGCGGAAGAGAAGAAGAGGCCATTGTTCTCTGGCAGTTACTGGGCACAGGGCATAACTGTGGACAGACTAAAGATGAGAGATGTGTCAGAAGATTCCAAGTGTTGTCCTGAGAATCATCCATTTATTACTGAAGGCTACTGATATCAGGAGTGGTGATTTCTTGTGATCTTTCCACTTCCTAAAGCTTAAACGCTGGCAGCAGTTTCCCTGACCTTTGCTCCATAGCCCTTTAAAAGTTTGTCTCTAATTTCCTGTATTAAATACTTTTATGCTTAAAATATTTAGAGTGGCTTCTGTTTTCTTACAAAACATTAATATAGATTTGAAGAAATTCAGTGAGTTCACTGAACTGAAAGGAAGCCAGTGTAGTGAAGTTTTGAGAATGTGGGAAGAGTTGTTAATTCATACTGGAAGGTGCCAAAATCTAGTTATACGAAGTCCAGCTAGTTTTATAAATGAGTGAAGTCTGGCAAAAAGGAGTGGATGGTAGAGAATAGGGCGAATTGGAAAACATGAGTCCCATCTGAAGATGACTCAGAATTTTTCAAAGGAAATAAGAAATCCAAAATTTTATGTCAAATCATCTATGCGTAGATATTAGGTATATATTCATTTTTAAAGCAGAATGTACTAGCAAAAATCATATTTCTGTCTATTCTGTAGGTTGCCAGTTATATATATTTTAAACCATTTTCTCCCTGGATTTATTGAAATATAATAGATAATTAGCTGCTCATATTTACATTGTACAGTTCAATGAGTTTTTATTTCAATTATAGTTGGCATACAATAATATATTAGTTTAAGTTATACAGCATAGTTATTAGAGATCTATATAACTCACAGAGTAATCATCCCACTAAATCTAGTACCCCTCTTCCCCCTTACATGTTTATTACATTATTAACTATTATCCTTACGCTATAATTTATATTTCCATGTCTATTTTATAACTATCCATTTGTACTTCTTAATCTCTTTGCCTTTTTCTCCATCCCCCTCAAACTTTCTCCAACGTAGTAGCCTCAAAATATTCTCTATATCTATGAGTTTATTTCCATTTTGTTGTTATTTATTCTTTAGATTCCCATGTATGTGAAATTATGCGATATTCGTCTTTCTCTATCCGACCCATTTCATTCAGTGCAATGCCCTCTAGGTCCATTAAGGCAATATCTTTTCCCACCCCCTGCCTTTTAGTCTGTGTGTGTCTTTTGGTCTGAAGTGAGTCTCTTGTAGGCAGCATTTGTAGGGTCTTGTTTTCTTATCCATTCAGCCACTCTATCTTTTGGTTGGAGCACTTAATTCTTTTCCATTTGAGGTACTTGTTGACAGGAATGTAGTTATTACCATTCTTTAGTCCTGTTTTTGATACATGTTTTTTTTTTCCCTTAAAGAAGTCTCTCCAATATTTCCTGTATTACAGGCTTGGTGGTGTTAATTCCTTTAGATTATTTTTGTCTTAGAAGCTCTTTATCTATTCTTCAACTCTAAATGATAGCTTTTCTGGATAAAGTATTCTAGGTTGTAGATCCTGGGTTTTCATTATGTTGAATATTTTTTTGCCAAGCCCTTCTGTCCTACATAGTTTCTTTTGAGAAATCAGCTGCCAGTCTTATGGGATCTCCTTTGTAGGTAACTATCTGCTTTTCTCTTGCTGCTTTTAAGATTCTCTCTTTGTCTTTAACCTTTGGCATTTTAATTGTGTTGTGGGCCTCTTTGGGTTCCTGTTTTTTGGGACTCTCTGAGCTTCCTGTGGTTTTATGACTATTTTCTTCACTAGGTTAGGGAAATTTTCCATCATTATTTCTTCAAATATCTCTTCAACATCTTGTTTTCCTTCAGGTACCCCTATGACATGGATATTTTTACCTTTAATAGTGTCCCATAGGCTCCTTAAATTATTATTATGGTCTTGACTTCTTTTTTCTTGCCATTCTGATTGAGTGTCTTGTCTTCCCCATCCTCTATGTAGGTCATTTGATCCTCTTCTTTATTCACTTTGTTTATTCCTTTAATATACTTTTCATCTCAGATAATGTGTTCTTCATTTCTGACTGGTTCCCTTTTATAATTTCCATTTCATTTTTATGTTTTTTTTTAATCTCTTTTTTAAACTTCTCACTGAATTCATCTACCCTTCCCCTAAGTTCATCAAGCATCTTTATAACCAGTGTTTTGAACTCTACATCTGTTAGATTGCTTGATTCCATTATTCCTGGATCTCTGTTCTCTTCTCTCATATGGTTTATGTTTCTTTGCCTTCCCAGTTTGGCTGACTTTTTGTGACTCTATGTGCTAAGCAAAGATCTTAACTTTCTTGCTCTTATTAGTGTGGATTTGTGAAGTAGATGTCTAGTGGCACAGTCCTGAGAGAGGTTCAGCTACTGGCCAAGTTTAGCCCCAGCCTGTGCCCTCTGGGGCCACCTGTTAAGATTCCGCAAGCAATCTAGAGATGCTGTGCTTATAGCTGCCTCAAGAAACCACACCAGAAATGAGGCCAGCTGCTGCCAGTGTGAGTCTTGGCGCTGTTCAGCAAGGAGCACCAGACTCACCGAGGATGCACCTGAATGTGGCTTGGGTGGGGCTGCAAGTTGGGGGAGGCAGATTTTCAGGGAATCCTCTGGGTAGAGCGATGTCTTATCCAGTTTGATGATGTCTCAGCTATGGTGGCACTGTGGATGCACACTGGGAGAGGGGAGGGCTCAACAGAAGAACAAAAGATACTTCTGCCTGAGAGAGAGCCTTGCCTCTGGCCCTCACTCCAACAACTCAGTGTTCCTTGTAAGTCTCTTGTGCCCTGCCCCCCGCCCCAGCATCCAATCCATCACTGGTGCTCAGAGCGAGCAGGTCCGTCACCCCAAAAGTCGGCTCACAACACAGTCGCTTTAAGAGGCATCTACAGCTGCATGCTGCCCCTCCTGCAGCCTCTGTCCTACTTAGCTGCTCAGACCCAGCCGCCTCATGTCTTCGCCCCCTCCTACCTTCTACCATTGCAAGGTGATTATTTCTCTCCCTAGTTGTAGTGCTTCCATTTATCTAGATCCCAGGTGACTTTTGTTGCTCTTTGCTCCGTGTTTCTGTTACAACTTTGAATTGGTTGCAGAGGGGTAAACAAAGCCTCTATCATATACACCATTTTTCCCCATCATGTAGGTTGCTAGTTTTTGAACACTGGCATATCAGGTAAGATCTTTTAGTATCCTTTATTTTTAAATCTCTCCTCTCTATTTTTTTCTTTTTACTATTAACTTGATTCTAGTCTTGTAATTTTCCTAATTTCCTTGATCTACCACATCAGGCTCTAAACCTAACCTCAAATAACAGAAGTTGAGGGGGAAGGTAGAGTGTTTAGCAGAGAAGGATTAGAAACAAAATACCCCTATTCATTTCTACCTGTTAGCCTTGGTTTGAGGCATATTTAGAAACTAGTTTTAATATTTCCTTAACTATCTCTGCATTAAAAGATTTCAAAAAGTATAAGATCACCTGTGCAATAAAGGTGGTTTGTACTATATCTATTTCTTTTTCTATATCTTTAGGCAATAACATAATGGAATTTTACTTGGAGGTGAGAAAATGTAAATATTTTACAGTGCAACTTTTATTGCCAAAAAATATTAAGTTCAATATCCTGAAAGGCTACTGAAATATTACAGCCATTGTAAAGTGGAATTTCATGTAATTAAAGAAGACACATGGATATTTCTGGGGAGATCATGAAAGTGTAGTGGATGAAACATGCATTTTAGAGTTGGAGAGATCTGTGTTTCAATATTACTTTTCTCGTTATTAAGTATGTGAGCAATGGAAAGTGTCTTAACTTCTCTGAACTTCTGTAAATGGGGATAAAGAGGAAAAGAGCATTAATTAATTGATTAAAAATTTCCTGAAAATCCAGTCTATGCCAGCTATGTCTCTAGACATACTTAATATGCCCACATGGAATTAATAGTCTAATGGGAGAGACAGATGAGAAATAAATGAATTGTACACAATTATTGTAGTTGTGATAAGTGCTACCAAGGAAAACTACAGCATATAATGAGAGTAAAACCAATTGAGAGTAATTGTGCACAGCAGATACTAAAAAATAGTATAAATAATGTAAATTTACTAAAAATATGAAATAATATAAATTTATAAAAGCTAAAAGCTTTTTGGGGAGTTAGAGTTGTAAAAAATGTTTAAACAGCAGTTATCTTGAGTATCAGATTTCAAAGGGTTATTATTACTTGACAGTGTTGTGTTGATGCTATTTAAAAAAAAGTACAGTTAATGCTGAGTAAAGATTTGAATTTGAAAGATATTGTGAAAACATATTCCTGATAAAATGCTTATATTTTAGTTGTCACATCTGACTAGTCTGGTCCTTACTTCTCTGCTGTCAGCATTGGTGATTGGTGGGACACATTAAGTTTCCTGATTAAGGCTTTCCCGTTAAATTCTCAGATGAATTCACGTCAACACTAATGAAAGTGCTTATGTGGAAGCAAAAGAAATTCTCCCCAGATAGCTTAGGCCAATACAGGAGATCTGTTATAATACATACAGATTCTGAGCCCAGATGTGGTAGTCAGGTCTCAGGAGAGACTGAAACAGATACCAGAAAGGCATCAGTAACGAGAGCAATGTCTCTCTCTCACTCTCTCCCATTTCTGTTTCATTCTATTCTTATAGCAAAGAGCCTTTCTCTGCTTCTCTGTCTCTAGACTACAGGAGGTTCCAGCCAACTGCAGACACTGATTAATACATCTCTCCCAGGAGGGATAATCTGATCAGTCCTGCTTTGATCAGGTACTTAGTCCAATCCATAATGTTCAAGAGAATGGGATCACATGGCTCCCACTACCTAGAGAGAAAATTCTAGGGTTTATTCATATGTCTTATGGGAATAAAAACAGTACCTACATTATCAGGAATGTCGTGAAGATGAGACGAAATAATACATAGTGCCTCTCACATAGTAATCATTAACAAATATGAGCTATTATTGTTATTCTTATTGCTGTTCGATGTATTTCAATTTTTGAAAAATGTTTTTGCTCAGACTCATTGGAACCATTTCAGGAAGTTTAGAATGAAGAAAAAGGCTTATTCTGTAACCAACTCTTAAGCAAGTTTGGGAGTGTGAGCCTGAATGTGTCCTCATTAGTACAGTATTTATCAGTCTTAAAAACCTGGCTCACGTAATTAAATTTGTTATACTCTTTTCTGTTTCATTCTATTGAAGCAAACCAGATGGGAAGAATGCAAATAAGAAAGCTTATCATTACCAAGGGTGAAAAAAATATTCAAGGCTAGCTGCTTAGATGTTTCTTGACTTCTAATGAATAAAATAGGCATTAATAGTAATATAATTGTTGCTACCCATTGAAGTTTGCAGTTATTAAAGCAGTAATAAAAAGAAACTCATCATAGCCAGTACATGGTTTTCCCGCATTTTAATAGGCATTTGCCTCTCTGAAATTAAGGCCTGCCCATTAAATCTCAGATTAATAAAGTGAATATATTTTAAAGTCAATACACACTGGCTGAAAATGTTTTTGTTTATTCTTTTTCCTATATTCTCAAATTTTTGCTGATTGGAAAAACCTCTGGAGTTATAAAGTTAGTCTACTATGGTAAAACGTTCTAGCATATCTATGGGATTTTTATATCAAATAATTAAAAATAGGTAAAAATACCTTTTGGCAATTAAGTATGATAGATTTTGTTCTTTCTGGTAATAAGATGATTGAGATTCGGGTCAATTCAGTGAGCAGTATTAAGTCAGGCCCTTGTGCTGACTGTTCCTCTGCCTGGGGCATTACTTTCCTAGATATTTGCATGGCTCACCCCTCCCCTTTCTCAAACCTTCCCTCCAATTTTACCTTCTCAAAGATGTCTACTCTGGCTACCCTGTTAGAAATTCCTCAATCTCCTTATCTTGCTGGATATTTCCCCAAAGAACTTTCTACAGTCTAACTTTTAGATGCCTCACCTATCTGTAACGTTTATGGTATGTGTTCACACTGTTTTCATCTGTTTTCCCTGATGTATTTCCACTGCTTCAAATGAAGCCAGGCACAGAGTAGACCTTTAATAAATAATATATAGAATATATACTTTATATATAAACACTATACATTATATATGTTAGTGGGGCTAAAAATATTTTAATGTGTGTTTTGATAGTACTATATATTTTTTAACTTTCATTCTTCTGTCCATCTATGAATATTTTATGAACATCTAATACTTTTATCTGGAGCTTTAACTCCAAAAAATTAAATATTTTCTATAAAATAGAATCAGAGCTATTGAAGGAAAAGTATTGGCTACTGTGGGAAAAGATAGCAGAGGTGGGCATAGGCTTCTTTGAGGAGGAGTGATGGGTAACAGTTATCTCAGCAAAGGGGCATGTCAGGCAGAGTAATGTATGGCATGTGTGTGACAGGCAGAGAAACTACACAAAGCAGAGGGAAGAGAGATCAGGTACTTTCAAAGAAAAAGAAGTTTAGTATTACAGACTATAGAGTGGGAATGACTCTACAGAAATTCAGGCGAAGTCCTCAAACACCTTGTATGTTCCACTGAGCCAAAGTTTCCTTCGAGAGACTCTTCCATTCTTGCTTTTAGTCCTTTTTAAATTTTTTTTTTATTTTTTTTATTTTTGATGGGGTACCACTCCTGATACCAGAGGGGGAAACTGCAAACCTGACCTATCAGAGGCTAAATACCCACAGACACAGGAATTGGTCCAGATGTGGGTACATGACCCAGGCCTAGCCAATCAGTGTAATTTCGCTCTTCTCTAGTGTCAGTAATTAGTTCAAGAAGGGAAAACTGGTTAAATTAAAGTGGATTCAGAAGTTACTAGAAGGAAAAATATTTTTTTATATTAGATTTGAACCTCAAAAGCTTCGGTGGACTGGAGCTGCTGGCAGCAGTCTCAGCACTACATGGAGCCCGAGAGTTGTTAAGCCAAATGGAATAGAGTCAGGATGGGGATCCTGGGTCTTGATGACATTGTCTGAGGCCTAAAACCAGAAAAAACCTAGAGTTTTCAGAAATGTGAATTATGTTTCAGTTTTGCCTAAGCAGTTTGAGTCGGATTTTTCTGTCGGATTTTTCTGTCTTTGCAAAGGTGAGTATCCTGACTGTCTTAGACTGCAGAAGATTTCCCTGCTGTGCGCTTCAGTGTTGCAATTGCTTAAATAAGGTGCTGACACTGCTTGTTGACCATTATCAACACTTGAAATGTTTCAGTACAATGACCTGAATTCCCTCTTGTTCTATATATTCATTATTGCTAATCTGAAAAAATACTATCTTATTCATTTTATCCATTTTTCTAACACATTCTAAATTCTTTGACTTTCCACCTGTTCCAAACTTGTTATTTTCTGAGATGATTGAGAAAATTCCAGATAACATCAATAATTCTTTGCTTTTTTCTTGGATAAGTATAGTGGCATGTTGATAAATTCTTATGGTCCTGTACCTAGCCCAAACTCCAAACGTAGTGTTAAAATCTTATTCAGATAATCAGTGCTTAACAGAGAAATTTTCAGCATCACTCAAACTCCAGCAGAAATTATAATTTACTGTAACCTAAACAATATTTTCTCATCCATAGTGGAAAGATTCAACTTTTAAGAAGTCTGTATTGGTTGAATATTGATCATATTAAAGTCTTTTTTTTTTTTCCAGAAGTTAGTTGCAATTGTGAGTTTTAGTTTTTCTGAAAATGAATACAGTTAATTTCATTACTCATTAATTTTAGTATGAAAACGCAGCTGTACCATATGTGTATTATTGTTTATTTCAGAATTATCTCTGAGATTATCTTAGTCACTTGTTCATTTATGCATTTATTCATTCAACAAATGCTTGTCGATCACCCAGTCATTGCTCATAAGAGCACTGGTCCCTGGTAGTAGGGACACATACCTGGTAATTCTTATTACCCAGAGCCTAACTATTAGGGTGAAAAGTGACAATATGGAGTTAGTAATAATATCATATGCTTAGGTGACATGCCTCAAGGTTTTTTTTTTAAAAATAAAATCATATACTTCTAAAAATTGTGCCTGCACAGAGAGATCTGATTCCTATAGAGAACTGACTCCTTTTATCCTAAGATATCAAAGCCTTTTGGAAAATGAACAGTATTCATGGTAGGCCAACGATTCACTGAGTCAGCAGATGATTGATTGTAGGTTGGTCAAGGAGGTAAAATTGAAATATTGTTTTATATTCCTCTAACTCTATAACAAGATATACCACAGGTATTTACACATTATAGGAGCTCAAAAAATCTCTATTGATCAGTTGATAAATAACTCTCTCTGCCTCTCTTCCACTTTCTCTGTGCTATAGCCCATTGAACTTCTTTCCGAGTCCTAAATATTCAATGTTCATTCAAGCTTCAGCATTTTTACCCATGCTGTAAGCTTTTCCTGAAATACTGTTCTATTTTCTGTTCAGTGAATATTTATTTATCTTTTGGTCTTTAGGAACACTCCACAGTGGGGAACTTCTCTAATGTTTTTGTAGGATCTCTGGCTGCATAATCTCACGTCACTCTGAATGTCTTCAACTAGTTCACCTATCACACTACTGACCTTTTATAGCTGATTTATCAGGTAACTATAAGTTTCAGAAGGGCAAAAACTATGCTTGCCTCATTGACTGCAATATCTTCAATAGCTCAGAGCCCAGCAAATAATAATAATAATTATAATTATATGTGTGTGTATGTGTGTGTGTATATGTGTGCGTACATACGTACGTACATATGTATGTGTGTGTGCGCGTGTGCGTGTGCATGTGTGTGTGTGTGTGTAGTGCTGCTGCTTCTCTTTGCAGAGCCAAGAAAGAACAGAGCCTTGGAAGCTCTTGATAAGAGCATTAGTACTTCAAAATTTATGCTGGCTGCATGCCATGCCTAAAGGGCATATGATGTCCATTGCTATTTGCTTTTCAGAATCTCTGTGTTTTCTTTTTTTGGAATCATAAGAGAGGAGGCTTGTGTTTATGTTGATTGCAAATTTTGGGCAGGTTTCAGAGAGTTGCTGGATAGGTATTCTTGCAAGTAAATCTTTCCTTTCATCATAATTTCAGAATTCTTTCCAAAAGAAAGGGGTCAGAACGACCATTCCACTTAAGGCAGAGTGACTCACATCAGGTCATGAACCCACTGACTCACTCGTGAATATACAGTTTTGTGTTTTGGACTCAAAATCACCATTGAGATCACAGCCAGAATGAAAATAATGTTTGGAGAGGTTATTGCTATTTGAATCTGCCAATCAAAGCCAGCTTTTATTCTTTTCTTTCTGTGTCATTTGCTACTTCTACCTAACCTTTGGCCTTTTAGATTGAGGAGTGGCAGAGATGAGACCTATTAGAGGTGAATCTCTTGGTTGGTCATCCATCCATCCATCCATCCGTCTGTCCGTCCATCTGTCCGTCCGTCCGTCCTTCCATCCTTCCATCCGTTCGTCCATCCATCATCCATCCGTCCATTGGCTAAATAGATTCAGAGGCATTTATAGAGATATACATCCAAGCTCTTGAATTGGGAAGAGGCATTATGTCTATTTTGGAATTTGTGCAAGGCACAGTTAGATAGGAAGAAAAAAGGCAGAAGTGCTGTAAGATTCAAAAGAAGAATTTAGACATTATGCTGGACCTAGAAAATTTGGGTTGAAGGATACTTAAAATTTTCCAATCTTGCCTGTCTTATATTTATTTGCTTTCTTACTCATTATTCATTCAGCATAGGGGATTTCATTGCTCATACTCTGGAATTAGACTGCTTGGGTTTGAGTCCTGGCATCATCTGTTGCTGAACTCATGTAACTGGTCAAGGTGTTTGACAGTTCTGTCTCTCAGTTTGTACAGCTGTAAAATGGCAATAATTAGAAGAAATATCTTGGTTCATTGTGAAAAGAAGATGCGAAAATGGAAGTTGTAAGGATTTAACGAGATAATGCATGTAAAGCACTTAAAGCTCAGTGCCTGGCACATAATGAACACTCAGTACATGTCGATTTTTATTACTCATCAAGAGTTTTAATGGCAAGTGTGTGCCAGACATGTGTTGGTACCAAGAATAAAGTACAGTCCTCATATCTGTAAAATTTTATGTCTAATAGAGAAAAAACCCAAATGATTGATTATTCAATATTATGATAAACTCTACAATAGAGAACAAATGGGAAAAAGCATGCTGTTAACCGAGGATGGAGCAACTATATTTGACATTTGATTTTATATGGAAGGAGTAAAAGGTGTAAGAAATAGGTGTAAGAAATTCTTTAGGCAAAAAGAATTGCTCACAGAGATTTACAGCTCTGGAATGGTCAGGGAAGTTGGACATGGCTGGCTCAGAAGGGTAATGAGACTGAGCTGGTCAGTGGGGAACTTCAAAACTCCCACCCTGTGAGGGGTGATTGTGGAGGGCCCTGCATGCAAGGCTGTGTCGTCACTGGTTGCTCGATGTGCACCTTATATTGTAGAGCTAATATTTTCAATATTTGTTCCCAAATGTATCTTGGGGTGTTTTGGACTCATTGTTTACAAAGTCTTACCTTGAACTTTGAATTTTGAAGGGGCGTGAAATTTAGTTCAGATTTTTTTAAAGGTTGAGAACTGAGATGTATGTGAGATATGGCTTTCGCCATAAGTTGACTGATCTCACTCCATCATTACTTTTGGTATCATCTGAGACCCATTTTGTGGATCTCATAAAGCATTTTAAAAAGTACCAGTAATTTAAAAAGTACCAGCAATTTGCAAGGAGTTGAGAGAGTTGACATTAAAAAAAATACTGACATGTCTTTTCTCCTTTTTAAAACTCTGTTCTCTCTCTCATGTTTACTGTTTTCCATTGAAATTTTCTTTTTATTTTAAGTGCTCTTTCCATATTGTTTCTTCCTCTAATACCACCTCTACTCCCAAACTCATCCTTTCTCTAGCTTCTGTTAGTAGTTTCAAACTGTGTTCTGCATACTTTTGGGTTCTGTGGAGTTAACTCAGAGCCAGAGCTTGT
This sequence comes from Pteropus medius, assembly GCF_902729225.1. NCBI lineage: Eukaryota > Metazoa > Chordata > Mammalia > Chiroptera > Pteropodidae > Pteropus > Pteropus medius. The sequence goes on from NW_024343578.1 coordinate 4,069,473, forward strand.
GGAACTTCAATATTTGTACCCCAACTTTCACCCTGACTTGCTTTGTATATTGAGTTTCTAAGTAAGATTTTGTTTAAAGAAATGATTCTGAGGTTATAGAAAGTTTAATATTATGTATGGCCTTAGAATACTGAGTCATAATTCATTTCCCATTTTCTTTAACCACTTTATAAATAGTAAAACAGATTTGAGTAGGACCTCTTTCAAATGTATTAGTGTCTGTATATATTTTTTATTTTTCACAGTTGCTCTCTTGAACTATTTCTTTCCTTTACTATTTTGCTTACAGTGCTGCTTTTTGATGTGATTTCAGTGGGGGAATGTGCTGTTTCATACTCTCTCTCTGAGTTACACAAGTCAGAATGACATTCTTGAATCTTGTTTTTTAAAAGTTGTCACTGACTAGCGTTATGAAACCCTATATACTAATAGCACATAAGGTTCAAATGGAAGAATAATAATATATAGATTGATGTGCTTTTCATATGTTGTATAAAAGACATTCCAAAAAGCAGGTACATTATGTTTCTACCTTCTTCTGGGAATGAAGACCCTGTCCCAGAGTCTACATCAGAGGAAATCAGGAGCGTCAAAAAGAGGAGGAGGAAGCAGTAATTCAATATTTATTGGACTGTAAAAATGATAACTGTTATTTTCTCATGGTTTTTGATAGTTTAGCAGGGGAGGAAGGGATCAGGGTAGAAAGTAAAGAAATATGATTCATTTATTCATGAACAAGAAGATGACTGCTATTCTTCTTTCTTTTTTTTCTCATGCCAGATAATTAAGCCTCATACTAATGGAGCGAGATGGAGAGAGTAGAGGGAGAAATGTGTTGTAGAACCTTCTTTTTAAGATTTTGTTAAGCAAATAGATACAGTGCAAATACAGTAAATGTCTCCTTGTCATTCTGATGTTTACTTCTCTCAAACTTAGAGGCTGCTTTAGTTTCCTTCTTTACTTATAACTGAACGAAGCTATACATATGTATTATCTTGAGATTTTTTCCCCCTGCAAATCTGATTCTCAGACATTTTGTTCTTTTTCTGAGCCATATTGCATTTGTCTGCATCATTCTCCCCTTTAACACGAAATTATCAAATTCCACACAGGCCTCATTCTTCCCTTGTACTTAAATATACTTCTGAAAATAGTTTTGATCCAAATATATTTTGTCATTGTTTCCAATAGGTTTTATTTATTTTTGAGTGTGTGTGTGTGTATGTGTGTATTTTCGTGTGTTGTGTGTGAAGGAGAGAGAATTCGAATCTGATAAACCCACCCATGTGTATACGACTTAAGTATTTCTTACAGTGAAATATAATTTCAAAGAGTTCTTTATATTTGAAAACCAAAATGGTTACTTTAGGGAATTCAGCTTGAAGAACTCACTCAAAATGTGGCCCAAACCAAGTACATAAAAAAGTTTGTTGCAATAAAATTTCTAAAAGCAAAAAATGGGAAACTACCTAACAATAGGGTAATGGTGCTTTCAGTTAGGTTGTAATCCACTCAGTGAAATGTAATGAATGCATTTAAATGAGAACTATGAAGATTGTACAGCACCAGGAGTAAAACAACATGCAATAGTACCTATAAACTCTGATTACAGGTGAGTAAAATTATGCTAGGGAAAAATACTGGCAGGGACTATGCTAAGATATTAATAATAGTTATGTGGCAGGAAAGGACAGTAATAATAAAACTCCATCCCCCTCCCTCTACCTCATTCGCTGAAGGCCTCTTATGTGTCAGGAATCACATAAAGTGGTTCCCTGTACTAACTCTCATACTGCTTTAACATAACTGTAATGATCTTTATTTGCCAGTGAGGAAATCTGAGACTCAGGTTAAGTGACTTTCCCAAAGTCATGCTTTCTGTAAGACAATACTGTATGTATTTGGACCAGGGAGTAGTAGAAACAGAACTAAAGTAGTGGTCATGCATTCTTGATTTAAATACCAGTTCTTCCATTACTCGAGGGCTTGACCTTGATCCTTCAGTCCTTATTTGTAAAATGATGGGAGTTGAAATAGAGCATCAACAAGGGGCCTTCTAGTGTGGAGATACTATATATCTATATTTTCAGTTTGCTAGTGTGCCTCTCTTACTCTAAGAATAAGGTTATTCCTTGAGATTGGGATCGATAGTTTTTACTATAATTTCTCATTTCAAACACTGCATGTGTCAACTGGAAAGTGCATATCTCATAGAGAGGGAAATAGGATTATCAGGAAGTTGTGGTCAGTGTGCAAATTGGAGGGGGAAGGACTCAGTGAAGTTCAGACCTCTTTGTTTTTGTTTGTTTAAATCAAGGAAAAAGAATGTGTGAGGGGTGACATGATCGATATGGAGCTTCAGAGCTCTGGCTGATGCTTGAATATGGCTCATCAGTTCCCAAAAAGATTTCCCATTTAGCTGGGTGAATAGCTCATGGCAGACAGCTGCCTGCACAGCTGAGGCACCAACCCTTACTCATCATGTGGGATGCAATAGGAATGGCTCCTTGCTGATAATATTCATGTCCATCTGTTTAGATAACATGGTGCCCTCGTGAACACTGGTCAACTCCGTCCTCTTATATCTCCCTCCAACCTCTTCTCTTCTTCACCTTTCTTCCATCCCCAGCCTTGCTCGTTTCTATCTATTTTGCAGATATCCTTTCTATCTCGATAATATCATTCTAGTCTTGACACAGTCTAATGAAATTGCCAAGAGTGCATCACAGTTAAAATCATAAAATCCTGAAGGCAGAAAAGAGCTGAAGACAATATATAGCTCAGACTGCTCGTTTCATAAACTAGAAAGCTAAGATTCAGAGAGGTCACATTACTTTCCAATGTTCACACAGCTAGTCTGCAATAGAGAAAATGGTTGGTATTTCTCCCTATATATTTCTGGAGTTTTCTACCAGTGACCCTGGTGCTCCTCCCAATATAGTTCTAGAATTTTCTGCCAGGCATTCTACAGCTAGTGTTCGTGATCCAATATTGACAGTTATCCTCCCAGACATTTTCTAGAGTGTTTTTGTGAATGAACAATGCAGAAGACATCCTTGAACAGAACTGATAAGGACAAGATCTCTGCTGGAAATCTGTATGGGTAGGACAGTCACTTGCAAGAGAGAAATGGTCTCAAGAGAGTGATAAGGGTCACTAGATCCTCTAAATGCCTAGAGAAAAGCAGTTCACTCACCAAGCGAAACGATACTGCTGGAAAGAGTGAATACATTCCTAGAAACCAGAGGGCTAGCATCTATTTATTCCTTTATCCCCCGTCGTCTTTCTCAGTCTTTCTTCTCCTCTTCTCTTCTTTTACACCCTCCCCTTTTTGTTCTCCTTGTCTGTTCTTCCACTTCTTATTTGTTTTCCTTTTCATTTTAGACTCTCTTTTGGGTGGAAAGGGTCATTTTTTTGTTTGGAGGTTGGACTGAAAACAATTGTAAAGAGGTACTTCCTGTGTAACACCATTAAATATCCCCTAAAACACTCAGAGGCCCAGGAGCGTCATCGCTGTTTAATCACATCATGCCCTTTATCATGTAGGCTCCATTTTCACTTTTGACATCTCATTTAATTTCTACAACAATTCTGAGATAGGGATAATCACCATTTTACAGGTGATGAGAATGAGTCCCACGGAGGTGAAGTTGTGGCTATGATTGTGAGATTTGTAAACACCTGAGCTGGCTTTTAGACTCTAGGTTTGGGGCTCTATATCCAGCTTGCATGTATGCACACATCATTCGGGAATCTTGTTAAAATGTAGCTCATGATTCATTAGATCTGGAGCAGAGCTGGAGATTCTGCACTTCTAACAAGCTCCAAGATTATGCCTGTGCTGCTGGGCACAGACCACCCTCTGGGTAGATGGCTTTATACCTCACCATGCAGTTTTCTGTATTGGAACCTTAAATCCTGGGAAGGTAATTGGATTTCCCACATAGTTCTGTATGTTGAATAGTGCCTCTCTCTTGAGTAACTTGGTCAAGGCCTGCACTTCTACTTGAGGGCATGTAGGAAAATCACAGAACATAACTAGAACGTGACTGGGCTTGCCATTTCATGATCACTGTAGGAAGCAGTTGATATTTCGAACCTGAGGACCCCTCTTAAGGGTCAATGGATATAGGAGGGATTAGGATGAGGAAAAATAGGGTTCTCAGTTCTCATTTAGTAAAGCACCGGATCTCAGATAAGAAGTTCTCTAAATTCATGAACTTAGATTCAGTCCTATCCACAGAGGAGCTGCAGAAGTGGCTGCATGGTAAATGCCAAGGCTCTACGACTATCTGGCATTCCCATTTATTAGATGAAGTACAGAGAGAAGACTCTGGAGGAAACAGCAGTGACTCAGCATGTGGTGCTCATATTTACAGAAGAGAAGAAGGGAGAAAAGGCAGTGTCCTACCAAATCCTGAGAAGCAGTCCTTTCCTGCCTGAGTCAACACAGTCTAAAGGAAGCTCAGCGAAAGAAATGAGAATAGAAACTAATATATATCTACATAAACTCAGCCTACCAAACAGCTTAGAGACAATACTTCCTTGCCGCCACAGGACATTTTAATTTTCCAGAGAAAGAGAGAGAGGGAGAGATGGGGAGAGAGAGGGAGGGAGAGGGAGAGAGAGAGAGCATGTGTGTGTGAGTGCGTATGTATTACAGAGGCCAAGGAGCCCTGGGGAATGCTTTTAGAGGAAGAAATACTATTTTGATTTTTTTAAAAAATTTAAACCATATCCACAGAGGCGAGGCAAGGCAAGAGAGCATTTTGAGCCTTCTGTTCTCTATATAATCAAAAGATGGTTCATTATGGATTCCTGCCTCCCCCTGGCCAGACCTTGAAAGTAGAATGGTCTAAAGGCCCATTATAAATACTTTTCATTCCCACACTTTATAATTCTAGCCAAGCGACAGAAGACTAGAGTAGGCATGTAGGTAGACCCTTTTTCCCACTCTTGGAGAAGTGTCCTTTTCTCATTTAACTTAGGTGATGGAAAAAGTTTTTTTGCAAATAGCCTGACAATTTTTTGTAATCCACAAACCCGAGCATTCTAAACTTCCAAGCAAGCTCATGAAAATGAGTTGAAATCAGTTCAGAGATGTCCATAAAATGTGCTTTTCCAGCATTATCTCCAGCCGCTCCTCTACTGCCACCCTAAACTCTTATCACTACTGAAATATTTCTTCTTCCTTGAACTCTTCATATTCTTATACATTTCAATGTTTTTGTTTATCTGGTGAGCTCCTCATCGTTAAAAAATCCTGACTCATCAACTGCAATTCTCAGTCACTTTTGAAAAGGCTTTGCCAATTTCTTATAGAGTTAAATATTTACTTACCAGTGACCCAAATATTCTACTCCTATGTATTTACCTAAAATAAAGAAAAACACAAGTCCACACAAAGACCTGTAAGTGAATGTTCATAGCAGCTTTATTCATAATAGCCCCAAACTGGAAACAAATGTTCACCATCTGATGAATGGCTAAACAAATTATGGTACATCCACACAATTGAATACTACTCAGCAGTAAGAAAAAACAAACTACTGATACACGCAACAAGATAGATGAATCTCAAAAGCATTATGCTAAGTGACAGAAGCTAGGCACAAAAGTTTACATACTGAGTAGTCCTATTATATGACATTCAGAAAAAGGCAAAACTATAGGGACAGAAAGTGGATCAGTGATTGGCAAGGACTGGGGTTAGTGGGAGGATATAGGCAGCAAAAAGGGATAAAACACATTTGGGAGGTGACAACTATTTTATATTTCGATTGTGCTAGTGGTTACATGATTATATTTGTTAAAATCATCAGCCTGTGCATTTATAAAGGGGGAACTTCAGTATATTATAATTGTTCCTCAGTAAACCCAACTTAAAAAAGTCCTGGCTCACAAATCACCTGTGCTGTTACTTCTTCCTCATTCCCTTGTAGGCAGTCACTTGCAATCATAATGCTCCAGTATAGCCCTCCAATATAGAATTCACCATCTTAAACTTGAATATGCACACACATCACCTGAGGATTGTGTTAAAATTGTAGATTAAAATTCACTAGATCTGGAGCAGGGCTGAAGATTCTGCACTTCTAACAGCTCCAGGATAATGCTTTGTTGTTGGGCTGCAGACCACCCTTTGATTAGATGGTATCAAACTATGTAGTTTCTTGGAAACTTACATACTGAATTTGATTCTGGATGTTGAATATTGCCTTTCTCTTGAGCAACTTGGTCAAGTCCTATACTTCTACTTGAGGGTGTGTAGGAAAATCACAGGATATGATGATGTTTTTCTGTACCTCCTTCTCACAATTCATTACGAGCCTTTCAAAAACAAAGTCTGTGTGTGGTTTACCATTTGCTTTTTTTACACCTGATCATTGGCTCATAATAGGCACTCTGAAAAGCTCTGTGGAAGATTGGATGAATGCGGTAACACCACAAATTAAAAACAGTGAGATCCTTTTTCTAAACAGTGGTGACTGGAAGAATCCCAAGCTTTTGAACAGAATGAGTCCATTTAATGGAAGAACCAAGTCAGGAGACCAGGCTCTGTAATCAGTAAACATGAAAAGTTAACTGGCACTTGTCCATCTGTAGGCCTGTGTGTTCTCTAAAGCCCTCTCATTTCTCTGGCAGAAGCTACACCATAGTCTTCTCTTCCACCCTCTGGCCCATTGCCTGATATTCTGTTACTATTCTCATAGACCTGTCAGTTATTGAGATCAGTCTGTCTCATTGTTGTACTAATGACTCATATTCAAGCTGGATCCAAAGTTGTAGGTATAGTTGGTTTTGCTATGCCTGAAGCTCTTGGCTGGGCAGGTCTAAAGGCAAACAAGGTGGGCATGGGTGGTCAACAAACCTCCGTTCTAGACTTGGTTTCACCAGTGACTATTTTTGTGACTTATCCAAGTCTCGTACTCTCTCTAAGCCTCCCTTTTATCATCTGAAAAATAGGGATTTGGCTGAACTAGGTGATGGCAAAGCTGTTCTTCATCTGAGTCTGAGATTTGTAACTCAGAAAACCATACCCATTCCTGCTCTAAGTAGTATAAGTGTTTAAATATGGCTTAAATCCTCCTTATTTAACTGGATAAAATCCAAATCCAGATGGTTGGTGTCCCCACAATGTTGTACTCTTTACATACGAGAATTTGATTTGCCAAGTCACCCCCCTATTTTAATCTCACATTCATGCTCAACAGATTTATTCAAGAGGCAAAGGCTTGTATGAAAATAATCTCAAAATGAGACTACTTGCTGGAACTTTTCTGGCCATGCTAATTATTGGCTTCAACCTTGCATGGTTTCAAATGGACAGCTGTGTATGAATATTAATTTTTCTTTGAGGGCTTTTAAAAAATATTTTCTTCAGTAGTTCTGTTTTCACAACACAATCAAGAGAATTAGCGCTTCTGACAAAACAGCAATTAAATGTGTGCCACATCTCAACTTGTAAAGTGACATGAAGTTTTTGGAAGCATGACATCATTTTAAATGGAATTTGTTTCCTTTGTCATATTATTGATTGAAAGTAATGATCTTAGCTCTCACTCTTTTCAAACAATTTTACTTCAGAATCTTTCTCACCTTCTTTTAAGGTTATTGTTTCAAGTGCCAAGATGTTATTTTTTGCCCATTGGTCTGACTTATTTCACATGATTTAACAGATCTTAACTTTTTCATTCTTTATTCTGATTTCTGCTCTTCACTTCTCTCTCACATATTATATTGTTTGTAGATCTTTCCACTGTAATTTTCCATACCATCTGGATAGGATGCATGGCCAACCTATCACCTGATCTCCAAAGATTCATGTTCCTCCAACTGGTAAGTGGTTTTCTGACCAGGACCACATTTCCCAGTGCCCTTTGCATTTGGCAGAACTATAAGATTAGTTCTGGCCAATGGAATATGAGTGGAAGTGGTGAGTCACTTTCTGAAGAGATTAAGAAGCAAGCTTGCCTTCTCTGTGGTCTTTCTTCATTTGTCATCTCAATGGTGAAGGCTTGAAATACGAGAGGAAGCAGTCTTGATGCATAGAGGACCATGTTGAAGGCCAGCAGACACACCAACATTGGGTTATCCATGAGAAGGAAATAGATTTCTATTATGTTCCATCACTGAGTTTTCAGGCTTTATCTATCATGGCAGCTAATAGTACTGTAAGTAATATAAAATGTTATCAGATCTGCATCTTCAATCCTAAGTTTTGTTTCCTCCTGTTTTCAGCATGATATCTTTTAGGACTGAGGTAGAGAAAAACTTGATCCTTACTAGTAACTTAGAGTATTAGTGAGGGACACCCAAGTCAGTCTTAGCTCATTGGGGCTTTAGTGGCTTTGTATTGGGAAATCGGTAGGCAACAGAGAAGCACAGCAGGTAGAATTAAGCAGAAAATTTTGAGTCGTTACCAGAGGTTATTGGGATGATTTATTACAGTTGTATTTATTGAGAAAAGGTCTAGAGCAGGGGTCCCCAGCACATGGGCCATGGACACGGGTACTGGTCCATGGCCTGTTAGGAACCGGGCCACACAGCAGGAGGTGAGAGGCCAGCAAGTGAGCGAAACTTCATCTGTATTTGAAGCCACTCCTCAAAGCTAGCATCACCACCTCAGCTCCACCTCAGCTCCACCTCAGATCATCAGGCATTAGATTCTCATAGGAGCACTGGTCCCTGGTGCCAAAAAGGTTGGGGAATGCTGGTATAGAGATTCAACACTGATGTAAATTTTAGGAGACAGGTTTACATCTTGATGTTTTCAAATGTGTCCCATTTTGCTCAAGTAGCAAAGGCTGCTGGATTATTTTGGATTTGTGAGGAGTGGGTGCAGGAGATTATAGTTGCTTTAGGAAAACAGTGTGTCATGTGAGTACCACAGAGTGAAACACAGAGTTAAGTAAGAGGAAAAAGACCTAGATTCCATGTCAGGCTCTGCCCCTCTTTCTCTATTACATTGGTCTGGTTACTTAACTGATCTGTGCCTCAATTTCTTATCTGTAAAACTGGTATAATAGCACTTTCCTGATAGTCTCATAACACAGACCAAATGATAAATTACTTAAGTGTTTAACATAGAGACTGAAATATTTTGTCAAATGTGAGCTATTTATCAATCTCTGTTTTTAAGCAAAATTGGCAAATTATTATAAACTTATTCACTGCCACTGCTGGGTCCTCAGCATCTAGAATAGAGCCTGGCAAAAGGGGTTTGGTAAATAATGGTTATCTGAAAGAGCAAATATCCAGGTTTTATTCTGTTTTTCTTTTAATGTACTATTGTAAGCATTTTCCTATAAGTTATTTGTAAAAACTTGATTTTAGAATAGTTTTTCTGATCAATATTTAATAAACACATTTAGAGCTTATATCCAGTTGTGAGATTCTTTTCAGCGTTGTCAGTAGGTAATCACTTTGTCTAAAGATGCTGATGTTGAGCAATATGTTTTTGCAATTTTCTTAGGGTAATATATCTAGAGCCTGCGGCATATCTTTCTGAACACTAGCCAGGGTGGGAAATTGTCAGCCATTGCATGTGAATTAGATTATTGGAAATAGTCACAAGTCATATCTGATCAAGTTGTTGAATATGAGGAATGATTTGACATGATGAAAAGTTAAAAAGCTTAATGTTGCATAGATTTTAAAATAACTCTGATTTCATAAAGAAAAAGTCCAAAATTGCATCGAGCAGAAGAATTTATGTTGGAACAAGTAGGTAGTCACACAAGGTGGCTGCTTTGAAAAAAATGACTTATTTGAATGTGTATCATCCACAATTTTAAATCATACATTAGATCAGTGGAAAAACATCTAATTTAATTTAATTAATTTTTTTAGGTGAGGCAACCCTTGGTTGACCTCATAGATTGCAAGGAACTTCTCAGCTTACAATCTCTATTTTTAATTTATTTTTTATGCCTACAGAACCTGGTCTTCCTAGGTGGTCTCCCATCCAAGTGTTAACCAGGCCTGACCCTGCTTAGCTTCCGAGATCAGATGGGATCGAGCTTGTTCAGGGTGGCATGGCTATAGACAAAACATTCAATTTTAAAGAGAGATTTCTTGGTCCAGCTTTCATAAAGTTTGTCTCTGAAAGAAATATTTTTGGTTAAAGAGCCTGAAGGGAGCTCTGTTGAGAGTTGAATATAGAAAGAGTTCATCAGTAATTTCTGGTTTCCAGAATGCTAAGTCATTGAGAAAATTAGAATACTGCTAAGTGAAGATGGCCAAGAATAGATGTTTAGGTTCCTACTATTTAGTATTTAATCTTACGATGAATTTAAAGAAATCATAAGACATTTACTTTCTAGAAAATAAAAACTAAAAGAGAGAATGGCAGTGTCATTATCAGTGTATAATGCTTTATAATAAGTTTTGAGAGTTTGGAGAGAGAGAGCTGGGCAAGGTTTTCCCATTGCCTGATATTCATTACCACTTTCAGACAGCAGTAAAATTATTTATAGTCCTGTAACACTTTGCAATTTACAAAGAAATTTCATACGTTGTATTCCATTTGATCTCCAAACATGCTAAGTAGATGTGATTATCTCTAATTTTCAGATGAAATAACCTGAGGCTGAAAGAGCCTGTGATTTGCCTCAGGTCACTCAATTAAATAGTGATTGATCTGGGACACTAAATACTGACCTGGGACACTAAAAGAAGTTCACAGTGTACCTCTTTTAAACCTTTTTTTGAAAAATCTGAATATTTTGATTCATTAGTTTTATAAAACTGGCTTCAAAATATACAAAATGATATAAAATGCCAACTGAACTATGTTTAGAAAAATAAATAACTAAAAATAATTGACGTTATTGCTTGGCTTGAGTGCTAACTTTATCAAAATATAAGTACTTAGATTTGGTAACTCAGAAAGAGGAAATGCTTACCCTTTTTCATTTTATAATTGAGAGTTAACAGTCTTATTGTGTTTATTGTAAAATTCACCTTCTCTTTAAGTTAATATATTTTATTATATTACCAGATGAGATAATTTTTTTCCCCTCAAATTTTGATGGATGAATTTAGAGAATGGGTTACTTTAAAATCACATTTATTTGCCACACAGTTTTGTCCAACTATAAGAAAAATCTCCTCCAAAACAAACCTTATTTCAGTTGGTGAGACTGTTGATCAATACATGTGATTATGAGCTAGTGTGTTTTTCAGCCTAATTCCAAATCTTTTTATTAATCTCTACTCTTTATTCTAAAAACACATACACAGCCCAGTCATTTTGTGGGCATGCAACACATTTTAAAATGTGAGAAATAGAATAGCATTTAAGTTTTCTTATGGTAGAGTAAAAGCCATTTCATTCTGGGGACAAATAACTTTTTGAGAAATGATTTCGATGGCACTGGGAGCTTCCACTCTGTTTTATAAAGCTGATGACAAATTCATTCATTTCACAAGGACATCTGGTTTTAAGAATATTAGAGAAATTTTTTTTCTTGAATGCTTGGTTTGAAGATATCACCTTTCCACAAGGGGACTTCAAGTATTGTATCTATAATACTTTATTCCTTAGAAAATAAATTTGAAGCTATAGGAAGACAGGTAGATCTTACAGTAGCTACATGATTTATTTAAATATTTTATAACAATTTTATTGAAGTCACATTTTCCCTACAAAATTATCTTTTATTATAAAAAGTAATATTAACCAAACATTTAGAAATTAGAGAAGAGTATAAAATCCATAATTTCAACACCTTAACAACCACAATGGTTTGATGGCAATCCTGATAGCCTAATAGTCTGATAGATATGTGCGATTTTGAATAATTTAATCAAAATATATAAAATGTATCCCAGTTTTTTATTTAATATATTATAAGCATTTTTTAATTTTCTGCATTATCTTTATAAATATCAATTTAGATCACTGCCGAATAGGTATGTTTTGGTTTCCTGTAACATTCCTTGACATCGTGTGTTTCTGCTTCTTCACTATTACAGGTGAGATTGCTGTAGGGACCTGCAAATACAGATTTCTCCATGTTCAAGATTATTTTTTTTGTCACCTTCCTTCAAATGCTTATGACATCATAAAATGTATTTCTCACTCTTGAGAACTTGTCTAAGCAACGGCTTCCAGGCGTTCTAGGTGGAGGCCAAATGTATTTATTGTTCTCTCTGCTTAAAAGGCTCTTCATCTAAATCATAGCCAGGCCAGCTGCTGCTTGTCATTATGGAACTTGGCTCAGATGTCACTTCCTCAGAAACTTCTTCTCTGACCACTTCTTATAGGTTGAATTATGACACTACCCCTCCCCCGCAATATGTTGAAATCCTAATCTCCAGTACCTTTGAATATAACTTTATTTGGAAATAAGATCTTTGTAAAAGTAATCATGTTAAAATGAGCTCTTTAGGTTTGGCCCTAACAATGACTGGCGTCCTTATATGACAAGAGAAAAGGGAATTTTGGCACAGAGGCGTGCAGAGGAAAGAGAGCCATGTGAAGACAGAGGCAGAGGTTGGAGTTATACTGTCACAGAATACCCTAGACAGGGAATGCCTAAGGCTGCCAGAAGTTGGAAGAGGCAAGGAAGACTCTTCCCCTAGAGGCTGTAGAGGGAGCATAGCCCTACCAACATCCAGATTAGGACTTCTAGCTTGCAGACCTGTGAGAGAATAAATTTTTATTGTTTTAGAACACTCAGTTTTTAGCTTTTTGTGATAGTAGCTCTAGGAAACGAATACACCCTTCTTGAAATAGCATCCACAACCTCCTTGCCCCATCAAGTTGGTGGATACCTGCCTTGGAATTGAGAGCAATGTTATTTTTGAAGTGGTAACTGTGGGTATCTGAAAGGTGGATTCTGAAAACTTTTTTTCAGTGCAGGGCACTGTAGATGTTGGTGCCTTAGATCAAGGAGCCAAAGGTGGCAAAAATAGGTATGAAATTACATCCAAGGAAAACAGTGGAAGAGCACTTTCTTATCTCTTACCTACTGGATCTATGTCCAAAAATGCAAATGATTCAGATTGACACAGAGACTCGTCTCTGTTGATGTACTTGATTTTGCTTTTAGTGTGATAGAATGAGTACTAATCAGGGTTGTTTCCCTGCTGATCCCATTCTCACTCAATTCCTTAATTTCTAGCCCGAGAACCTCCTTGGAGTCTGTGCTCTCACAGACACAACTGAATTGCCCTCTGTAGAAATAGGAACGAACAGAGGTAGACATCAAACTTCAAAGAAGATTCTGGCCTAAGATTGAGACAAACATATTGGTGCATTCTTTAAGCAAAGCTTCCTACCTCTGAAGAAGATGTGATCTATAGAAGGAGAAGTAATAAAAGGATGGGACTACTGTGAATAGCCTATCCCTTCCCCTCCCCACCAAGAGTTTAGATGTTTCAAAATTAATACTAGAAAACGCACAGAAGTTTGGGTACACAATTATTCTTGAGAATTTCTAACCATCAATGGTCAAGCTGTATTTGTCCAGTTGGAAGTGACACTTGTTTCTGCCCAGACTTTTCCCAGTTTTCTATCTGACTCATCCTGGTATAATCCCCTTTCTTGCACTTGCTGAATTGAAAATGGTATGAAGAAAAAGCCTTGTTGTTGACCAAGGGCAGAGTATACAGAATCTCTTTGATATTACCCATTGCATTAGAACATCAGCAGAAACCACTGTTGACATCATATTAGCTTTACCATATATTTCCTTGATAAGAACTATAAAACAATAAGTGTCAATTATCATCTAAATAGTAATATCTGGCTCATAGTATGTCCCTTGTAAGTATTTTTCAGATGCATGAATTGTTAAGTCTATGGTCCTTATGTTTATGGGGTTTGTTATAATCTTGCGTGTTCTAAAAATGGGGATTGATTTTGCGCTGATGCGATCCCACTTAGGAACTTATTACATGTTGTAACATATGGTTTGAATTTAAAATACAACTTCCCAGGTCAAAGAGAGTGACTGAGGGCTATTATAAAGACAGCTAGGCAGCCAAGAGTGAGCCTGTGGTCTTTCAGTTCTATAGTTTTCTTTGGTGAGCCAAATGCGAGAAACTGGGTGTGTTCTTACAAGCCATTCTCTATGGAGAAGCTAAAGTCATACTTAAAAAATATATGTCAGATCATGTCCCTCCCATGATTAAAACCCCCAATGGTTTTTCGCCTCACATGAAATAGAACCAATGTCCTTACCAGGTTCTAGAAGCATATATGATCTGTCTCCTGCCTAATTTTCCATTCTCATCTCTGACCTCTTTCTTTTTCTACATCAGCCACACAAGCCTTCCTTCTTTTTCTTGAACCAAAAGTTCATTCTTGCCTTACAGCTCTTGTATCTGCTGTTTTTCTATATGCCACTGGGGTGATGTTGGAATCTTTTAAGCAAGGAAATAACATGATTTGTTTGAACAGATAAAGGAATTTGCAGTGACTGGTGGTGGCTAGGAGTGGTAGAGAGGCATTACCTTTCTTGCCCTTGTATGTGATACCTTTTCATTTAAAATGCCCTAAAGTCATCTTTTACTAAACCAACTACTCCAAAGTCACTTGGGTTTTATGTCCAGGGACATCATCCCGGGAACATTGTACTTAGGACCTGATCAAGGGCTTTCTGGTGACTATTTGAGGAGGCTTGGCTCATTGACATTTTGAATGACATTTCAAAAACCGTGACTCAAAACATGCCAGTGCTGAAGCAGTTTTCCTCAGGGATGGTTCTCCTTCCAAAATCTGTGTTGTATCAAGATACCCCTCCAGGTAGATGTGCTAACATTTAAAGACTCGATAGAGAAGGAGGAGATTTGAGGATTCACGGAACCAAGTACTTAGGGGATCACACTATTGAAGTGCATTTAAGTTTATTTCTATTCAACAGCTAATTCAATGTTATTAAACATAGGATTTGACAAGAATAGTTCAAACAAGCTATGCCTAATGAAAAAATGAAAGATTTCACCATTTAACTGGGAATATTAAACTGTTATGACTCTGGTTATGGATCAGAAACGGCTCTTCATAATGATGACTGTAGAAGGCTTTGTATTTAATTGGTCATTCCTCAGCTGTCAGAGGTAGCGTTATGTGGAGTCAGATCTGGTACTCTAAACTAACTCTAAACCATGATTTCAGGTATTGAGAAGGACCTTCACTTGCTGACCCAGCAAAATACTTTGCTTGCCTGCTCAGTGGTTCAGAAAATTATTTTAACAGCAAACAGATTTATGATAGACCCATACAATGAAATTCTGTACATTGAGAATGATCTAGATTTATATTTAATGGCATGAAAATATACCTAAGATATATTATCAACTGAAAATCAAAAATACAAGTTCATATAGTTTTATAAAATATTTTATAAAAGTAATAGATAAGCATCTATTTTTCTAACTTTATGAGATATAATTGACTTACAATATTGTGTAATTTTAAGGTGTGATGATTTGATATTGTGTACATATTGCAAAATGTGATGCTTTGATATGCATATATGTTACAGAATGTTTACCACAATAAGGTTAGTTAATACATCCTTCACCTCACACAATTATCATTTTGTTGTTATTGTTATGGCAAGAACATTAAAACTGTCTTCTCTTAGCCGCTTTCAAATGTATGATACAATTTTGTTATCTATAGTCACCATGCCATACCTTAGATCCCCTGAACGTATTCATCTTATAACTAACTGAAAGTCTGTACCCTTTGAACAGCATCTTCTCATCTCCTCCATGCCTCAGCTGCTAGGAACTATCTATCATTCTACTCTCTGCTTCTGTGAGTTTGATGTTTTTAGATTCTACATATAAGTGAATTCACAGTATTCGTCTTTCTCTGTCTGACTTTTTCACTTAGCATAGTGCCTTCAAGGTCTAGTTATATATTTTTGAAAATATACAAAGGAAATAAGCTTGACTATTATATACCCGAATGATAGCAGGGGTAATTTCTGGCTTGTAAGGTTACCTGTGCTTCCTTGCAAGGGGAAGTCCTGGGCAGTAATGCATAGAGATGGACATCTCTTAAGGTAGTCATTTTCACATCCAAATTTTATCAGGGTGAAATGCTAATATGTAAGCCAGATCAGAATGGAACTGCTGTCACTGAAGTGGATGCAAGCAGATCTTATTGTACACCTCCACCCTCCATTCCCTTGCAGTAGTTCCCAGGCATCTCCTGGGGACAATGGGATTTAGGAAACACAGTTTAGATACCACTCCCTGTGGAAGGGGGCAGTGAGCCAGCTCTGGAGTTTGGTCTTATAACAATTAACTTAATGAAAAATCCAACTAGCTTGGACTTCATTCCTTTATGTATGCTGTGGTCACAAAAGTATGCTGTGGTCACAAAATATTAAATAAAGGCTAAAGAATCTTTTTATGGACTAAGACTTAGTATCCTTGAGTTCCTTAGGTGCCATTAAACTTTAGTGTTAGAGTGGACAGATTTCAAGAGGCTTCTGATAGCAAACTCAACAGGATATTGCGTAGCTATCATGCACATGTACAAATCGTGTCATTCAGAGCTGGCGCATGATTATTCATCACCTGTGGGTTAGAGAGGACCTCGTTTGAGCTTTTGAGAAACTACATGGAAAAGATTTTTACTTGTGTAGCGTCTGGTATGGTGGCTGCTGAGTTATTTTCCAAGATCATAGAGATTTCCAAGAATATACTTGCAGGGACAGAAAACGGTTGGTGGCCTCAACACACTGGGTGTCACTCCCAACTTAAACAGATGAGTTATGTTTCCCTTGTATATATTGCTACGCCAGTTAAGGTTTCATTTGAAAAAAAAAAAAGTCTGCTGTAGAAAGGACAAGTTTGAAAACTGCTGCTCAACATATCAATCGGTGTGCTAAAATTATAAGTGTTTTGCCAGTGGGTCAAGTGCTTATTTCTGTAAGCTCAAAATTAATACACTTGAAACAGAAATATTTTTGCCTATGAGAAGGAAAGGAAAAATTTTATGAATTAACATTTTGCCTTGGTTGTGATCATTTATTTGCTACAGTGAACTAAGATAAAATTATGTCTATTTAAAAAAATAAGCATTTTAAAAATAAATTGTAGAAAGCTTGAAAAATATCAATATGCATAATGACAAATATAATTTATCCACATTCTCAAGCCAGAGAAAACTACCATAAACATTACAGCACATTTCCTTTAAATCTCTTTTCTATACTCCTATGTATGTGCTTACATATTTGGCGTGGTAGTGTATGCAAAGTTTTATTTTTTATTCCTTTTGTTTCCCATTATATTGTGAGCCTTTCCCCTGTCATTAAAAGTTCCATTATGTGGATGAATCATAATTTATTTTACTACTATGTTCCTTTAGGATATTTAGGTTGTTTTAAATTTTTACTCATAAATAATGCAGGGTACCTCTTTGTAAATGAATATTTAATAGTATATTTTCTATCAGAGAGGCCTAGAAATATGATTACTGAGTAACTAGTAGGAAGGATTATCTTTAAAGCTACACATACACACTGTTCAACTTCAAGCCAGTGTATCCACACATGCAGTGTGGGTGGTTACTATTACTGCTCCATCCTCAGCAGTGCACATTAGCATTGTTTTTTTTGGCAGTGTGGGCAACGTGACCCATCCATCCATTTAAGAAATATTTGTTAAGCACCTGATATGTTCCAAACCCTGTTCTAAAAAAAAAGGTGAGTATATTAGGGATAAGACAAAGCTCTTGCTCTCATTGAACTTAGAGCAGGAAGACTGACAAACAAATGCATAAATATATAATTTACTTCATTATATGATTGCAATAAACTGCTATTACAATAAGCATTGGCAGAGTGGGGTTGGTGGTTGTGGTGAAATCTGCCACCAATTACCTTTGAGGCCCCTTTCAGACGCTTGGGCAAGATGTTATTCATTTGGGCCACTTCATTTTATAGAGAAATACATTTGTTCATTGTTTTCTTTTACATGATGCCTTTAGGATTTGCAGTCCTTTATCGTAGGTACTCAAATCAGGCTTTTTAATTCTTTTGTCATTTCAATTATTGTAATAATTTATATGCCACAAGTGCTTTTTGTTTTCAGGAATAC
Source organism: Pteropus medius (assembly GCF_902729225.1). Classification (NCBI taxonomy): domain Eukaryota; kingdom Metazoa; phylum Chordata; class Mammalia; order Chiroptera; family Pteropodidae; genus Pteropus; species Pteropus medius. Next base: position 4,087,545 of record NW_024343578.1, read on the forward strand.
AAAAAGATTCAGTATGGAGAGTCATAATTACTTGAGATTTTTGCATGCTTCTTTGTTTTTGTTGTTTCCTATCAGTAGAGCTAAGGAATAGTAAAAGAGCAATAGCATCTTCATGCCAAATTTAGTGCTTACATTGTGTGGTTAGAGGAGAAAAATGAGAGTTCTGAAAAACGATAGTTCTGAAAATGAGAGTTCTGAAAATAAGGGCTTCAAATATTCAGAGTATATATTTCACTTGACGGATATAATTAAATATCTTTCTCTTGCACTCGATAGTGATGAGAGATACTCTTAGGGATGTTAACGGTGTGTCACTAGTTTCTGCAGGTGCTCTTGTGTAAGGCAGAGAGACATACAAAGAGTTCTGGTGTGTGGAGGAGCATTTACTGTGGAGCCAGGCTGCCAGGTGTAAATCATGGATCCACTTTAACAGCTCTGTGACCTTGGGCAAGTTACTTCATCTTTTTGGGCCTTGGATTGTCCCCATTCTATGGATTGTGAGGATGAAGTGAGTTAATATATGTAAAGTTCTTAGAACTGTGCCTGACTCATAAAAAAAGGCTCAATAAATTTTAGATGTTGTTGTTGTTGTTATTATTTTATATTGATTTAGCACTGTATCTCTGAGAACTTCTCCCAGACCCTTGATCCAGAACTATGTATTAGGGTCACTTTCTTACTCAGTTTTTCAACTAAGCACATTCATATAGTTTATACAATAGTACTACTCTCAAATTTCCCAGATCCGATTTGTGTTTTCTCTTTTCTCTCTTAGAATTGTCACTTAATGTCTTTTGTTGTCTGGCTATAACAGTCTCCTCCTTCTCTTTCCTGAGACAGGTACCTGTTACACTCAAACACTCACAATTTCTACTTTCCCCAGCTCTCCTAGTTCAGTACTCCTTTGACAGCTGTGGCAACAGTGTCAACAAGTGGCCTCACTCAATATGCAAGTGAGATCTCCTGAGATGATTTCTTATGACTGGTACATCTCACAGGATTATATTTTGTGCACCCTACCAACATTAACATCTTTTACCAGTTCTCTAATTATCCAGTGATTGGAAACATTTTAAAATATGCATTCTTATTTAGGTTAATGAATTTTGGGCATTATGGGGAAAATCTCCCCCATCTCATACTCATGGATAAATTTCCTAGTTGTTTCTTATTTTCCCTTGCTCTCTCCTCACACAAATTCCATGCTGGGGAATTCTCCGTGGACATGTGGGCAGGTATAGTTGGCCCATTGACTAGTGATTTTCACCTTGACTACACACTGAAATTATCTTTAAAAGTTTAGAAAATACTGTTTTTGGGTTCCCAGCCCCAAAGATTCTGATTTTACTGGTCTGGGGCAGCGGTTATCAAGGTATAGTTTTCTGGTTGATTCTGATGTATGCTAAAATTTAAGAACCACTATTCTAATATGCAGCTCTTGTTGAGAACCACTGTAATGGCTTCCTCTGGATGATGTAATCATAAGAAGTATCAGCTTTTAAAAATTAGTCAAGCTGTTAAGACAAGGGTTCTGTATAAACAGAAGTAAAATTTTCATTCATTCATAAGTTCCTGCTTGTGGACATATGGTAGGTTGAGTTACCAAGTTGTCTCTGAATGAAGCTCAGCTTTCAGTTTTCTAATACAAGACAGCTTTATGATTGATCCCTTATGTCTTCTTCTGGAAAATTGTATATTATTGATAAAGTTTTGGCATGGGATATTGAGTTAGGCCTATTCTTTCATTTCACTGAGTTCTTAATTAAGCCAGTTTATATGAAAGACTTGACAGACAAGACTTGGAGTTAAATGTATTGATTTGCATATTGATTTTCTTTGAATCTTGTGGTTGCCACTGAATATCACACCCGAGGAGAATCTGCTTTGTTTTGATAAGAAAGGTAGTTTATTGCTTAGGCTATTAAATTGCAAGATAACATAAAGGTCATCAACCATTTTCTTTTATGGCTGTTGGAGGAAAGGTCCAGATTAAAGTTAAAGTGACTAGCTTGAATGTTGACAGGATGTTTTTATTTATCCTGGATTTACAGTTCTGTTTACCTTTAAAACATTCTCAGATAATTCTATGACAGCGGTTCTCTGCTTTAACATACTTAGAATCCTCTGGAAGGGTTGTCAAACCCAGATCCCTAGGTCCCACCCCAGAGTTTCTGATTCAGTAGGTTAAGAATGGGACCTGAGAGTTTGCATCTAACAAGTTCCCATGTGACATGGCTGCTCCTGGTGGTAGTAGTGGGGGACACACTTTGAGAACTACTGTTCTAAAGCATTTTATATTGTATTTCATAGTACATTATTATATAGGGCATAGCTGAGGGAAAATAATGGTAAGAACAATCTTTACAAAGATTACCCAGAAATGTGTTTTATCATAGGAAGTAGTAATATGCTAGAATAGTTCCAAAACATTTACTCTAAGTACAAATTTCATACTCTCCTGATTCCATTTGTTGCTATGGGGCCCCATAGTAATATTAAACAGCTATCCATCTCAGAGGTTTGTGAAGCGTTTTTGACTTCACCATGTCCACTCACGTAATGGGAATATTCTCTGCAATGTTGAAAGCCTAATTCAGAGGATATATATTTCTGGAAAATGATGTTAATGCAGCACTGAGTTCAGTCTCCTCCGAGTTCATATCCCATAAGGATTATTATCAATTAGTGCCTAGCTAAGTCTATTTTCTGGATCCTTGGCATCTGCAGCTAGAGAACCCAAAACTAGGTTGTAAAAATTTTCATTGCAGCTGAGTGCTTTCAGCTTCTGAATGTCCAAGTATACAATTACAAACCCATGTATCACCTAACATGCAGCATTTGCACATAAAAATTCTAAGTTACATAACTCCCTTAAGAGAGAGAAAAGATTCCTATATCCTGTATCCCAACTGCAAAGAACCTACAAAATAGTGCGCTACCTAAAGGAAGTGCACAGTGCCTCCAGATCCACTAAGAGCCTATTTTAGAGAAGGCAAATATCTATCATAAACATGCCTCTAATAAGCCTTAGTTAAGGGAATACAGAGCTTAGAGTAAAGGCATCTAGCAGAGATAGGTTTTTATATTTGCTTGTTGAGAGACAATTCTCTGTGGTTCTCTCACATTTCTGCATATTTCTATATGTCTATGTCTTGCACTTAACTGTTTCAGACTAACTTTTCAAGGATATCGGTACAGTGAACAGCTTTGGAATACAGTTTCCCCCTCTGCAGCAAAGGGTAGGCATTTATATTGCCTGTTACAAAATTTAGTTCTCTAAGCTCAGCACTCATCTCCTAAAATGCAACTCACCCCATGGGCAGGTGTCACCTGCCCCTCTCTACATCGCCGTTGGAATTGGGGAAATGGTACAAAAATGCTGACACTCTAGCTAGTACTATAATAAACTGTCCTTTGTCCAGTGACCTTAGAGTCCTGTATATTCTACCGGCATCCACAGAACTGTGGCAGGTTAATTTGTTAACTTGCAAGTAGGGAAAATATCAGACCCTTCACAGTTCTTGACACAGAGTATCCAGCACAGTTCCATCCTTTGTTACATGCTCTCTTGGAGCTGTATTCTTTCCTTTCGGAACACTTATTTTTGTAATTGTACATTCTGTACCCTCATAGTATGAGTATTTGATTTATATTTATCTTCTCCACTAGACTTCCTGAAACAAGAGCTGTGCACTTTGTTTTAATTTATTTTGTTCACTTTTGAAATTCAAGTGCCCCACATAGAGCCTGGCACATGGTCAGAGCCTAACAAAATTTAGCGAATAAATGAAAGAATTGAGCCTTCTTTGGTTAGCTCTTATTGCCAGTTGGATTCCCTGAAAGAGACTCTGAGATAAGCATCCAGGATTTTATTAGGATCAACACCTGTGGAAGGGAGGAGACGAAAGCAGGGCTGGGCAAAAGGATTCATTCTCAGCAAACTCCCACCCAGTCCTATTGGGAGCTGCCTTCAGTGTTGTCCTGAGTTGAGGCAACTTCAAGGGGCAGGACCTTTATACCCTCTCATTGACCATCTGTGGAATGTGTGCTTTCCTGGGTGTGGGGTGAGACCATGGACAAGGCCATTTTCACTGGAGACATTTTCAAAGAAGGCTGTTCATTGAGGGTCATCTTCCAGTAATATTCCAGCATCTGGGGGAATAATTGCTTCATCACTGAAGAGAGATCCGGGAGGCATATCTCACAGTCTACCATAGCCCCCTCACTATGCTTATGTTCTGGATACAGGAGTAAATGTAGGGATGGTCTTTCTCTTACTGTTGCTCTGTAGTATTATGAGCTGTTCTAGGGTGGGTATGGTATCTTATTCATTTTTGCAACCTCTTGTTTAAGAAGCTCACTCTTTTTCCCATGGAGTTTTAAATGGTACATACGTGCTAAAATTCTTCTTGGATGTTTATGTAATAATCTGCTATTAAGAACCACGTGATTGGAGTTCTTTGAGTAGACTCTCCTATGGAAGAGAGTTTCTGGCATAAAGGGAGGAGGACTTGAATATTCATTTCTTCTCCTTCGAACGAGCTCTATGCTCCAAGTGCCTTGTAACCGTAGAGAATATCTGACTCCTTCATACATTTAAACTCTTGCATGTGCTGTTTCCTTGGACTAGAATGCCAATGTCTTTGTCTTGCTGCCTGCACTCTCCTTTCAATCTGCTTCTAAGCGTGCTTTGGGACCCAGCTCAATCGTTTCATCTTTTACAAAACAGTTTGTGAATTTCTCTCCTGACTCTCCCCTCAGGCTTGTTTGTGCTCTCGGTTTTTTGTAGAGACTTCCCTTAAGCACTTTTCACTCTGCTGTCATTTCTTTACATGTCTCTCTCTATTATGGGACTAAGGGCTTCTTATGGGCAGAGACTATGTTGTATTTGCGTATCCCCAGACCTTATCGCAAGACCTAGCATCAGTGGTGTGTGAGAGCTGGCTCATAATGACTCATGGGTGCCAAATGTTAAAGGAATTTTGTAAGTAGATTGTTAAATACAGCAATTACTTAAAATTCAATTACATAAAACTATAATTAAATAAGTTATATCAAAAGACAAAGAAAATAAATACTAAAAACTCACCGTTTTCTAATTGTTTTTCTGCCTTTTGCTATTATCCATACTCTAGAAGTTATTTACATCTATGTTGTCTGTAGTGGGAAATACTTATATAGTGATGGGCACTGAGCATTTCTTCCTAACTCCATGCTCAGTGACATCACACTGGTAGCTTGAAATTGGCCATGGTGGAGGAATTTAATGCTACAAACCAGGGCTGTCTCAACTAGAACTGATGGTTGAACATTTGTATGCTCAGCACTGTCTGGCACAAGGTGGTACTCAAAAAATGTCAGATGAACTTTGGGGAAAGAGATTTTGGAAAACTTCATTTAGGATGGCATGAGACTGGCAGCTATGGAAGCCCAGATGGAGATTTGAGGAAGCCCTTGTGGTTCTGGGACAGTTAAAGATCGATCCTACGGGGACGAGGACATTGTTGTCATTTTGCTTACTGTTCCCAGACTACTTGCAATAAATGTGTGGGGCTCAGCATGTTTTAAAACACACTCTTCTGGGGTTGTTCCTGTATATTCAGTTTCTTAGTTCAAGAAGCTGGTGATAACTGCAGTGGAATGTTAACTGAGAGGAAGAGAGATTGACTTTTTTTTCTATTTACTTTTAGCTGAAACCTCAAGACACAGGCTCTGAGCGACTGCATACTATTTTAATTGCAAATATAATTTATTTTGATCGCCATATGGCTATATCATGATATATGTTTACTTTTACTAAACTGTTGTGCGTGATAATTCTTTGGTGACAGATGTGGGTTAGTGGTGCTGCCATTTAAGTTGCTGAAGGGGCATGTTTTCCTAAGGCAGAGATCAAGGATTGCATCTGTAGGGACAAGTAAACTGAGGAATAGGAGCAATTATTTGTGATTCTGCCCAAAATGTCAGGGTCTGAGGAGGAGGGACTGGTGCATGAGGCTGAAGTGCCGGCTGAGTCTCTGTTTCATTTAAAGACATGACGCTCCTTCAACTTCCTCTATATTGGGCCAAAGGAGACGGTTTATTTTATTTTTAAAATGAAAAGCTTTTTATTTTCTTATTATAACATAAATTTTACTCCTGTAAAATAAAATAAAGACAATACAGAAAGGAATAAAGAAGAAAGTAAAAAATACATTACCTGATATCCTAACACTGAAATAACTCTTTAAACATTTTGGTATTTATCTTTACAGATTTAAATATAACCTTGGTCTTACTAATCAAAAAGATTGGATTGAAAGTTATTATTCACAATTTAAACTTAACAGTAAATTTTCTTGCAGTATCTACATATAAAACAACATTTTAATATTGTTTCCTAACACACTAGCCCCATGGAGGTTTTGATGTGGTCTCTAACTCCACTGAAATTTATAGTTTGTAATATTTAAAAGACTTAAAAGCTAATATGAAACTATTACTACCTTTGATTTCATTGGAAATTATGAGGGCAGATTGAAGAAGAAAATGTGGGGCCCATCGGCTCTCGAATGTCACAGAATTCTTCTGAGAGATTTCTCTCAGAGGATAAGGAACTTGGAAATGTGGATGGGGTTTTAGTTGTGGCTCATTCATTCAACAAACATCTGTACTGATTCTGTCAGACACTGGTGTCCCAGAGATGAATAAGATGCAGCTATTGCCGACAGTAGTGGACATAGCCGTGTAAACAAATTATGATAGGATATGACAATTGCCATTACAAGGATTTTAAACAGATCTATGAGACCAAAGAATATGATGCAGAGATTAACTCTTCCTGAAGTCACTAGGGGAATATATCAGTTAGATCCTATTCTCTTGCATATGAAAACTCAACATAAACTTAAGCAAAAAAGAAAAAAAAAAAAAGAAAAAACCCCTAGGAACTCAAATGGTGTCATTAAAACTATGCCTCTTGTTCTTGTCTTGACTATTTTTTTCTTAGCAAAGTCTTTACTTTTCTGCAAGCTCTTTCCATATGATGGCAAAAAATGGTCTACTATAGCAAGATGACTTTTTATCACATTTTTCTTATTCATTCCTCCTTCCTAGTAGTGTGGAGGAGTCCTGGTATTCTGTCCTAGCTGGTGTCACATGCCCCTCTTTGAACTAGTCCCTGTGTCTAGGGCGATTGGCTAAGTTTAGGTCGCAGGACCTTTCCTGTAGCCTCCCTTGAACTGTATGTGCTGAGAGTGGGGAAACGATGTGTCCTAAACCAGCAGGAATGGGTGCTGTCAGATGTCCACTATAGGAAGAGCTTACCTGGGAAGTGAGACTTGGCTTACATTTTGCAGTATGAATAGTCCTTCACCAGATAAAGGCTTTGAGTGTCAGGGGAATGCTTTGGGTGGCTGAATTAGAGTAATGCAAAAGAGAAGTGTGTTGGAGTGAGACCAGAAACAGAGGAGACATAAATCCAAATTGCTTAAGACCTTTTAGACTATACCAAGAAATTTGTATTTATCCTTCCAGGTATGAAGGTGCCAATGGAAACTTTTAATGTGGCTGAATGATGTGGTTAGTTTTGACTTTTAGGATGACAGCTCTGGTAAAAAGATGGAAGATGGGGAGAATCTGGTTTTGTGAGAAAAAGGTAGAAATCTGTGGGTCAAAGGTGGCACACTCTAGTTGCTAGCTGCAAAATAGTGGCCTGGGGCACCTGGCTGAGGATGGTGGAGGAAAGAATGCCAATGGATTAGCAACATCTGGGCAGGATGGAAGATAGTGTACGGGTTATATATTTGATGACCCTGATCAAGCTATGGTCAATGAGAGATTATTAAAGTCCTTTTCTTTTCTTTTTTTTCCAAAAAAAAAAAAGAAATCTTTTTTTTTTTTTTTTTTAACAATTTGCGTGTTTTAATATGGCTCCCCTTATATTTCAGTGAAACAATAAAACATTGCTATTTAATCTAACATAAATGTTAACATACATATTTTAAAAGTAGGAAGTTCCTGCTTGGAAGTGTCCTCCTGAGAGAGTTCTGGAAACTGAACATTATATGGTATTTCCTGTGGTCACAGCTGTCACTGACCCGTACTCTTTGGTCTTGAGTTATAAATCTTCATCTCATTTCTCTGGGCTTGAGTTTTAAGGCGTAATAATAGATGGCGTTAGATTGAACTGCTTCTTTTTAGATTTTCTACTCTTGTATATGGAAGAATAGATTAATTTATAGTGTGATTAATCTGTTACCTTTCACCAGCTATAAATTTAATTTTCTACATTAAGGTATAACTCTAAAGGGGAGAGGATAAGAACAGATCTCAGGCCATGAATACTAAGTTATTAAAGTTGAAGATGAATATGTGAATGACTATAAGGAATAGAATTAACTAATGGAATTTTTTTAAATGAATATTTTAAAATGGATAGTCAATTAGTACCCTCTTTAAATGTATGAAAATTAGCAGTGCAGCCAGATTCTTCAAGATCAGATTCCTACCTAATTTTTGAGCTGCTTCTCTTGACATCAGCCTGCTTCTACTTTATGCCTTTGAAATCCCAAGTTCTGTTTGGAATGTGCCATGCTGCTTCAGAACTATATGTTTCCATTCATGCTATTGCCTCTATCTGGCATGATATTCTCACCCACTCTTCCCACTTAACATCTTTCAAAACCCAATTCACTTTGCCACTTCTAGGAAGCATTCCTTGATGCTCTCTCCCTTCTTTCCTATACCTTAAACATACTTCCATTATTTCACTCATCTTACTTGATTGCAATGGTTTGTTTATCCAACTGTGTTCCCTACTTGACTGTGAGCTTATTTGTGATATTGGTCATATTCTATTTTGGTATCCCAGTATGTAGTGGGAGATCAAAAAAATGCCTGCGGGATGGATCGAATAACAGTGTTAGAGGTATCTCAGAAGACTCTTATAAGCCTAAGTATACAGTGGAAGAAAAAAAATTGAGATTAGCTTCACTTTCCCAGTCTTCTAATGCCAGAGGCATGAAAGACCTCAATATGAAAAGGTTTCTAATTTGAGATGTTTCAGTGGAGTCCATTTTCCTCTTCATTTATTTTTGGCTGATTTGAAAAAAGCACAGTTACTTCTGAAATGGAATAGTAGATCAAGGGTGTGTTATTCACTTATGGAAACATCTTTCTCTTCCTAAGTACCTGGGAAGGCATGTGCTTTCTTTGCTTCTGGCTCCACTGACGGCTCAGGGTCAGAGACTTTCATTTCTGATGCTCTGTGTGTAGCCTCCAGCGGATCACGTCCTGCTTGTTCTTCCTGGCAATGTTTTATTCATTAGAGTATTTCCAAATGGAAATTATTTTTTGACTGTTAACAAGCCATGCTAACATGAACCTCTCTGTTAAAAATAAGAGCCCAAACTCAGGTGTAGAGATAGAGCCATTTCTCCACTCCTGGCTTCAAAATGGGACTGGAGCGAAACTCTTGCTTGGGGACACTTCCCAGTAATCAGAGAGAGCTTTCCTGATTACCCTGTATAAAGCAGCACTCTCCATCCCTTTGTTCTGCTTCATTTTCTTCATAGCACTTACCATCACCTGGTATATTCATTTGTTTGTTTATTTTACTGGAATATTAGCAACATGAAAGCAGGGGATTTATTCACTGCTGGATTCAAGCTCCTGGAATCATGCATGGCACAGAGTAGGTGCTTAATGGAAACATGCCAATTGAATGGAGGGTGGTACTTACCACAACTACTCCTAAAGACCTCCCCACGTGCCACGCAATGTAGTTAGCATTCGGTATACATAATTTTGTGTTCTTTTCTCACCACCCAGCCAATAGGGTATTCTATCATTTTCCTTTACCTTGAAGGAAATGAAGTTTAGAGAGGTGAACTTGAACTTGTCCAAGATTGCATAGCTGATATCTAGTGAAGCTGAACAGTGTCGGAGCCTGCATTTTAAACTAATATGTTGTTTGTGATGGGTAGGTCCAGGTTTGTGGTCCAATCATCGTAATTAGGTGATGTTTCTTGTGCAATATTCTGTCATTTGGGGTCATTTTCCCCCTGTCATATGCCATGCCATCAGATTTAGTATTTTTCTCCATAAAAATAATAATTTGAAAAGATTTACAATTTTTATGTAGCTAGATGCTACCATTTGATTCTCATAATAATTCTACAAAGTATTATTATTCCCTTTGCACAGATGGAGAGAGGAGATTCTGATAGGCTATGTGACTTACTCAAAGTCATGTTGCTGATAAACGATATAGCTGGGACTTGAACCAGACTTTTGGTTCTGGTGCCCATTTGCGACCCACAACCTTGCACTGTCTCACTAGAAATTCCGTATGTGGTATTTTATGACAATCTTAAGCTATATTTTAATCTTAAGAAAACTAGTGCAATCTTAAACTATATGTTAGTAAATTAATGTCTGTGTAGTGGAAAGGAATAATCTCAGGGAGCTTCGTGATTGTTGGGCCATGTGTGGGGGACTGCACACATTTTAAGAGAAGGTGTCAAACCACAAAACATCTGATGCAGGGGAGGGATTAGGAACCCTTTACTTGAAGAATGGCTGAACAAGGTAGAGATGCCTGCCTTGTAGGAAGGAAGAAGCAAACTTGGGATGCCTGTTGGTTCAGAGATAGGACCTGAAGCATAGTTGAGCAGAAGAAGGAGCAGGCTTCCTATTTATGGGGAGGCTGCATATCAAGGTGGTTATAAGCTTAAGCCCTAGGTTTATATTGTCTGGATTTATATTCCAGTTTATCCTCTTACTAACTGCTCTCCTTGGGCAACTTATTTCACCTCTGTCTCATTCGTTTTGTCTCTTAAATGGGAATAATCCTACTTCTTTCATTGTATTGAGATGAGAATTAATTGAGAAAAGACATGAAAAGCCCTTAGTATAGTGCCTAGTGCATAGTAAATGCCCAATAAATGTTGGCTATCATCGTTGTTATCGATAGTCGTGACTTCAGAAGACAAAAGGAAAGATGACTGTGATGGACTCAGACTCCTGGTGCCAGTGCTGTTAGGGGAATTTATCAGTTAGCTGGTTCAACAACTTCATGTTACAAAAAGAGGTACCTGAGCCTCATAGAGCAGAAAGTTCTGTTTTGTGATTGTATAGAGAGTTACATGCAGAACTATCGCCCAACTCTTCTAACAAATACCATCTAAGGTTTTTATATTTGGCTGGTGGCTGTACTGACCCCCAGCTCTAGTTCAGCCATGGAGAGTGATGCACTGTCAGCCTCAGGGAGTGTGACCTTTGTTAGACCTTCATCACCACTCCGTTGACACCTAAAAGGGTTCTTAGATGAAGGCAGGTGAAACTAAACATTATTAACCCGTCCATCAGCCTTTCTTGCTGATTCCACCACCAAACTTATCCAGAATCTAACTGCTTCTCCCAAGCTCTATTGCTGCCCTCTACGTTCTTGCCACCATCATCTCTTATCTGAACAATTGAAATAATCTCCAGACTGGCCTTCCCTGCCACCACTGTGTTCCTACAATCTATTTTCTAGAGATCTTATGACAAATAAATCCAATCATGCTTTCACCCGCCCCCCCCCCACCTGCTAGCATCTTCTAACTGGCTTCTTATTGTCCTTGGAACAGAATCCAGACACTTAACCATGGCCTGCTAACCCTGTAGGATCTGCTCCTGCCTTTTTCTTGGCTGCCATTTCCTTTCAACTCCTACTTGCTGATAAGCTCTAGTCACACTGGCATTCTTCTTGTTCTCAAAATATGAGCTAGTTCCTACTTCAGGACCTTTGCATATGTTCTTCCACCAGATATTTGAATGGATGGCTTCTCTTTATTACTCATATTTCAGCCTAACTGTCTCTTCCTTAGAGAGGCTGTCCCTATCTATGGTAGTCTTGTTCTTTTCTCTCTCATCTTATTTTATTATCCTCATGGTACAGACCCACTTTCTGAAATTACCCAGAAGTAAGTGTTTCTCTAAGTGAATGCATTTACGCTGGGGCAGTTTTACTAGTTTTATGCTATATCCTCACTCCTAAAACAATGTCTGAATTTTGTTAGATGCCCTTTATTCCTTGAATGATGAGTTTACTTCTTCACAGAAGTTTGTGTCCATAACATTAACACAGAAGACCACATCAGGAGAAAGAACTCTGGACCCAAACTCAGTCTTTCTAGACATTTCATTTCTAACTCCATCAGGGAAGATGAGGTTAGGTCCTTTTAAGTTTTGAATGCAGAAGGACATTATAGCTAAATGTAAGGGAGAATCCACATATCAGCCATTCAGAGTTTGAAATGAAGTGAAGGTAGAATTGGAGAGTGGTCAAGAAGGCAGTAATTTATCATCTCCACCAATACTTGAATCTACCATTTAGCTTCTTGCTCCTTCTTTTTAGCTATATGTTTCTTTCCTTACCTCCATTTCTAGGATCTTAAGGTGGCAAATAGTGTGATGAGTGGCCATGGGGACATAATATTACCTAGTTAATTTCTAAGGCAGAATTACAACCTTTAGGGGCCAGAGAAACGGCAGAAATGGATGATTTTCTGTGTGTCAGGAAGTAGAGTGGTGGTCAGGTGAACTGAGGAGCATATGGCCACTGCAAAGTGTGTGAATTAAACACAAAACAAGTTAACAGTTGGATTAGTTCTTTGGCTGGCTATCTTGAGTGTCCCATATGAAGACTACTTGTCTTGATTTTATGACTATTTTTAAAAAACCAGTCAGTATCTTTTGGTTGTGTAAGTTCCTTCATAGATACATTTGTTCAGTATCTGTTAAGATTTTAGTGCATGACAAACCAAATTGATACATATGTGTAAAGAAGTAGGCTGGAATTTTTTTCTTCAAATTTGAGAGCATCCTAATTGTTTTGCTTCCTTCTTCCACCTAAGGGCTTGTACTTAATACATTGTGGTTCATTAATAAGAGTTAAAGATAAATTGTTTGCTATTTTTTTATTTTTTCAAAATCCCAAAGTCCCTGTTTTCTTAGTATTAGTTATGGATTCTATGGATTCTTTGTGTATATATTCTCATAGAAGTATATTTGAATAAAATATTTGAAAATATTATCTAGTGCTGTTTAAAAGAATCTGTAATGTACCTAATTATTTCTAATAATAAAATTATTATAGGAGCATGTCTATTTAAAAAAAGACTAAATTACCCATTGTCTAATGATCAGTTGGAAGGGAGAAAGTATGTCAGGAAAATGATAATAGTAAATTTATTCTCTGAGGAAATTTCAGAATATATTTATTTTCCTGCTCCATGGGTACCCAACATAGAAAATTTAAAAAGTGACTAGAACTGTAGTTTGTAATGACAAATTCATATCAGGCAATATTTGTACTGGATGAATTACCTAGTTATGAATCCAGATGATCTGAAAGTGAATTAATACTCATTGGCATGAATTATTCTCTGTTGGGGATTGCAATGCCAATGGAAAGGGCTTTGGTGCCCTTGATCAACACAGGCCTTAGGCCAGTCATTGGCGCTCTAGTAAACAACTCCTATTCCCTGCACAGATAAGTAATTCTAGCAAGAGACTTCCGAGGTCCAGTGTGAGTTATTGACCTCATACAGACTTGTCCCCTGGGTACTTCTTTAAATTTCGCTCAGTCTGAGAGTGACTCGGTTCTGATCTCTAAGGGCTGTTGAGTAGCCTATGTGAAATGGCGTGTGGCATCAGACCATTAGCATGCCGGAAAGCCGTACATCAGCCAACTTTCTATTACTACTTCTTTTCTCCCTCAGGGTTTAGAAACTGGGACTGAAGAGGTGAAATTAAACTGGCCTTTCACCCCAAGAGTTCTCTTTGCAGTAAAGTTAAGGCATAATCACAGGTAAGATAAACTTTTCGAATGTATATCTCTTCTACTGACAAAAATCTTCAACTTTAAGATCTGTTCCTTTTTGCATCTTTCATTAAGATAATAAATCATTTGGCATATTCTGGGCATCTAGAGTCAGTGCCAAAGGAGTTTTGTCTTTTTTAATATGCTCGTTCTTCTCGCAGGAGTACTCTGTCTGATGAGCCACTCCTCTTTTGAGCCCTGGCTTCATTGTCAGTCCTTTGTCACTTGATTAGAATCAACTCAGAGGCATGTGAATTATGCAGATTCTGGAGCCCTGTGTCATACCTTCCGGATTGGAATCATCATGGGGGAAGGCTCAGGAGCCTGCATAGGGGGAACAAGTTTGTTTCCCTCCATTGAGTTCTCATTTATCTCCTTCATTTGAGAGTGGCACACATAGGATGAGGTTTTATTCCTATTTATGTTTTCAGTGAGTCACACAGAGCTGGGGCTAATGATGTTGTTGACTGACTGACTAAATGAATGAATGCATTTCTAGTTCATTTGATTCTATCACTGACCGTGGATGTGACATATTGAGATTATGCTTCTTTGGTTTTAAACGGTAACATAACATAGAGAAAAAGAGTAAAACTAGCCCATTTTAGGAAAAATAATTCAAATTTGAAAACATGACACATTAAATGGACTGGCCATTTTTTTTTAAGTGGGTGAAATGGCACAGTGTCTAGCACATTGTAGATCTTTAACAAATATTTGCCGAATAAATAACTGAATTAATAGAGGACTCCTGTTACTAAGTGGTAGTTATTGGGGTTTGTGAGGGGATGTTAACATTTTAGCACCTTCTTAGGGGGCATGGTGCTGGAGGCTGAATATTTGTTCTGCCAGAATTCTTATGTTGAAGCTCTAAAGCCCAATGCAATGGTATCTGGAGATGGGGCCTTTGGCAGTTAATTAGATTTAGATAAGATCATGAGGGTGGGGACCCATTATGGGATTAATACCTTTATAGAAAGAGATATAAGAGAGATGATCTCTCTCTTTCTCTACCATGTGAGGATAGCAAGAAGACATCTATCTGCAAACCAGGAAGAGAGCTGTCACAAGCAACCAAATCAGCCAGCACCTTGGCCTTAGACTTCTAGCCTCCAGAACTGTGAGAAATACATATCTGTCGCTTAAGCCACCCAGTGTAAGATATTTTGTTATAGCAGCCTGAGCTGACACATGCTTATGTAAGAAAGGGCTTTCTGGAAAGATAGCACCACTCTATGAGTCAGGGGGTAGGTAGGTCTGTCTTTTTCCTTACCGAATCTTTAGAGCCCAGAGTAATCCCTGTCCTAGACTAGGGGCTAATGGAATGAATGATTTCTATAAGTCTTCAGCTCAAAGGAGCAACTGCAGTTTGGAAGGTCAGAAGAATGACGGGCGCACTGAGCAGCAGGGTCAACTCAACTCTGCAGAGACAGAGTTGACCCGCTTGCTCAGAGATCTAAACCAGTCCTGTTTCCAGCAGTGAGTCTCCCAGATAGACTGTCTGGGTTTCTCCTTGAAGGTGAAGGAAGACTTGAAAGTGAGTGAGGATGTGCTGTAAATGATAAGACAGGCTGGGCGGACTTCATAGCCACTGTAATAGGTGTGAGCTGTAGGGATGAGTGGCTTCTCTGCAGTCACAGAGAACTCTTTGTAACCTTCCTCCTGGGGACTCATTTGTGAGAGGAAGCTGTTTTCCCTGACAATACAAGACCAGACTCTCCAAGAAGCAGGTTAATTAAGGTGAGTGGACAGCCAGGGGGCACAAATGAGGAAATAGTTTGGAGTAAAATGTTAGCAGACCTGTTTGGGAGAGACAACACCATTGGCAAATTCTAAAGTTACCCCAGTGAGTCAACCTTGGACTCTTCACCTACAAAATGGAAATAATTATGTTGGCAACATCTGTCATGTGGGATTGTGAGGATTGCTTGGGATAACATACGTGAAAGCACTTCGTATGTTAATGTCCTATGTAAATGTGAACTTATTCTTCTTACTTTCTGGCAGTGTTCAGTTCAGTTCCACAAAGACCTACTGGATGGTAGGCACTATATGTCGGAAAAAGTTGGATATTTTGGTATCTAATTACTCTCTTTGCAGTATAAAGTACAAAAGTGAGTGTTTTAAGAAAAAAAACAAAGTGCTGGGGGTTCAAAGGCAGAGAAAGAACATCCTCTTTGGAGGAGTTAAAATGCTTCATTGAGGAGGTAGATGTGGAGCTGGGCTTTGGAGACTGAGTAAGATTTTTAGGGACTGAGATGTGAAGGAAGAAGACATTTCAGGGGAAGGAAGCACTAATGAACTAGACCAAGGAGTCAAGAGAGGATGAAGTACAACTTGAGAGTGATGAGAAACCCACATGGGATATTGATGTGGGCGCAGTAGGAGATGAGACTGGAAAAGTAGCCAAAGGCAGACTGGAAGCCTTTGAGGAAGGTGAAGACCTGATTTGGCAGGTAAAGGGGATCATTAAAGGCAGCTGATGAAGTGTGTGCTCTGACCCATGTGGTACTGGAGGAAAACGAAACTGATTGCAGTGGGGAAAGACAGGATGATAAACACGAACATTATGACTTTCATTAAATTCAGAGGGTTTTTTAAGCCATAGAAAAATGCACAGGCAAGAATGCTTTGGGATTCCAGGCCTACTTCTGCACAGGGATGGAGAGCAAACTGCTTTCTGATAATGATCCAAGAACAGTTCTGGCGACCAGAACAAATTCTTTCAAGAGCCTGGACAATTCAATTCAAATATAGTAGAATCTCAGGGCAGAGCACTTCAGTATATTGCTAGTTCAGTTATTTATTTTATTCCTGGGAAGATTGCATTGTTTTTGATAACTCCTTGGAAACCTGAAATGTAAGCAGCACAATAATGAATATGAGACTTCCTCTTCTCCACCTGGTGAAAATGGGTTTCTGCGGCTTCAATATCACCCTGAATTTCTGATTTAAAAATAGATAATTTCACAGATTAGAAGACTTAACATTACTTGCATATATGTTTAAAATTTACATGTTCTAATTTTGTTTCTAATTATAAAGCAATGTCTTTTCAATGCAGCAAGTTTGGAAAACAAAAAGGCACTGTTGCAAGACAACTACTAATATTTTCCCTTATACTCTTCTAGTCTTAAAAGGGTATGGATAGTAGGTATATATTTATGTATATAAATACACACATATGTTTGTGTGTATGTATATCTGCATATAGAAGATACAATTTCTATAAAATTTCATAACAGTTTTTGTCTATACATACTGTTGTGTCTATATTTACATATATCAAGGCATACATTTTTTGTGCTCAGCTGTGTTCCTTTTGAAATAGATTATGCACATTTTCTTATGTTACACAATATTTCTTGTGGTATGTGCTTCGATGCTCAGAAAAGCAAAGACCCTCCCCCAATCTTGTAAATTCTTTGTACTAATTTTGCTATGACACAGTACTTAATTTTTTTTAAATATTTTTACAGAATTTTTATATGTATTATCTCTTGATATCAGGATTATCCTTATTCCCACTTTACAGATTAGGAGGCTGAAATTTAAAAAAATTAAAACTTTCTTCAGGTTAAGTAGTCAAAAATCTTGCTATTGACAAAGTTTGCTTTAAGTCTTGAGTGTCTGAGATTAGACTCAAACATAAAACAATTAATGGCAGTGGTTAAGCACATGAACTTTGGAACAGACTTCTTGGGTTCAAATTCCACTTCCGTCACTTAGTTGGCCAAGTTCCTCAACTGGTCTGAGTTTCCATTATCTTACCAGTGTAATAGGGATACTAATAGGAACCTTATATCACATGGGTTGTAGAAGTGATTAAGTGCTTTAATTTATGAGCTGCTCTTAGAATATGCCTGGCTCCTGACAAACACTATCTATATGAAGGCTAGCTATTATGAAAACAGATTTTTTTTTCTTTCTACTGTGCCAACTGTCTTTGTTTTTTATGTGACCAAACCTAAATCTTTTGAGTTTATTAATTTCTTTTTCTTCAGCAAACATGAGTTTATTTGACTCTAATAAGTGCATCACCAGAAACTTCATTCAAAGAAGGAATATACACAGATGTTACTTCCATTCTGAAAAGGCTCATCCTCTGCACCCCCCACCTTCCTGCTCCCCCGCCCACTGAGGTAAATAAGCATTTGACTAGATAAGAATATTTCCAGCATTTGCTTTAAGATTTTTGCTGAAGCTGTAAGCAATACATGGCAGAGGATCAAACTATTTTGAGAGGTCAGATTTTGGCTTGTTCAACTTCTGGTGTCGCTCCACCTCCTGGCTGTATTGCTGACACTCTTGGCGAAAATTTCAAAGTGGAGGCAGCTTCACTCTCTTGTTAATCATGGTGTTTAATGCAAAGGCTAATGATGTGATATGTAACCACACTGCAACTGTTAAGCCATATGGCACTTGCTGGCTGTTATTTATGGTGAAGGCATTTATGCTTTTCGTTTCCTGAAGCACTGAGCTATATTGGAAATGATGCTTCAAAGCACTTTTAGAGGCAGTGGGTAGTAGCTTCATTTCCCAATCCAACATTCTTAGGTCCAGTCTGTGACAGTGTGGGGGAAAATCAGCACCTCTGATATGTTTGAATCGAGACACAGCATATATTTGCAACTGAACAGAACAGGAGAGAAATGTAAGAACTTACCTAGAAACGAAGAGAGACTTTGAGGTTGTCAGCCAGAACTCTTATGTTGAAAAGAAGATGAAATGATATTTTCTTGGCATCTCTTTATTTGTCTTAAATAAACAAACCAACCTGAGAATTGAGATCACCAGGTTAAAAAAATATGTATCCATGGGTTAAAAGTTTATATTAGTAATAATAATGATCTGTCATGCATCAAACTTTTATATGCTAGGCATAGCAGCTTTAAGGGCAGGCCAGACATGTGCCTCGTGCCAGTCCACGAGGGGCATGGAGACATCCCTCTAAGTGAGATAAGAGGAGAGACTCTAAGAGTTGTATATCCTGCATCACTTGGATCGTATACATACACTTATCCTGTTATATGCATCACTTGCCCATGGTGCAAGGTGATACCCAAGGGGCTTGTTCAACTATATAGGGGTCAAAATAGAAATATTGAACAGATGATATGGCATAGATGCAGACCAAACAGTTCTGCTGTCAATAGATACCAGGATGGTCCTGTTGGTGCTTATCAAGTAAAACTTGCCTTGTTTCTCTGATTCTCAGCCGGGGGGTACTATTTTGTTCCCCTCCCAAGGAGACTGTTGGCAACATCTGGGGACATTTTCGATTGTTCCAATTAATGAGGGATGCTTCTGGACTCTAGTGAGTAGAGGCCAGGGACATCACTGTACATTCTACAATGGACAGTATAGCCGCCCCCAACCAAATGTCAAGAGTGTTAATATTGATAAGCCCGGCTCTAGAGTGAGTCTGATGCTGAAGCTGAATTCCTGGCAAGAGGAGGGACTAGCCAGCAGGGTCCTCTTCTCCATTCTTCTCCAATGCAGCATTTAGCATCTCTTCTAAATAAATGTTAAACAAATATTTAAAGAATTATTTGAAGAAACACTAGCCTGTACAGGATGCTATGAGATCTAGGGCCAGTACCAGCTAGGCACTGTGCTAAGCACTTTAAATGTGTCATTTTTATTAAATTTATTTAATAACCCTACGAGACTGAAAACAATATTACTATATTCCAGAGAGCAGGAGAGAAAAAACCCCCACAAACCTCTAATTGTAAGCGAATACTTCTCAGTATTATTTAGAACCAAATAACATGGCAGTCGATACCTTATAACATGGTGGGTTTTCTGGAAGATGGAAGTGATCCTTATTCCGCACCTAGGAATGGACTAAGAAACTGATATTTTCTTAATGACATTATAAAG
Organism: Pteropus medius; assembly: GCF_902729225.1. Classification (NCBI taxonomy): domain Eukaryota; kingdom Metazoa; phylum Chordata; class Mammalia; order Chiroptera; family Pteropodidae; genus Pteropus; species Pteropus medius. Next base: position 4,107,280 of record NW_024343578.1, read on the forward strand.
CCATCAATTTAAAAGAATTGTGAAATAGAATTATTTCAAGTCTGGTTATTATGGAGAGAATGAGCTCATTAATTCATGTATGGAGTGCTTCCTTCCATGCAACTGCATGAGAGATGATGCATTGTCATGTGCAAAAAACTATAACTTTACCATTGTGGTCTCCATCTGTGTGGGGACACAGTACCAAGGGAACATAAATCTCCTGGACCTCAGTATCTGACTTGTTAACTGGGATGATATTTCCTTACCTACTTGGTCGAGTTTTTCAGGTACAACTGTAAGATCTGATCTTGATCCTATAGACTCTTAATTTTGAAATTAACTTAGGCTCTGTTCTAAGTATATTACACATATTAACCTATTCATACATTATGAATATTTGCATTTTATGAACAAGGAAACTCAGGTACAGGAAGATAACTGCCTAAAGTCAAGTCAGGACTGAGCCTGGGTTCGAACCCAGAGTCCTTCCATTATGATGTGCAATTCCCCTGTGTTAATGTGTGGTGGGATAGCCTGGTTGAATATGGGCTTTGGAGTTGGCTAGAATCCACACTCTGTTATTTCCTTGTCATGTGTTCTAACCTTTTAAAATTACGATTTTCTGATTTATAAAATAGAAATAAAAAATATACCTCCAGTGTTGTTATAAATACAGGTGGTCCTCATTATTCAGTGTAGTTATGGCCTATGAAGTTGCTGCAAACACTGAACTGGCAAATACTGACTATGAGGCTCCCAGGGGAAATGCAGGGACAGGTTCCTATGAGCCTCTGGTTACAACATTTTTGTTAACCAATCAGTACATAATCTTGTTTTATATCTGTTTATGTTTACAGCCACCTTATTTAATATACATTGTTGACTCATTAATATTGATCTCATGGCCAACAGCTCTATAACCCCTGCTTGAACGAAGCTCTTCTAACATGTTTTCCATAAGGCACATCACAGCCTTCCTTCACTTGGGAGCACCAGACAGCATGTTAGCACTATGGGCCACTTTAAGCAGTGAAATCACCAACAAAACATGAGAAATATGGTACTGAATAAACTGTGAAAAGGATACTTGTTTACACATGAGAGCTGAAAGAAGAAGGCAGAGTGTCACCTTGTTTGATCTCAGCTGAGAGCGTGCATATCGGGCAACTCAAGTTTTTCACTGCCCTGCACATATCTGGGAATGACTGAAAAAGTTCCATGAGTATTGATTTTAGAGTTAGAAATAAATGTTAGTGAATAAGCTAATTTGTATATACAGATTCTGTGAAGAATGAGGATAGATTCTATATACCTTCAGGATTATAGTAAGTACATGTGAATAAAGGTATATATAGTGCTTAGCATGTTACCATGAGCACAGGGAAAGTACTCAACATGTAGCAATTACTTCTGTGATTTTAAATAAAGGTATGCCAAGAATCAGGTCTTTTTGGGTGGTTCCTTGCCAGCTCCCTGTGGACTAGGAAGGCTCTATTTCAGAGAAGATGGTGTGCCTACAGGAAGCAGCCTTTAAGGCAGTGATACTTGATTTACCTGCTTTCTTTACTTCAGGGTGTGAACTACACAGCCAAGGGATGAAATGTATTGGATTTTGGGACTATGTGGTAGAATGAGAGGAGAGGAGAGGCTAAGTTCAGCCTTCTACCTCTCCCTGCATCATAGGGTTCCTGTTTTATGTTAGAAAGTTTTAGTTAATGCTTCTCAAAGACCGATCCCCAAACCAGCATGCAGCATCAACATTACCTAGGAACTTGTTAGAAATAAAAATTGTCACCCAGAAGTCCTGAATCAGAAACTCTGTGGATGGGCCCAGAATCTGTATAGGGACCACCAGGTGGTTCTGCAGCAGGCTAGGGTTGAGGACCACTGCTCCAGTCGAAAAGCCCTACTGAAGTTATTAAATTTTTTTGAGCACTGAGTACTTTTTAGACTACAAACTCCTGTGAGACAAGTGTTCAGTACTTATTTTGTGATAGTTAAAACTTGTATGGGTTCTAGGGTTGTCTGGGGCCTAATCCTTTGGTTAAAACTGGCTCCCTTTTTGGCTTATGATAATTTCTAAAACTTCTTTATTAGGGTTCAGCTTCTCATTTAATGGCTGATGGTAGAGCTTTTTTATTTTGAATTTATTTTTATGCAAATACCTACAGCCTCCAGAAAGATAAAGCATAGGAATGGATTTGTCTTCCAAGTTTTAGGGCACATGGATTGTCAAGGTTTTTCTTTCATTTGTGAAAAGTTTAGGCCATTTCATGTGTTCTGTCCTCTAACCAGAATTTCTTTATGGGTATTATTTGATAAGTCAGAGTTTTCAGGTTGATGATATTGTGACTATTTTGAAAATTGCATTTTTGTCAAGTTATTCATTTGTTTATTTCACAAATATTTATGAGAACATATTCTACATGAAGCGCTCAGCTGGATGCTAGAGATTCATTGCTGAGCATAACGGAGATGGTCCTTATCCTCATGCAGCACACCTGTGGGTGGGGGATAGATGTTCAAGACTCATAAAAGTAATTAGAACTTGAGGAACTGATATGAAGGGAGCACACAAAGCTCAAGACAGTATACAATATAAATAAAAACTGGTCAGAAAATGTGTTTGACATTTGAATAGACTTTTTAACAGATGAGTGAAAAATAACCAGGAAAAGGTAGATGGAAAGAGGGAAGATACGAAAATATGTTCAGATTTTCAAGAAGAAATAAAAGTGGGTCAGGGATTCAGAAACTGAAGTAGAGAGTGGTGCCAGGTAAAGCTGGTCAGGTAAGCAGATGACATTTGCATGGCTAATATAGTGCAAGGGATTGTTGCAAATACAAATTCCAACTAATAGGTCACACAAAGCACAAAAAATGCTAATCTAATATTCTGAGATCATTGTATTAAAAGGGAAGGTGTGTGTGTGTGTGGGGGGCGGGCATTGCTATTCTCCCCGTGGCCTTGTAAGATTGATGACACAGGAATATTAGAGTTGATGTTGATCTGTATTTTTTTTTTATTAAGTTTATTGGGGTAACATTGGTTAATAGAATTATATAATTTTCAGGTGTACATTATGATTTGACATCTATATGTTCTATTGTGTGTTTACCACACAAAGTCCAGTTTCCTTCAGCTACCATATATTTGATCCCCTTTACCCACTTCACCCTCCCCCCTACTCCCTATATTTGACCCCCTTTATCCCATCTACCACCCTCCTCCTCCCTAATAGCTAGTGATGTTGCGCATCTTTTCATATATTTGCTGGCCATTTGTATGTCCTCTAGGGAGAAGTGTCTGTTCTGGTCTGCTGCCCATGTTTTGATTGGATCATTTGTTTTTTTATTGTTATTGAGTCATACGAGTTCTTTGTATATTTTGGATATTAGGCCCTTATAGGAGGCATTGCTTGCAAATATATTTTCCCATTCGGGTGGTTGACTCTTTACCTTGTTGACAGTTTCTTTTGCTGAGTAGAAGCTTTTTAGTTTGATGTAGTCCCATTCATTTATTTTTGCTTTTATTTCCCTTGCCTTAAGTCCAAGGTCCTTGTTTTTGGAGATAGGCCTGTAATGATATGAACTTTTTCCTCTTATGACCGCTTTTGCCATGTCCCCAAAGTTTTGATATGTAATATCATTATCATTCATTTTTATGTATCTCTTGATCTCTTTTCATTTCTTCTCTGACCCAGTTATTTTTCAGTAGCATGTTGTTTTATCTCTATGTATTGTGGTTTTTCCTGATTTCTTTTTGCAGTTGATCTCTAGTTTCAAAGCATTATGGTCAGAGAATATGATTGATATGATTTCAACTCTCATATCTGTTGAGGCTATCTCTGTCCCAGTATGTGGGCATTTCTTGAGAATGTTCCATGTGCACTAGAGAAGAATGTATAAGCCGCTGTTTTGGGATGGAAGGCTCTGTATATATCAATTATATCCAGTTGGTCCAATGTGTCATTTAAGGATATTATTTCCTTCTTGATTTTCTGTTTGGATGATCTGTCCATATCTGACAGTGGGGTATATAGGTCCCCTACTATGATAGTGTTATGTTCTGTTTCTCCCTTTAGTTCAGTTTGTAATTTCTTTATATATTTCGGGGCTCCCTGATTGGGAGCATAGATATTAATAACTGTTATTTCTTCTTCATGCTTGATTCCTTTATCACTATGAAGTGTCCCTCAGTATCTTTCTTTACCTTTTTTATTTTGAAGTCTAGTTCGTCCAATATTAGTACCGCTACTCCTATGCCATTTGCTTGAAATATCATTTTCCACCCTTTCAGTTTGAGTCTATATTTGTCTTTGGAGCTGAGATGTGTCTCCTGGAGGCAACATATGGTTGGGTTTTGTTTTTTAATCCATTCTGCAACTCTGTCTTTTTATTGGTGAGTTCAGTCCATTTACATTTAGGATGATTATTCAAATATGAGGTCTTCTTACAGCCATTTAATCTTTTTCCTTTCTGGTAGCTCAGTGTTTCCATTGCTGCTTTGTCCTTGTGTTTCTGTTTTCTTTATTTTGGTTGGCTTTTGTGGGGTTTGCCTTTGGTTATTATTTTATGTTATATACTTCAGTTCTGAATCTTTGATGTGTGGTTACCATTACAAATATGAAAAGGATAGTTACACACACACACACACACACACACACACACACACCATTTTCTTCTGTGTGTGCCTTATCTCCATTCCCTTTTGCGAATTTGGATCTTTGAATCCTCCCTTTTCAGTCATTGTTATCTCAATTTGTCCCTATGTATGCTGAACGTTCATTACTATCTTGCTATAGCAATTCTCTTCTTATTATTTAAGCTTATAATGCCCTGTTCTTAGTAAAGATTGCACTCCTCTGCTTCTATTTTCCCAATAGTCACTTTACTCCTAATTATGTATTTGTTTTTTTGTCATTTTGTTTTAGGCGAGCTGACCCCTTTCAGTATTTCCTATCCTGAAGGCCTCGTAGTGGAGAATTCCCTCAATTTTTGTATGTCTGGAAAGGTCTTAATTTCTCCTTCATATCTAAAGGAGAGCTTAGTTGGATACATTATTCTAGGCTTTTAGTTCTTTTCACTTAATAGTTTAAATATTTGATCCCATTCCTTTGTGGCTTGTAAGGTCTTCGCTGAGAGGTCCGAAGGTAAACTAATGTGTTTTCCTTTATAAGTTCCCCTTTTCTTCTCCCTGGCTGCTCTGAGAATTCTGCCTTTGTCATTGATTTTTGATAACTTTAATACAATGTGTCTTGGTGAAGCCCTTTTGGGATGAGATAATTGGGTGTTCTGTTGACTTCTTGATTTCCGAGCTCCAGCTCATTTCTTAGATTTGGGAAATTCTCATCCACTATTTGCCTGAAAATGCTTTCTAATCCCTGTTCCTTTTCCTCTCCTTCAATAATGCCCATTATTCTTATGTTTCCTCTCCTGATGGTATCAGCTAGTTCTTGTATTTTTCTTTCATTATTTTTCATTCTTCCGTTTCTCTCTTCTTCCTTCTAGATTTCTGTCTTCGATATCACTGATCCTTTTCTCCATTTGGTCAGCTCTATTTCTCAAGCTTGCTATTTCATTTTTCAAGTCTTGCAGTGTGTTCTTCATCTCCAGAAGTTCTATTCTGTTCTTTTTGAGGGTTTCAGTCTCCTTGCTCTGCTCATCTAGTTGTTTTTTTTTTTTTCTTTTTTTTTCAAGTCCCGAAATTGTTGATATGACTTGTTTTGGAACTCACTGAATTTTTTCAGAAGTACCATCCTGAATTCTCTGTCATTTAAGTTGCATATTTCTCTCTGTAAGCTTTCTGGAGAATTTTCTCTTTCTTTCTGAGATGCCTTGTCGCCTTGGTTGTTCATGGTGTTTAATGGACTTTTTCTCCACCTGGGCATTAATGGAAGTGTATTCTGCTGTTTTTACAGAATGAAGATTTATTATATAAAAGTCTCTCTTTAGCCTGCTGCAAAGAAGATGCTTTTGTCTTGGTTTCCAGTAGGTGGCATCTATGCCTCTTGGATCCCTGCTTTATATAAAGCTTAAATAATGCCTTTTTAACTTTCTTGTATATATTTAATCATTCTTGCTACCCTCAGTTTCAGTCCCTGTCAGTGTCAGCGACAGTGGCAGCATTTGCTCAGATTCCCCTGGGGCTCTGTGGTGATCGGTCTCGGAGGGTATGGGGGAAGGGACCCTCTGGATTGGGGGTTGGAGGCTGCAACTCAGCGGCTCAGCTTTAGTTTTGCAACCGGGGCCAGTCAAAATCAACTGTTGTTTCTCTTCAGTCTCATACTGCTTCTCTGCTTTTTGCCCAGATGACTGACCCTTGCTGCTGGCTGGCTGTGAGGAGCTCACTGCTTTCTGAGACAGGGCTGTTCAGGGAACTCACCACTCTTTCTCCCCTCCCCCTCCTCCTGCAGGGAGCTCTGGAGGCTGCGAGAGAAAGCTTCTTTATTTCTCCCAGTCCACCACCCAACACCCAGGGTTCTGACCTGTGGTAGCTCTTATGCGCAGATCCCATGCTCGGATGTGCTGGTGTGCAGTTTGGGTGTTTTTTTTGTTGAGTTTTAGGTGTTCAGCTTATTGTTTCAAGGGGAGAGATCTGAGGACGTCTCTCACTCCACCATATTTCCCAGTATGGTCTGTATTATTTAGATTGACTTTTTCAATAGTCATTATTGAAAGCCTTTGATCACCACAAATAATCTGGATGGATCTATTACTTATGAGAAGTCAGGAGTGATAGTAGTTTAACTACATTTTTTCTAGTTTATCAGTTCAGACCCAGGACAAGGAAGCTTTGAGAAGCTGAGGGTTGGGGAAGTCTGGACCATTGGCTGTTACTGAGAATGTGGCTCAGGAAGCTGAGAGCCATGGAAGTGCGGAGAGAAGGATGTGAGGAATGCCGAGGATGTGTGTTTTGCATCTTGTCTGTGATTTGATTCCTTTTCCTTCTTGCCTTCAAAATAATTATCAGAGCTTACAAATCCTGGACCAGCGATCATTTTAAATCCCAGATGACATAGGTTAAGCTCTGTGTTTAAGTAGAGAATGAGACTCTCTTAGTTTCTTAAGTATAGATACTGGCATTAGACTAGACACTCTCCTAAGTTTTCTTCTTCCTCCAGATGTGTCTAAATTTGTGATGTTAGGTCAGCATCTCTCTTTAGTGTACCCTGCTGATTTTTTATGTAGGAGGAAGCAGAGCTTGCAAGAAAGGGAGACTAGTCTGGTAAATTAGCAGCACAGACCACTGTGAGCTTGAAGGAGGAAGGACCTGCAGTGCTGTCATAGAGGAGCACCCTGAGTGCTAGGCAGAGACTCACAGGGTTGGAACACAGAAGACAAGTGTAGTTGACTTCTTAGTATTACCTACCCTCTGATTCCTTTAGCCCAGGGGTCTCCAACCCCTCAGACTGTGGACCAGTAGACGTCTGTGGCCTGTTAGGAAACAACCTGCACATCAGGAGGTGAGTGGCAGGCAAGAGAGTGAAGCTTCATCTGTATTTGCAGCTGCTCCCCAGTGCTAGCATCACTGCCTTTGCTCCACCACAGATCATCAGGCATTAGATGTTTATAGGAGCACCAGACTCTGGTGCAAAAAGGCTTTAGCCATATTCTAATCTTTTTTTTCTTCTTCACATTCTACTCTTGTGCCCCCTTGAGACCTGGAGGTAATTGTGGACATGAATGTAGTATAGTTTGACATAATTTTGAGTTATGACATTACTACTATTTTCAGATTTATTTCTATCTCTTTGAGGTAAAAATCTTTTTAAAAAATTACAGTTGACATTCAGTATTATTTTATATTGGTTTCAGGTATACAGCGTGTGGTTGGACATTTATGTAATTTATGAAGTGACCCCCACTCCTCCCCCCATAAATCTAGTACCTAGCCGGCACCATACAGAGTTAATACAACATTATCAATTGTACTTCCTGTGCTGTGTTTTACATGCCCATGACTATTTTGTAACTGCTAATTTGTATTTCTTAACCCCTGAGGTAAAAATCCTTATGTTTCATAATTAGGAGGAATTTTTAAAGGTCATGCAATGTAACTATTCATCTGCTTTGAGAATATCTGTAAAGCAGGCCTTTAAATAATGTCGTTTTGTTCAACATCATTTTGTTATAACATTGATGAGATGCTGTAGAAACTTAACTCTTGTTTATATCAGTTAGCCTATGGTAAAGTTGGTTTCATTATATGTGGTTTCGCCATAGTTCCAAGAACCTATTTATGACATTAAGTGAAGAATCACTGTACCAATATCTTTGAGAAAGACTTTCATATGAAGTTATTCTGGAGAAGCTCTGCCAGGTAACATTATCTTTTCTTAGACTGAGCTGATACTTGATTATGTGAGGAACATTTAGTCTTTAAAGACTTATCGGACAAATCTACCTCATACATACATTAGAATTTCAGTTTATTTAAAGTCTGCTATCATGAACAGTTGATGTATCAACACTGTCCTCTCCGCAATATCTCTTCTCAATAATCTGGTACATACCTCAAGGTTCAAATATAACCTACTTGGAATACATTTGGGTTGACTGAACTCACTAATGAGAGCTTGCAGTGTTGATGAAGTAGCACCTCAAAATAACTGATTTTCTTTTACCTCTAGCACAAAATTAAAACTATACAGTCTTTAAATAAATGTTCAAATAAAACATAACTGTTAAGGCCTAGCAATTTTTTTTGCACTGTGCCAGTAGGAACATTTTCATAGTCATAACTTGTATTCCTTTAGTCAAGTTTTAAAGAATAAACTTTTCAGGCAGTTTGGGATACAATAAAATATTTGAAATATTCAATTCTATAGTTTTTTGTTCTCTATGGCGAATCATTTGAGGAAGTATTTTGAGTTCCATTCGTTCATCTTTCCATTGTTTATCGAATAGAATAAATGACATCGATAAATTAAAAACATTCTAGGAGGTCAATTTCACTGGATTGTTGTATGTGTTTGGGTGCATGGTATTATCCCCTTTTTGAATTAAGTGACATAGCAAGGGAGTCAGTTGTGGGTAGGGAGCTGGATGATGAGGAATATGAAGAGAGTAATTCTGATATTTTGGCTTTGAGTTGCTGATTGAGTATTAAAGAATATATATCCATAGGCATTTGGAATCCTGATGTTCAGGAGAGAGATTTAGTGTGCTAATATTGATTGGGATGATTTCAGCATACAGATAATATTGAAAGTTTGGATAAGGCATGAAAACATTGAGAAAGAATGAATCAATTGAGACAAAATGAGGGTAAGAATGAAAGTATGTAGAATAGTGGCATTTAATAAAGGAGGGAAAAAGGAAAAGACCTGGGAAGGGGACTGAGAAACAGCAGCTAGAGAGGCAGAAGGAAAACAGGATAGAGTGTGGGTTCTTACCCTTTTCCCATTTAGAAAAAAAAAATGCAACTTGCTGCCAGCGTTCGTTTAACATCAGGCGTAGGAATGCTACGTTCTCTAGGATTTGATATTTTCAGTGATCAAACTACTAAAAATAGAATGCTGTCATTTGTTTCCAAAGACTATTGATATACTAGAGCAATGTGAAAATAATAATAAAAGTGAGATATTTCATGGCAGACTTTGGGAGTATGGTTAGAATTGTAATCTGTGAGTTATCTCTGGGTAAATGCTGCATCTGCAAGTGTTGCTGGAAAGTATTCTCTTAGCAAATGGGAAAAGGGCTAACCCATTCTCTGCTGCTCCCTCCTACCTCTGACTAGTCAGTCCTTCTCTGACACATATTTTCACTTGTTCAAGGAGACAGCAGTCAAGGAAAATGAGGACAGAGCAGTATTCATTATGTTTAACTACAAGGAACCCATCGGTAGTCAGCAAAAATACTTCCAGTGGAATCCTTTCTGTTTTTAAAAAAAATACTTTCTACTGTGGAAATTTTTATATGTACACACAAGTGATAAGATCAGATAATAAATGTCCGTGAGCTTACAATCTACCCACAACAATGACCATAATTTTTGCATTCTTTTAAGTCCTATTATTTTATTTTTTAAACATTAGTGTCTAGCATAGGACCTGACGTATTGGAAGCAGTCAGTAAATATTTGTGGGATAAATAAATGAATAAATGTAAATGAATCAACAGTATGCAGTGTACTGTTTAGAGATGTAAAGATAAAACGAAAGGTACTTTACCATTCTCAAACAGTTTATAAACAGGTTGGTTGGAGCAGACATAAAGCTTTGAGAGATAGATCTAAATAAGCAAGGGGCGTGCATTCCTATGCCATTATAATAAAACCAAGGAACTTTTATATTCCATTCATTCCTCTTTCCAGTGATAAGTGAGGGGTAACGGAACCAGCGTCGTCTGAGCTGTATTTCAGTTCTGACTCTACCTTTTTCCTGCATTTTGGGTTAATCATTTAACTTCTCTGAGCCTCAGTATTATCATAAAATTTTCATGCTTAATTGAAAAAAAAAATCCTTTGGAATTATCTGTTAATTAAAATAGAAATAGATGTACAGCACTCGGCACAGAGTTTGATACATGGCAAGTGATCATTAAATGGTAGCTATAGTCGTCGTCGTCGTCGTCCTCATCATCATCATCACCATCATCATCATCATCATCATCATCATCATCAATCAGTCTATTCTCTAAGAAGAATTCTCCGCTTTTCTAGTCCAGGCTTACTGTTCCTTCTCCCCCAAACATTTTCTTTTCTTTCATGCACATTCACATTACATGCTCATTTTTCCTCCTCACTTTCCCATTTTTATTCTCCTGTTCTGGAATGCTATTGGAATAAACATGTAAACTTAGCTCTAGTCTGCTGAAGACTTTTCCACCTGGATCTACCAAATTAAATATGGCTTTCTGTCCTGGCATTCAAGGCAATAGCTCTATTTCCCATTTGCCAGTCTAATTTCCCAATACTCCTGAACAGGTCTCTAGGCTGCTTTGCTCATTGTCTTGTGAATGCACACTTTTGTGGGCCCTTTGTAGTAATTCCCCTTCCACTCAAAATCTTTCTGCTCATTTACAGCCTTTACCATGGAAACCCTACCCAACCTTCCTGACCTATCTGTATATTACTTCCTCCATGAATATTTGCCAACTTTCCCATAACTGAGTGTAGGAGCTCCCTCCCACCTCTGATCTGTGGTACCCTTTGCTGCTGTCCTTGTACTTGCCATATTTTCCTTTATATGAAAGGCATATGTATTTATCATTCTATCTTAAGTAAATGTTCTCAGGATTAAATGTTGAAAAGGAGATGATGTACATGGAAGTACTTAGTAAGGAACAAAGACTCACACAAATATAAGGTATAACAACAGCAACATCAAACTTTTATTTGGCACTAATCATGTGCCCCACCAATAAATGCTAGGTATGTACTATCTCATTTAATCTTTATAACAACATTATGGGATATGTAAAAGTACCACTCATGTTTTCTTTTTTAGGCAAGGAGACCAAAATCTAGGAATATTAGGTGATTTTTCCAAGCTCATACAACTATTAAAGGGCAAAACTAGGTTTCAAATCCAGGCCTGTCAGATTCCAGAGTCTTAGCACTTAAGCAATACATTATACTGGCTTTAAAATCATAGTACAACTTAGCCTCAAATTAGCTAAATGACCTTTCTGTTAAAAGGAATACATATACTCCTATAATTACAATGAGATTAGGCTCCTTTTTTGGTCTTTAGCATTTCATCTGCTGTAATTATCTACTTTCCATTGTTAGTGAAGACTTGGCTAAAGGAAGATATTTGTTGCTACTGAAATTGAAATGAACCTGGGTTAAAATTAAGGCAAAGCACTTAGCCCAGCACTGGAGATGAAACCTTAATATAAACATCAAATATTACTTCATTTCAGAGAATTTTCAACTTAAATTTCACTATTGGATTGCATAAGAGAGCTGATCAATACCTCAGTCATTAAAAGCAAACCACCGTATTTGCATTTTGGGCTTGCTTGCTTTTTCGTTCATAGCTCATTTATGACTTTTTCTGGGGGAAGTGGTAATTGGGGATATTTAGCTGCCTCAGGAAGGCACAAGGAGTAGTTCTCTCAGTCTTGGTTAGTGTATGTTCAGGGGTGAAAATTTCTACCCATTTATTTATTGACACTTATGGGCATTTTCTTAGACTGGGTTCCCAGAAGTGTAATTCCCAGGTCAAAATCTGTGGACTTTCGAAATGGCCTTTATTTTTTAAATAATTTTTTACTGTAGAGTTGTTCTCCAGAATGTTATGGGTATTCATTAGTGAAGCTCACCAATGTACGTTTCTCCTCTCCTCATGGCCCTCCCTTGCTTTGAGTGGGCCATATGACAAGTTCTAGCCAATGAGTTGTGAATAGAAGTGACACCTATCATTTCTGAGATGAAGGATTCAATGGCCAGTGAGAGATCCTCCAAGAAACTTTTTTCTGTGCATGGGGACTGGCAATGTTGCTCTATCAAACTAGATGCTGGACCAAGAACCATGTAGAACAGAGCCCCCAGATAATTTACCCGAAATGGACATGGAATGTGTGGGCAGTAATAAACTTGTTAGAAGAAGCCACTGAAATTTAGGGTTAGATACAGCAGCATAACATACTTTATCTTGACCATTATAATGATTGGATAATTCATAATGCCACTAGCAACATTTTAAAAATATATAGTTTTGTAACTAGGTATTAAGTTATTGTGATTAAAATGTATTCTGCATAGACTCCTCTCCAACCTCTATTTACTTGATTCATCAAAATGCCTAACACTGTAATTTGTTTTTTAGGTATTCATAAAGAAAATTTTAATGCATTTTTCTTTTGAAAAAAGTTTATATTTTTCCTTTTTTTTAAATCTTTTTACACAAAAGGTAAAGTACTCTAGAAGCCTCTCTGTACCTTTCTTTTTAAGCTAATTTATATTTTGGAGATCTTTCTTATAAGCATGTAGAAAGCTTTGTCATACTTGTACAGCTGCATAGTACTGCCTTGTATGAATTAGTATGAAATACCCTAAAGTAATCATTCTCCTGTTGTTGGACAGGATGTTCTTAATCTTCAGCCATTGCAACCATGCTACAATGGATAAACTTTATCTCAGATAATTTCATACATATGCGGTGTATCCATAGGATAAATGTCCAGAAGTGGAACTGATGGCTCAAAGGGTATATGCATTTGCAGTTTGGGCCGATATTATCAGATTGCACTCTTTACGTGTGGTATCAATTTATGCTTCTACCAGCAGTGTATGAGAATGCCTGCTTTCCCACAGCCTCATCACCTTTTAAAAACATTTAAAAGTTTTCTTCATATCTGTTTGATGTATTTCTTGTTGAGTTTATTTCTAGGCATTTTATCTTTTGTGCTGCTGTTATAAATGGAGTGTTTTTTTCTACTCTATTTTCTAATAAATTATTGTGTTTATATATAAAGGAAATTGGTTTCCAAATTTTACATGCTCTTAACATACATACCTCTCATTGCTTGTTACTACAAGCAATTCGATTTTCTAGGTATGCAATCATATTCTTTGAAAATAGTATTAGTTTTCATTCTAATTTCTCTTGATCTCACTGGCTAGTACAATGTCAAATCAAAATGGTGATGGAGGGTATCCTTGCTCTCTTCTGGGGTTATATTAGAATGCCTCTAGTGTTTTGCTGTTAAGCTTGATACCAGATTTGGGGCCGAAATACATTTTATCACATTAAGTATATATACATCTTTCTCTATATTATTGGATTTTCTTTTATGAATTGATTTTTCTCAAATATTCTTTTAGTGTGTTGCTGGTTTTTTTTCTTAATAGTTTATGTAGGATTTAAAAGAATATATATATGTATGTATGTGTATACATATGTATATTTTTTTTCTTCTTTTAGAAATATTTAGCTTTATAGCGAAATTAAGCAGAAGATACAGAGATTTCCCATATCCTCCTCCATTATCAACACCCCCTAGCAAAGTGGTACATTTATTACAATTGATGAACCCATATTTACACATCATTATCATCTGAAGTCCATAGTTTACATTACAGTTCATTCTTGGTGTTGTACATTCTATGGGTTTGGACAAATGTGCGATGATATGTATCCATCATTATAATATCATGTAGAGCAGTTTCACTTCATGCTCTGCCTTTTCATTCATTCCTTTCTCCTCACCTCTCACAACCACAGATCATTTTTTACCATCTCCACAGTTTTGCCTTAACCAGAATGGTATGTCATTGGAACCACACAATATGTAGCCTTTTCATATTGGCTTCTTTCACTCAGTAATAATGATTTAAGTTTCCTTCATGTTTTTTCAAGACCTGATAGCTTATTTCTTTTTAGTGCTGAATAATATTCTATTGCCTGAATGTACTACAATTTTATTTATTTGTTTATTGAAGGATATCTTGTTTGTTTCCAAGTTTTGGAATCTATGGATAAAACTGCTACCAACATCCATGTGTGGGTTTTGTGCAGATATGTTTTTAACTCCTTTGGATAAATATCAAGGAGCGTAATTGCTGGATTGTACCGTAAGAGTATGTTTAGTTTTGTACTACAGTGTCTTCCAAAGTGGCAAAATGTACCATTTGTATCTCCATAAACAACTAAAGAGAGTTTCTGTTGTTCCACATCCTCATTAGCTTTTGGTGTTGTCATTGTACAGACTTTGGCTATTCTAATATATGTATTGTGACATCTCATTGTTTTAATTTGCAGTTTCCTGATGAAAAATGATGTAGAGCATCTTTTCACATGCTTACTTGCCATCTTAAGTAGGAATTTTATATTGAGAATAAAAAGTAAGATTAATGTGTAATTTCTGTATGTGTGTGTATGTGTGTGTATACCCATAATTGTTTCATAAAAGAGGAATTTGGAAGTTTTCTCTTTTCAAAAAATCAGCAATTTGATTGATTTGGAAATGCTTACTTTTTAAGGATCTATTATAACCCCAAGTTCATCTGGCTCTGGTTTTTGTTTTTGGTTTTTTTGGCAGGTCAGGTGAAGGAAGCAAATGTAGTATTTGATAACTTTACCTATTTCTTTAAAAAGAATTTTTCATGGACAAGGACTATACACTAGTGGTTATCAGAGGACTATAGAGTAGTGGTTACTAGTGGGGTAGGGTAGGAGGGAGGAGGTAGACGGGGTAAAGGGGGTCAAATATAGGGGGTAGGGGGAGGGTGAAGTGGGTAAAGGGGATCAAATATATTGTAGCTAAAGGAAATTGGACTTTGGTAAACACACAGTAGAATATACAGATGTCAAATGATAATGTACGCCTGAAAATTATATAATTGTATTAACCAGTGTTACCCCAATAAACTTAAAAAAAAACAAAAAAAAATTTTTAAATTTTTTGGGAAAATTAATATGCTTAGATTTTTAAACTTCTTTTAGTTTTGGTAATTTATTTTCCTAGAAAAATTTCAGTTTCATCCTAGTTTTCAAAAGTACTTGAATGAAGCTGATCAAAATTACCTTTTTTATGGAGTCCCTATTTTTCCTATTAGGTTAGTTAATGGTTTGTTTTTATTTTTATTTTATTTATTTATTTTTTGTATACCTTTAATTGGGGTTGATTTATTTTTAATTTATTTTTAAATTTTTATTACGGTGACATTGGTTAACAAAATCCAGTAAGTTTCAGGTGTACAATTCAACAGTAAGGCATATATATATATATATATATTGCATGGTGTGTTCACTGCCCATAGTTAGAATTCTTTCTGTTACCACATATTTGATCCCTTTTACCCCATCTACCTCCTCCCTCCCCCGCCCCCTGGTAACATGTCCATGTCCATGAGTCTCTGTTTGTTTGTCCTGTTCGTTTGTTGCTTTCAGGTTTATATCCCACATATAATTGATAGCATATAGTTTTCAACTTTTTCTGTCTGGCTTATTTCACTCAGCATGATTATCTCAAGGTCCATCCATGTTGTCGCAAACAGCAGTATTTTATCTCTTCTTATGGCTGAGTAATATTCCATTGTATGTATGTGCCACAGCTTCCTTATTCAATCATTTATCATAGGATACTTCAGTTGCTTCCATGTCCTGGCTACCATGAATAATGCTGCTATGAACATCGGTATGCAAATATCTTTATGAATATGGGTTTTCAAGTCTTTGGGGGTAAATACCCAGTAGAGGGATTGCTGGATCATACAGTAGAAAAATTCTTAGTTTTTTGAGGAACCTCCATACTGTTTTCCATAGTGGCTGTACCAATATGCAGTCCCACCAGCAGTGTATGAGTGTTCCTTTTTCTCCACACCCTATCCAACACTTATTACTTATCCTGTTGTTAACAGCTATTCTAACAGGTGTGAGATGGTATCTCATTGTGGTTTTGATTTGCATTTCTCTAATAGCTAGTGACATTGAGCATCTTTTCATATGTTTGTTGACCATTTGTATATCTTCTTGGGGGAAGTGTCTGTTCAGGTCCACTGCCCATTTTTTAATTGGATTGTTTTGTTGTTGTTGTTGTTGTAATTGAGTTGTGTGAGTTCTTTGTATATTTTAGATATTAGGCGCTTATCAGAGGTGTTGCTTGCAAACATATTTTCCCATTGGGATGGTAGTCTCTTTACTTTGTTGACCGTTTCTTTTGCCATGCAGCAGCTTTTTAGTTTGATGTAGTACCATTCATTTATTTTTGTTTTTACTTCCCTTGCCTTTGAGGTCAAATTTATAAAATCCTCTTTAAGTCCAAGTTCCATGAGTTTAGTCTATATTTTCTACTATGCAATTTATTGTTTCAGGTCTTATATTTAGGTCTCTAATCCATTTTGAATTAATTTTGGTGTGTGGTGATATAGACAACAGTCTAGTTTCATTTTTTGCAGGTGGCTTTCCAGTTTTCCCAGCACCATTTATTGAAGAGGCTTTCCTTTCTCCACTGTATGCCTTTACCTTTTTTGTCGAAAATTATTTGCCCACATAAATACGAGTTTACTTCTAGACTCTTGATTCTGTTCCACTGGTCTGTGTGTCTGTTTTTCTGCCAATACCATGACGTTTTGATCACTGTCGCTTTGTAGAATAATTTGAAGTCAGGCACAGTGATGTCTCCAGCCTTGTTCTTTTTTCTCAGGATGGCTTTGGCAATTTGGGGTCTTTTGTGCTTCCATACAAATCTGACGATTTTTTGTTCTATTTCTTTAAAAAATGCTAATGGGATTTTGATGGGATTGCATTAAATCTGTATAATGCTTTAGGCAATATGGTCATTTTAACTATGTTGATTCTTCCAATCCAAGAACATGGAATATCTTTCCATTACTTTATATTTTCATCAATTTCTTTTAATAGGGTCTTATAGTTTTGATCATACAGGTCTTTCATATGTTTTGTTAAATTTATTCCTAGGTGTTTTATTCTTTTTGTTGCAATGGCAAAAGGAATTATTTTTTCTACTTCTTTTTCTGACAGTTCATTATTAGAGTATAGGAACGCTATGGATTTTTGAATATTGATTTTGTATCCAGAGACTTTATTGTATTTGCTTCTTGTTTCTAGTAGTGTTCGTGTGGAGTCTTTAGAGTTTTTTATGTAGAGAATCATGTCATCCACAAATAGTGACAGTTTGACTTTTTATTTCCTATTTGGATGCCTTTTATATCTTTCTCTTGTCTGCACTTGCTAGGACCTCTAATGTTATATTGAATAATAGTAGCGATAATGGACAATCTTACCTTGTTCCTGATTTTAGAGGGAAGGTTTTTAGTTTTTCATGATTAAGTATAATATCGGTTGAGGGTTTGTCATATATGACCTTTATTATGTTAAGGTACTTTCCTTCTATACTGATTTTGCTAAGTGTTTTCATCATAAATGGGTGCTGTGTCTTGTCAAAGGCTTTTTCTGCATCTATTAATATGAGCATATGATTCTTATTTTTTAATTTGCTTCTGTGGTTATCACATGAATTGATTTGCATATGTTGAAGCATCCCTGTGCCCCTGGGATAAAGCCCACTTGATCATGGTATATAATCTTCTTAATATGTTGCTGTATTTGGTTCACTAGTATCTTATTTAGGATTTTTACATCTGTGTTCATGAGAGATATCAGTGTGTAGTTTTATTTTTTTTGTGTGTATTATCTTTACCAGGTTTTGATATTAGAGTAATATTGGCCTCATAAAATGAGTTAGAAAGTATTGTCTCCTCTTCGAATTTTTGGAAGAGTTTGAGGAGAATAGGTATTAAATCTTCTTTGAATGTTTGGTAGAATTCACTGGTGAAGCCATCTGGTCCTGGACTTTTCCTTTTTGATGACTATTTCAGTTTCCTACTGCTGATCAGTCTATTTCTCCTAGGTCATTAAATTTGGTTTTATATACTTTTTCATAGAATTCTTGTATGATCCTTTGTATTTCTGCACTGTCTGTTGTAATTTCTCCTCTTTCATCCCTGATTTTGTTTATTTGTGTCCTTTCTCTGTTTTATTCAGTGACTCTAGCCAAGGAGTTTGTCAATTTTATTAACTTCCTCAAAGAACTAGCTCTTTGTTGCATATATTTTTTCTATTGTTTTCTTTTTTGTCTTCCATTTCATTTAATTCTCTAATTTTTATTATTTCTTTATATCTGCTGACTTTAGGCTTCATTTCTTCCTTTTCTAGTTTTTAAGATGAGGTGTTAGGTTGTTTATTTAGGCTCATTCTTGTTATTGGAGATAGGTCTGTAATGATATGAACTTTCCTCTTATGACCACTTTTGCTGTGTTCCAAAAGTTTTGATATCTTGTACTATCATTATCATTCATTTCTATGTATCTCTTGATCTCCCTTTTTATTTGTTCTCTGACCCAGTCATTCTTCAGTAGCATGTTGTTTAATCTCTATGTATCTGTGGCTTTTCCTGCTTTCTTTTTGCAGTTGATCTCTAGTTTCAAAGCATTATGATCAGAGAATATTGTTCGTATGATTCCAACCCTCTTATATTTGTTGAGGCTATCTCTGTGTCCCAGCATATGGTCAATTCTTGAGAATGTTCTACGTGCACTAGAGAAGAATGTATAAGCTGTTTTGGGATGGAAGGCTCTGTAAATGTCAATTATGTCCAGTTGGTCTAATGCGTCATTTAAGAATGTTATTTCCTTATTGTCTTTCTGTTTGGATGATCTGTCCATATCCAACAGTGGGATATTTAGGTCCCCTCCTGTGATAGTGTTTTGGTCTGTTTCTCCATTTAGTTCAGTTAGTAATTGCTTTATATGTTTCGGGGCTCCCTGATTGGGAGCATGGATATTAAGAAGTGTTATGTCTTCTTGATATATGATTTCTTTAATCATTATGAAGTGTCCCTCAGTATCTTTCTTTACCTTTTTTATTTCGAAGTCTATTTTGTGTGATATTAATACCGCTACTCTCGCTTTTCCCTGAATGCCAAAAGCTTGAAATATCATTTTCTACTTTTCGCTTTGAATCTGTATTTTTCTTTGGAACTAAATGTTTCTCCTGGAGGCAGCATATGGTTTTATTTTTATTTTTATTTTTATTTTTTTAATTTTTTAATTTATTCTGCAACTCTGCCTTTTTATTGGTGAGTTCAGTCCATTTACATTTAGGGTGATTGTTGAAATATGAGGTCTTCTTATAGCCATTTTATCCTTTGCTTTCAGGTAGCTCGGTGTTTTTATTGCTTCTTTATCTTTGTGTGTCTTTTTTTTTTTTAATTTTGTTTGGGTTTTATGGATTTCCCCTCTGGTCCTTTTTTTATTTTAGACAGTTCAGTTCTGAATCTTTGGCATGTGTTTACCATTATGAATATGTAGAGGATAGTTACATATATATGTATACACACACACACACCACATATAGTGTATATATATCTATATATCTATATCTATATATCTATATCTATATATATCTATATATCTATATCTATATATATATAGTGTGTGTGTGTGTGTGTGTGTGTGTGTAGTAGTCCCCTTTCTTCTACGTGTGCCTTATCTCCATTCCCTTTTGAGAAATTGGATCTTTGAATTCTCCCCTTTTCTGTCATTGTTGTCTTAATTCATCCCTATGTATGCTGAATGTTCATTAGTATATTGCTATAGCAAATCTGGTATTGTTTAAGCTTATAATGCCCTCTTCTTAATAAGGGTTGCACTCTTTTGCTTCTGTCTGCCTGCTAGTTGCCTTACTCATAGTTATGTAGTTTTTCATCATTTTGTTTTAGGTGAGCTGACCCCTTTGAGTATTTTCTGTAATGCAGGCCTCATAGTGAAGTCCCTCAATTTTTGTATGTCTGGAAAGGTCTGTATTTCTCCTTCATATCTACAGGCGAGCTTTGCTGGATACATTATTCTTGGCTGGTAGTTCCTTTCATTTAGTAGTTTAAATATTTGATTCCACTTGTTTCTTGCTTGTAAGGTTTGTGCTGAGAAGTCTGGCGATCATCTAATGGGCTTTCCTTTATTTGTTTTATTTTTAAAGAGCAACATTTTGTGATGTTTTGGAATGCATTTATTGGTTCTAATCTTTTCTGTTTATATCATTAATTTGGCTTTTTATGTTTTTTTTGTTTCTTTTTCTTCATATATTAAATTTTTTTGCCATTTGTCTCATATCATTTTGCATTCTTTGTTTCTTAATGATAAATATATTTAAGGCTTTGCATTTGCCTGTGTACTGCTTTAAAGAAATCGAGCAACCTAGTTTGCATCTCCTCTCTGACAAAGAATTGGTAAGAACTACTTATTTAATTTTTAAATGAAAGAAATTTATTATTTTCTGATGTTAATTTTACTGTAGCATGATGAAAAATTATTACTTGTTTTATTTCTATCTTTCAGAATTTAATGAGATGTCTTATGTGACTTTTATGGTCAATTTTAACATTTATTAGTATGTGAAAAGAAGGCAATTTGCTATTTTCAAGATTCTGCACTAAATATTTATCAAATATATCTACTTTACTAGTTATTTGATTACAGTGTTCTGTATTCTTTCTTATATTTTTGACCACATGACATGTCATTTATTGACTGATAGAAGTTAAATTCTCCTATTTCTAGTATGCGTTTTAATTATTGAGTTTTATATCATACAATTTCTACCTTAGGAGTATTGCTGCTATGCTTTTTGGTTCATATTTATAATTGTTTTAATTTTATTATGAATTGTCCTTTTACATTATTAACTGCCCATATTTATTGTGTTTATACTTTTAGGTTATATTTTACCTTTTTGATATTATATACAGAAGCTTTGCTTCCTCTTTATTTGCATTTATTTGATATATTTTGCTCATCTTAATTTTTTTAACCTGAATCACTTCTTTGGAGGGTGGGATGGTTATTATATCACTTGTATTAAGACTATTTTGTTTTAGTTTATGTCTGATTCCTCCTATCCAACCCTGGAAAAAAAGATATTTAAGGTCTCTAAGGAATTACTACTATTGTTACTACTATTATTATCATTATTGTTATTTTACTAATAGTATTATTCTTTGAGACCCTTACTCTATAAAAGCATCTCTAACTTTTTTATCTTAATTTCCTATTTGTCCTTATGAAATCTCCTATAAGTTGTTTTATGAGGGGTGTGTAGCTAAGTTCCTCTCAATGGGATATCCAATAACAAGCAAGAGAACGTTAGAGGTATTTTAAAGCAATTAGTTGGGAAAAATAGAAAAACCAAAATAAGAGCCATTATATCAGTGTTGGACTTGTCAAGGTGCTTCCCTTGGAGGGGATAATGTCAGAACTTTGCTTTGTAAGCAAAAGAAGAGGCTAAAGTTTTTCTATTTCCCTGGTTCATTCCGCTTTTGCTTGAATTTCATGTCTTTTTATGGCCGATGTTTGGTTTCTGTGCTATTAGGCCTTTCTAAACTTAACTCATTAGCACTTCTCAGCAGTCGCTATCATAAACTTGCTTTAGTGATGATTGGTATAGTTGTCTTCTGTAGACATTAATTCATCCAGTGTGAGAAACTGAGATTTTATTGTGCTAAAACTATAGCTAAGAACGTTAAGTCTGTTACTTAAGACCATGTGATCTCAAAAATGCAAAATGATAGAGCTTTTATGGAAAAAAAATGCACCAAAATATCTTCCTCAGTTCAGATTATAGATATTCTTTTTAAAATTTGTCTTGTAAAATGCTCCATAGAAACTATGGGAAATACATAATTTTCCTGTTTTGGTAACTTAAAAAGGTTTTCTGATTCTTCCATAGCCAGAATGCTTGCAACAGTACATATTTATTCTTTGTGAGAATTCTATCAATTTAACTGTTTGTATCCATAATCACATTCTCCTTTGACACGTTAATGTCAATGATATGTTAATTTTTGATGTTTTCATCTTTTTTGTCATTTAATTAATTGTTCCTTCCTAATTTAATTAAACGCATATTATCATAAGACTAATTATATCACATCTCTGAGTGATTTGATCTGCAGAATGATTTTAAATGTGTCGTACTTGCTTCATTTTGCCTGGGGGGACAATCATGATAGAAAAAGATGCATTACTATCTCAGCAAATATAAATTATACTAAGAGCTTTACTATTAGCTTATTGTTTTGATGGAGATTCATTTGTAAAAGGAGATTTTAAAGATTTATTAAAGGAGCAGAAGTTATAGAATATAAACACGGAGTGTTTTTGGAGTTAATAGATATTATTAACTGAGCCACTTTAGACGCCTGACACTCTGACCCTTCTCGAGAGCATGCTGGGACAGCAGTGCTTTGTTCCATTTTTCTCTAGTTTTCAGTTGGCTGTCAATGGAAATTGGATCTACTATTTTATTTTCATTTGACTCTGAACTTTTCACTCATATTTTAAACATATACACACACGTATTCATGCACATACACATGTGCACACACAGTATTAAAGTATAGTTTTGAAAAGTAGTGACCAACTATGGAATTGTCTAGACTTAAAAGTTTGATCATGACTGTGTGACTTTGAAGTCACACCATTCTGCCAATTTCCTTCACTTGTCAAAACCTTAAGTTCTCAGCTGTAAATGGCAATTATAAGAGCAATCTTACAGAATTACTCTGAGGATTATATTAACTAATTTATGTAAAATGCACAGTATAGTACCTGGTACAGAGACTATATAACAATCACAAAGGGATTGTTATCATTTTTACTGTCATTAATCAAATTTTGAAACAAATAAAAATTACTCTTAATTCCATATTATTTTTATGCTAGTTATATATTTTTATATTAAATATCAATTCATATTTAAAAATTTGTTTTCCAAATTTACAAAGCGTTTTATTTTCAAAAGTATTTGAAGTGTATATGGTCATTATTAATTGAAAACAAAAGCAAGATGCAAAATTATGCTTTTTTATCAAAAACATTGTTCTTATCTTGATTATGGTCATTTTTGAGAGAGAGAGGGAGAAGGAGAGAAGTACCCATCTGCTTTTTTTTGGTTATTTTTAATGACTGCATAATATTCCGTTAAAATTTTACATTCCATAATTTAATTAATGATCCTCTATAGTTGGATATTTACCAGGCCTTGTTTGATATCGATAAGCAAATATCGGAGAAACATCTGCCTATTTGTTTTTCTTCCAATAAATTATTTTCTTAGAGTAAATTTTGTTGAGAGAAATTACTAATTCAAAGGGTATAATAATTATATGACTTGACATTATATTGCCGCATATTAGCTCTGACTTTTTAAAAGTTATTTGTAGTAATCTGACTATGGCAAAGGCAACAAGAATCCTTGAACAACAAGACACCTATGTTGGATGACTTTTTGAATCTGCCCAATTTATAATAAAAATCTCCACCCTCTTAACGAACACTTTATCCTCAGTGGGGTTGTCCTGCAGCCATATGGCACATAATTCCACCCTATTGGGTGCAATTAATCCAACCCATGCCCGAGACTCAGACAGAGCCAGTCAGAATCCTTTCCTGGGAATTTGGACTTGAAACAAAGAAAGAGATTTTTTCTGAGAGACTGAACCAATAAAATGTATACCAGGACTGGAGAAGCAGAAGTTAGTCTTCAGAGAAAGAGAAAAAAGGAAGCAGGTACGTATGAGTGAGATCAGATAATGAGAGGGTGTTTGAATACTTTCCAGGCCAGGTTCCAGTTTCTTCCTGAGGCCCTTTTGATCTTTATAACAAACAATTCTGATTTGTTTAGTTAGCTTGGTTTCTTTCCTACTAGTTGGGGCCAGGGGCCCTAATTCATACAGTGGAGTATCTGGTACTACTCTTATATGTAACTAGAATGAATGACTTCTAAAATGGTATGTGGGTGTCTAGTTGATACAGTATTCTCCTCTGATTGAAATCCTACCATTAGGAAAGAGAGGAGACATTTATTCTTCACATACCATGTACCAGATGTTTTTGAGAAAATATCATTTAACCCATCCAATAATCTCATTGTGGTGTTAGCCAGTTTTTACAGATGAAGCCATTGATATGTAGAGAGATTATGAACTTTTCCAAGATTTTACAGCATGTGAGGGGAACAATGTAAAAGATTTTTAGAAGTTGTAATGATACTAGAAATTTCCCGTGGTTTGCCTTTAGTCTGTGGAGGCCTTAGGATTTCGATTATATCTAAAACTCCTGATTATCTGGGTTTCAGAATTCCAATCTCCATGTAAACTTGGCTTCCTCCCCTGCTGAATCTGAGCCTTTAGGATCACCATGCCAGATGATTAACCCTTTTCTTTATTTCAAATGGACTTTTCTTTTTGAAAGATAATTATTGTAACTATTTGTGTTACTCTGCCTTTCATCCCTGCTTCCCAACTTTGGTCTCTCTGCCACATATCTGCATCATTGCTATAATATACTTAAAACTTCTTCAGTAAGTACTCCAATTTTAAAAAACGAACATTTTCAAAATCACTTTATATCATGATATACATACAAATCCATTATCCCTTGCCCATCTTGTGTAGATTCATTTTTGGGATCACCCATGGTACCTGAGTAAGCTTTGGAAACCCTTGGCCCATCCACATCATTTTAATTTTTACTTACCTCTCCCTGATTTCTTTTCCCCCAACCCCCTAAAAGTTGATCCTCATAATTTGGTGCATAATTAACAATGATGTATATTTCCTCTTTCATGAGATTTAGATCTATTTCTGTAACTGGTTCTTTCAGGGTATGGTCTATGTTTTATTCTCGTATGTCCCTAAGTATTGAACATGAAGAGCTTTTGTTGTATGTGAAAGCTGCCTAAGTAGTGTTGAGCAGCTGACCACACTTGAAGTAGATGGGTTCTAACCAGGAGATCTTGGATTGTCTGTCTTTATCTTCCTTCCTATTCTCATTGATCAGACTTAGTTCAAGTTCCATTCTCATTTTCCTAATTTTTATAAAAGATTTCTTTAGCTGAAATATCTTTAATTATTCAAACATTCATTCATCATGAGCTGTCAAGTAGTAACACATGTCTAGCTTCGTACTAGGTGCTGGCTACAGAAGAATGAAACAGACATGGCCCCTGGTCTGACGAAAATTATGGTCTACTGAAATAAAGGTTTATTAAACACAATAATTATAATACTTTGCTAATATCTCTTTTTTAACATGAAGTTTTTTCAGTAGGTTTTCACTTTTCACAGAAAATTGTTTGTAAGAATTGTTTAGCCAAAAGTTCAAAGTCCTCCGAACCATGGTGTCAGCCTCACTTACCGTTTTTCATTGTTTTCTCTTCTTCATTTGGACACGCTGGACATCAGATTCCTCTGAAAACTGCCTGCACTTTGCTGCCTTTCAAGCTTGGGCCTGATATTTTCTTCACTCTTTGTGAGTGCCCTGTCTCTACCAGTCTTGCTTGTTGGTCCTTGAAGGTTCGTCTCGAATGCCACCAGCTTCACAAAATCTTTTAGATCTTAACTCAAAGTGACCTCTTCTTCCTCTTGACCATGTATGTCTTTTCATTTACTTAATGGCAGCTGTTAGAGTTATATGGGAACTTTTCTTTGACCATATTGTGAAGGTTGGGAAGGCAAAGATGTTACCTGTAACAATCAGTTTGTAGGAGCAAACAGATGGCAGACTTAGGTTAGGATAATTTGATGAGAGTTTATTTACAGAGAAACCTAATTACAAAGATTTTGGAAGAATGTAAGGGAATCGCAAGAGATACTGAGGGAACATGGGGCTAAACAATGAAACTATCATAATCGCCGGCATGCGGAAATGAGGGAACAGAGTGATTTCCAGAACCAGGGAGAAGAGAATTATGTTAGCAGCAGTCTTGAGAGGTCCAATGACCTGTTGAGGATGCAGCCAACCAAGGGTGACCTCACAGGGAAAGAACCAAGGGAACACATTTACTTCTTTCTGGTCTCCAGCTGGGGCTCCCCACTGGCCAAACCCAGCCACAAGCCAGAGGGCATTGCAGTTTTTTGATGCAATACAAATATGTCAGCCTCTCTCAAACAGAGAGCAGGGTTAAGGAGAGCAAGTGTTTCTGGAGGAGAAAACAGGAGCAAACAGAATACATCTGGCACAGTGCTGTGCTCATCTTTCAAACTTTTCTATGCCTCACTTGAGTGTGGCATATTTTTGGCACCAGTAAATAAATATTTGTAATACTGTGTGTTTATACTTTTAATTTCAGGATAAACCATTATTGAAGTTTTCTTTTTTTATCTCTCTTTTCAAAATAATTATTTACATTAACTTCTTTCTCCCTAAAGTGGATGATTCAAATACTTGAGTGACATATCAATGACCAATCAAACTGTTTCTTTTGATTTTGGATGTGTGAAATCTGTATATTTATACATATGTATGTCTATATATGTATATGTGCATCTATCTGTCTGTATGCAGTGATATAATCCATAGAGAAGTAGTTGATATTAAACAAAAAGAGGAGGAAAATTAGTAGTCATATATATCAAGAGGAGATTTAATACATCTTGAATTAAAGAATAAGGCTAGTAGATGGCTTATTTGAAATATTTTTACATTTATACTAAAATATATTTCATACATCATGTATTTAGAAGATTAGAAGAATGAAATGGTCTCCTCTCAAGGAGGAGGTAAGCTAATTTGGATTAATTAATAATTTTTAATATCTTTTATATCAGAGTACATCAAATTCTGAGTTACCTTGGATGCATGAACATCGCCACCACCATAACTTGTAGTTTAAATATTGAGAGAAAGAATAAGCAGAAATATCTTTTATGGATACCTCATGAGAACTGACTCCAAACATATTCAGGCAATCAATAGTGTGAGACGGTGGAGGTCATATGGCTCTGCAGAGATATGGTGGCTCAGGCCTCAGTGCCCTAACCAAGTCTCCATGTTGTAATGAGTGTGGGAGAAGTTTGATGTCACCTCATTCAGTCCTCAGCTGAGAACCAAATCTTTCAGGTCACAAGTGCAAGCAGACAAGGTGCCTCTAAATAACTCCAAATTTCTAGGTCTTTGATTTCAAATCTTAATTAGTTTTACTTGGAAAATTAGTTCCAAGTACAGATTTTGGCACTTTTAATTGTGAACAGACATTGAGGTTGTTTAATTTTAGACTTTTTTCCCCCTGACCCTAACCCTAACCCTAATAATTTTAGACTTTTAAAGAAGATTTAATTTACGTTAAATTAGGATTTTCTTCTCTCCTGTTGCTGTTTGAACAGATATCTTCAAACAATTCATCAACACTGCCTCTCTGGCTTCTGGGAAAAGGGTTCATTCTCTCAGCCCCGTGACCTACAACTGGTTTTCATGAGCTTCCCAGTTCTCCACTGATGAAAATTTAAGCAGCTTAAATCTTTCCTACAAATTACCAGGTCGTTTAAAAATAAATTGGGCTCATTTTAATCTAATTCCTAATGCACAACTGCCTGGGGAGTTATTTTCAGCTCCGTTTGTTGCAGTTTGCAATTATCATGCTTCTTTTAAAGAAAAGTAACAAGACTATATTTTATGTGAATTACCAATGATCTTTCAGAGCAACTCATATTTAAGCTAAGTAATGGGGGGAATGAAAAACAGAATGGGTAATGATGCAGGTTTGAAAAGGCCCAGCAAAAAATAGAAATGGAGAGGGGATGTAGTCTGGGTGCTAAAATTTTACCTTTCTTGGGTCACGAAAGGCCTAGACCTGCAAATAATGACAATTAATATAAATAATTGAAAGGACTTGATGATTTTTCAAGCTGGCTGATTCTCTGATTCTATGACTCTAAAACTGCCAGCAAAATTTGACTTTGACTATTCCTGATTTGGAGAGGACGGGGCTTGTGTGCTTGCTTTCTGAAATGAACAGTGGAATTTGGCCATTGATTAAGCCAGAGGGAATTGCTCTCACAAGCCCCAGATTATAAATTCAGAATTGATTTCCTATGCTTCCAGGTTCCATATATTACAACAGAATGGGAGTTACAGGAATCATTTGCTTAGCTCAAGCAGAAACATCTATCTCCAATAACCTGTGCTGCATTTTTAGGTTCACTGGTTTAGAAGTGCCTGTGAGATGTAAATCAAAGATTATGGAAATTCAAAGGAAGAAAAGATGCTTTTAGGTTGGGCAAGAGGAGGTAGAGTACTCTGAGAAGTCTTCATGGCATAGGGGGCATTTGACAGGAAAGTTGATCAAATTTAAGAAAATGGTGATATCTGTGCATTAAACATTTGGACCAACAGTGGGAGCAGAGAGAGAGTGAATGATGTATTTGGAGTTTGGCAGGAAACTCTCTCAGACGGGGTTAGTGGTGAGGTAGTCATCAGCAGGTTGATTTGGCATGATGTTGGAATGCTTAACCAAGGCATTAAAATATTCTGCTGTAGGCTGTAAGGAATAATTAAAACATTTTGAAGATGACAGTACTGAATCAGTTAAGACAAGATTGGGAATCACTTTTATTTCTTCAAAACTTTCTGAACAAATACCATTGTGTTGTTTTGCCACTTTGGCATTTTAATGGCAGCTTTTAATTTCCCTCTCCCCCCAATTTAGAGTGAACAGCAGGAGTGGTACTTCTAAAATAATATTGACATATGAGCTAGCTTTCTACAAACATAAAAGAGGATAATTAGCAAACATATGTTTGATTCAAATTTAGATTAAAAACACACGTATTTAAAAGTGGATACCTTACCATTTGGATTGCAAATAGCTAATAAAAAATCTTATTTCATTTTATACAAAGTTTTCTAAATCTCATATAATTCTCCCTACATACCTGGGATCATGATGATGACCATAACAACAATGATAGCTAACAGTCCAAGCATAATCTAAGCACTTTACATGTAATACTTCTTTTTATTTATTTATTTATTTAAAACTGGAGTGACATCAACAAAATCCAGTAAGTTTCAAGTATACAATTGAACAGCCTATCATATATATATATATGTATTGTGCATTCACCACCTAGAGTTGGATTTCCTTCAGTCACCAAATATTTCACTGCTTTTACCCCTGTCTACTTCCCCTCTTCTCTCTGGTATATTTCTTTAATTCTCAGAATTTCATGAGGTAGGTGATATTATTATTCCTATTTCACAGACAAAGAGACTGAGGCGCAGAGAAGCTGAACAGTGTGATAGAGGGCACACAGCTAGTGAGTGGCAAACCTGGGGTTCGACCCAGCATTTTGGCTCTAGAGTCCGTACTGCTAACCTCTTTTCCTAGCTGACTCCCCCAGTGGGGTAGGGATTAAAATCCAGTCTATGGAAACTGAGACACAAGAAGTACAATGATTTACGTAAGGCCTTCCAGAAACAGGACAATATAGGATTGATAAATGTACTTCTGTCTTAACACAATATCATCTGAAAACTAGTGACCTTTCCTGTGAATTTTGGTAAGTAGCAATTTTTTATCTTTGTTGACCATCACTTACTTGGAAATTTGGCTAAAGCTAGATTAAGTAGAAGTTTGGCAAGGCGAGTGGACAGAGAGTTCGATGAATGGAAGTCAGTGGCATACGCCAAGTTATGCAAAAACAGTAATAAGAGACAGGTTTCTAAGACCCCACTCATGCCTAGAGTAGGTGTCCTCTTCAGTGGTCTTATCGCACTCCAGGTAAAGTTTTAGCATAGCTTTTTCAAAACGAATTGCTAATTATCTTTTTTTTTTTTTTCGCTACAGGCGACTGGGTTTCTAATCCTCAGCTCTGTTGGCATTTTGGACCAGATGATTCTTTGTCACTGGGGGGCTCTCCTGTGTAATGTAGGATTTTAGGAGGCCAATGCCTTATCCATTAGGTGCCTGGGGCTTCTTAATATAGGATTTTAGTTGCATCCCTGGCCTCTCCCACTAGATGACAGTAGCACCACCCTGGTCTTGACAATTACATATGACTCCAAACATAGGTGGATGAGATCTTGGGGTGCAAATCACTTCCAGCTCAGACACACCTTTTCCCCCTCTACCTTTAAGCATAGTCGGAGACTGGTTCCCCCTCTTGGTCACTATTCCTACACCCTAGGGTGCACTCCTAGGCTGCACCAGAGGTTTTAACCTGGGGTTCAGGATCTCTGGATTTGATAACTAGGGTCCACAAACAGCTTGAAATTATTTAAAATTGTTTTGTGTATGTGGCTTCTCAGAAGAATCCTTAGCTTTCAAAACATTCTCAAAAGGATTCGTGGCATATTAAATAATTGAGATTATTTTCCTTGAGGCAGTGCTATGGACTACATATCGGAGAATTTTATCTGGAGTACCCTGCATGCGTGCGTGCATGGGCGCGCGCGCGCACGCACACACACCCCATCTTAGGCTAACATATACTGATCACGTTACTAATATTATGTAGACACAGAGTCCTAAGGATGAAGTCTTGTCCCCAAAGTGGCCAGGTCTGCTTAAATGAAGAATCTGTTGCTAAAGAAATAGTTTGTGTTAGGGCATGTTCTCTGTGCCAGGAGTGGGGAAAAGGCAGGTGCTTGCTCTCTGATGGTGCAGGCAAGGGAGTTGGCTGTTGCCATGCCTCATGGTGTGAGGGTTGGGAACATTATCTTGGATGTTCTTCTCTTGTAGTCTTGAAGATTACTTTCGGGAATAGCATTAGTTCTGGGGTGGGTTTCTGAGTAGTGAAGAAGTGGCTACTGCAAATATTTTATTCCTTCCTTCCCATCAATTCTCTTGTCTCTGGATCAAACTAAAATTCTCAAAATAGAGGTGGTGGAATTTATATAAAGCAAATGTGAAAGAGGTGTATGGATAAAAATGAATGAAATAAAACTCCAGAAATTGAAAAGCGGTAGGAGGTTATAGAGATCTATAGACACTCATTCACTCTCAGAAGTGTTCTTTCCCTTAGAACTTAAAAATGTGTGAGATGTCTTACAACAGCTCTACTTTGCATTTTTCTCCCTGGAATTGGCAAAGGAAGGATGTCATCTGCAACTCTGAGAGTTCTCCGAGTGAAATCTGAAACTGGCCCCCATACATGGAGGGCAAGGAGAGACCAAAGAAGGAGGCATATCACTCCAGATTGGTGGAGATTCAGTAAGCAAGGGAGCTTACATACAAGTCCTGTCTTGGGTGCCACAAGATGAGCAGATCTCTGCACTTGCCAACAGAATCTTAAGTTTATATAGAGGTCTTACCTGGGTTCAGTCACACAGAGTCCAGGTGGTCTCAAAACCTTACTCTCTCAAGGCTGTGTCCTTGAAACACCGCTGGCTATGGAAATGGTGGGTGGAAAGTACATTCTAAGGATAGGGGAGGAGTGAGGAGCTTCCTATTGCCTGGGTCCAGCTTGCAGGTCAACTGGAGGTCATGTTCTCTCTACGATCTACACCAACAAAGAGAGACCGAATCCTTTTCTCTTTCAGTTTTGACTGCCAGTCCTAGTGATTTAAAACTGTGATTCCAAAAGTATGGGCTAATGTCCACTGATGAGTTTCAGGGGTCTTTCATGACTTGACACAGAATAATCCAAATATGTAAGTAATTTCTTCAGTTCTTATAAATAAATGTCTTGTAATTTTGTGGTTCTCGATATTTATATACAAGCAAGGGCTTCTTACTTGTAACTCACTAAATGACAAAAAATTTCTAAACTTTGGCAACTATTTGACCTAGATCTGAGCTAATTGGGGCATCATTTTCTCTGGGCCATAGTGATTGGTTCAGTGAGGGGCATTTGACCCAATCAGAGCTGTAGAAAATAAGAACTTTGCTAGGACTTCAGGGCAATAGCCTTTTGCTCTTCCCTGCTGTCATCAATGCTGATGGGATGTAAGGACTGTGGCTGTATGAGCCATCTTCCCACTGTGAGAGGAAATCCTGTTTGAGAACAGAGCCAACTCAGAGAGGAATGAAGGGGAGATAGAAAAATGATCCTAGGGATCTCATTTGATCCTTCGTATCCTGCGAAGATTGAAGCAAATCCCACCCTTAACTGTCAGTCATAGAAGCCCATAATTTCTCTTAATACTCAACCAGTTAGAGTTGGCTTTCTGTCATTTACCACTGAAGCATTTCTAATGGATTTGTCTACTGACCTGCCCATCTGGCTGATGCCATAATCTTGTTATTGTTTTAAATGCAGCTGGTCCTTTTCTTGGAAAAGAATACATGGGCTTGGGGTGAGATAGACCTGGGTTCAAATCTTGAGTCTTCTGCTCATTAGTTATATTACTTAGAGGTAGATATTTAGCCCTCAGAGACTCAGTTTCTTTATCTGTAAAATGACAGTAATAAATCTTACCTCATAGACTTGTAAAGAGCATTAAATAGACTATTAAAATTATTAAAATATTTGCTCCTTTCCTCATTCAGTTGACCCTGGGCCTCTAATTTTTCTTTTATACCCATTTTCATAAACTTATCTCTACACTTTAAAATAAAAGAATAAATAGGCACAATTTAAAAAAACCTTCACATTTAAGTTAAATATTCATATATAAGCCTTCAGACAACTTTGTGTGGCTACCGTGGATTTCTTTGTTTTGTAGATGAGGAGAGTAAGGAAAAACGTTTTAAAGCTGCTGCTAGGAAGCGCAGAGCTGACTCAGACACCCTTAGAATTCTTTTTCTATTTATCTGCTCCGCAGATCTCCCAAATTAAGGAGGTAGAGCTATGTGACGGAAAACAACTAAAACAGATTTCCATTGTCCAGGTAGAGGGAGTGAAAAAATCAACCTGAATGATGTAAGTAAGACTGGAAGTTTGAAAAGTCAGAATTGTCTGTTGAGCTCTCCAGTCTATTTGAAACTCTCTGAGATAAGGGAAAAGGGAAAGGTTATTCCATATTAAAATTCTTCTGATATTAGGTGGGGAGAACGAACAAGAGAAGTTCCTGTCATATTTATCACTTTAGAAGAATGCTTTTAATTCTATTTGTTTGAGTAGACGAGTTAAAACCCCAGATGGGATGCAGGCTCAGCAGTGTCCAAATCACAGTCTATTAAGGTCTGTTAGAAGTTACCAGCCCTTGCCGTTAGTGTTTTTTTCTCCCTCCCTCCCAATCTACAGATGTAAGCTACTCTCTAGGACTCTGAGAAATGCCTGATAGGTGCATGTAACATTCCGTATGGTTTGTAAAGATCCCATCTTTACTATAGGACATTGCAACTATAACATTTTTGAGGGCAATTTTCCAATTCTATTTTGTTATCAAAAAAAGGCATATATACAGAATTGTCTGTTTTTTTCAGAGATAGACATATTGGAATAGTAGGTAGGCGGTTTCCCTGGCAATGTTATTCACCTGAAAGTCTAGTCTTCCACTCGTTTTAATGGTTATGCACAGTGCCATTAGGAGACCTAGAGAAGCAGAGTATTTAAGCCCAGAATAAAATTGGAAGCATTATTTCCTTTACTCCAAAATAGAAGTTGAGAAATCCAAGAGAACTCACAGCATTCTATTCATTAGTATTTGCAGCACCTTCTCATTTATTTTCTATTCTGTTTCAGAAAACCATGGTGTCACACTAGAGTGTGAATCCATAAATAGCATAGATTTCTATGATAGACACATACTTCCCAATATATAGTTTTAAATCTATGGGCTTCATTTGCAAACATTCAGCTTTCTAATTTTTTTTCTTTTTTTAGCAAAATCTGTTCAGTTTGGGTGAACAGATCAGCTTGGGTGAAAAGTATCAATGGTTGCTGCAATAACATAGCACCTCAATTTAATATTCAAGTCAGCTCAAGCTCAGTTCCATCTTTGTGGGCTGGTCAAATCAAAGATTTGAAAGTTTTAACACATGAGACCCTATCTCTTTTTTCTTCCAAATCCGGTGACTTTGAAATTTAGGCTGCCATTTTGATATACTATATTTCTTATAAATCTTGGCTTATAATTCAAGTTGGGGGCTATTGTTAATTCTGATCTAAATCTGTGAGTAATGCCTCAAAAATTTACAGACAGCTTTATTTTTCATGTAATTATCAGGTCATTGTAGTTAGTATGTTTCTATTTGTATGACTTGATAATTACTATCTTGGAGTACAGAGGCTAATGATGGTTTCAAAGGACACATGCAGATCTATTTTATTCAACATTCAGAAGCTTGTCAAGTTTGAGAAAAATATTCTGTATCCATGAAGTCTACTTTTTTGGGGGAGGGGGAAGTTGGCATTCATGTATTTTCAGGAAAGACCACATTGAAATTCATTTTGGAAAGACCACGAGCCATATGCCCTAGACATTGAGGATCTAAGACTAATATGTTCCCTGTTGTTTCCTTGGTAGCTGACAAACCCAGGGCCAGAGAAAACCAGAGTTTTAATAGACAATGTCCCTCTGCTGGCTTGTGTCTCTTACTCCTAGATGTGATGTGGACACCAGTCTTGGACTCTGTAGTATGTCTATACTAAATTCCATTTGGTTGAGTGAAAGAGTTAAAACACCAGGTAAGAGGCAGACTCAGCAGCTTTCAGATAACAGCCTACTAGGGTTTCTTTGAAGTTGCCAGACCTTGCTGTTTATGTTTCTTTCTCTCTCCCTCCTACTCTACAAATGCAAACTATTCTGTATGATTCTAAGAGGATGAATATAATGTTTTGAATGGATTGTAAAGACCTTCTCTACAGGACTTTGCAAGTATAAAAATTTTGAGGGCAGCATTTGTCTGAATAATGATTGCATTCTTAGATCTGTTCCAAAACTCCTGTGGAGGGAATTGATGGATATGTCATTGTGCATCATATGGTTTTTGACATCATAAAGAATATAAAACACAATCCTTATTCTCAGTGTGCTGGTCATCAGGTGGTGGCTGTAGGGACATTCCAAGAACTGAAGTCAGTACCAGCCAATGGTGAGTTTGATAACTATAAGTTGTATGGAACAAAAAGCACACAAAAGGAATAGTGGGAAATATGGCTGGTAAAGGATAAGAAGTTAGGTGTCTAAGGTCAAGAACCAGATTAGGAGATCTTATTGTTCTATTTGACAGAAATGGGGACTTTTGGACAATGATTGTATTTGGGCTTAGACCTATGACATTTGACTTGATGACTCAGTTGTCAGGCTGGCTTAGACAGTGGTGGTTGAACAGTGACCTTGCCTGAATATTGAGTTCTCTAAAGAGTGGTATTGGTTGAAGTCAGGGGGTTGTAGTCTATTCAGTTGACTTAAATTTATGGTTCTTGTGGCAACACCTAACCCTAGTAGGAACAAGATAAATATGTAAAAGCAATAAGGGCAATGTGAGTTAAAGAGGTGTCCAAATATGCATAGACCGAGAGAAGAAAATGCAACAGTTCCCCTTCCCTGCTTTGGATTACTATCTCTTCAGAGCAAAATCAGGGGGCAGAAAGTTGGAATCCTATACATCTGAATTTTAACCCCAGTGCTTTCATTCCATTTCTGAGAGGCAGTATAGCATAGTGACTAAAGGCATGGACCCCAGAACTGAAACATCTGGATGCAAATGCTAGCTCTATCACTTACTAGCTCTGTGACTTTGGGCAAGTTACTTAAACTCTCTGTGCCTCCATTTTCTAATCTGTTAAAATGGGATAACAAGAGAACCTTCCACATGGGGTAGTTTCAAGGATCAATGGAGTTACTATAAGTAAAACACTAAATCTTTGTAAGTACTGGTTAGCAGTAGTGGTCCTTTCTATTTAGGACAATCAGTAGTTTGAATGATGTTTAATATATAGAGGTCTCTGTATTCCAATCTATAAAGATGGAGTCAGAAAATTTAAAGCAAATACACTTCTCTCCCTTTAAAGATTGATAGAGGTTGCGTTCTAAGTAGGCTCTGGCCTTTGCCTCCTATGTCTATTTGGGATTCTTCTTAGCTTATCAGATGTTGCCATTTGCTAATCAATTTCTTTTCCCTAGACTCACTGCTGAGAAGCCAATATCCAGATGAAATAAATCTTTTGACACCTGTAATATGACCTTCCTGTCCCACAGTGTGTTATGTTTGTTTAGTTGCAAACTAAACTCATAGAAAAGAAATCAAAAACATATTAAAAAATGAATTTGGGGCTCATGTAGATGAGAAGTCTGGGGCTCATTTTAGCTCCTGGAGTGGCTAGATCTGGAAGCTCAAATCCTGTAATTGGGTCTCCATGTCTGTCTTTGGTCGATTGTTCAGTTGGTTTTGTCTCTGTTTCTCTCTCTGTCTCCCTTTCTGTCTCTTTCTCTGTCTCTTTTGTCTTTGTCTCTGTCTCTCTCCACCCCACCTTCATTTCTTGCCTCTCTCCCCTCTATGTGGTCTCAAAATGTGTGTTTGCTAGTTCAAGAAAGGAATCTTAACTGGCTCTGCTTTGGTGACAATCCTTACTCCTGGTCATTCATTTTATTCACAGTAATGGTGTGTTGTGATTGGCCAATACCTAAATCATATGTCACTTTTATGGCAAGGGGCCAGGTCTGTAAGCAGAAGAAGTCAAATAGGACTTCTGGACAGCCTGAAAGGATATCTGCTATAATACATCATACCCATTCAGCCTTCTACAAATGCAGTCTGAGAACATTTCCCTCCTGATAGTTGGCTTCAGAAACCATAGCAACTTTGTTCTTTTTATTCTTTCTCATTTGATGTCTTGTCAAAAAAAAAAAATGCAATATCTTCTAAAATTCAGTGTACCTAAAGTAGTGAAAGGAACACCAGATTGTGGTTTGAGCTGGACCCTGGGGCTTGGATGTGTTGGGAACATTTGAAAAACAGGCTGGTTGAAAGTCCTTGGAGGCCACTTAACATCTCCTCTGTTTGTTCCCATATGCTGCTGTAGATTGCTTTCCCTAACTCCTCTGGGCACCATGAAGATCAACAAATTAATGTTCCCAACTACTTTAATATCCTATGTCTAAAGGATTAAATACTTCCTAACGATATTTTCCTTTGCATTCTTTCACGCATTATTCCTTTTTTTCATGCATTATTCCAAAAAAGAGATAGTATAGTACCTGTTTTAATTCTTACAAATTAAAGCTATTCTATCCATCTCCTTTTTATTTTCCTACTACTTTAAAAAATACACTATGTACTTAGACAGTGTTAATGTTGCATAAATTTAAGCAACCAAAATTCTCCCAGTCCTGTTCTTTGTTCTAGATTTCAGATCCTCTGCATCTGATGTATTATTCATTATATGATTCTCATGGAACAAGATGCATTATTTACTAGGTTGTAGGATTTCTAAAATTCCACAAGCTTTCTTGTAAATTCATAAACAGCATGCTGGGCTAGACTGGGTTGCTGAGTCAGGCTAGCATTGACATCAAAATATATGAACGTCTTTATTCTCTGCATGATATTTTGTTTCCAATCCTCGTATATTCTGGCAAGAGAAATTTTGATGCTTTGTGTATTAATATGGGCTACCCATTCTATGCCTCTGTAATTTATAGAATCAATGGCATTCAGTGATAGGTGTCGTAAACTAAACCAAGGACTATATGTGGTGTCTGGAATTTGTTGGGTTGAACCCAATTTCTAGAAAAGCATGCAAGAGTTTATTTACCACTAGAAGGCAGTAGGGTGATGCTGAGTTTGTGAGCACTTTTGCTTTTATTACCTTGTAAAAAGATTGGTTCTAGAATATACAATTGTACATTGTACAATCCAATACGTTTTTTTTTCCAATTATAGTTGACATTCAATAATATATTAGTTTCAGTTGTACAGCATAGTGATTGGAGTTCAGTATGACTCACAAAGTGATCACCCCACTGAGTCTAGTACCCTCTTTTCCCCTTATATATTTATTACAAGATTATTAACTATTTTCCTTATGCTACACTTTATATCTCCATGTCTATTTTGTACTTCTTAATCCCTTTGCCCCACCCACCTTCCTTCCCATCTAGTAGCCCTCAAAATGTTCTCTGTTTTATGAATTAGTTTCCATTTTTGTTGTTATTTTGTTCTTTAGATTCCACATGTATGAGAAATTATGTGATATTTGTCTTTATCTGACTTCTTCATTCAGCACAATACCTTCTAAGTCCCTTGAAGCAATATCTTTTTCTATCTCCTTCCTTTTAGTCTGTGTGCATATTTTAATCTGAAGTGATCTCTTGTAGGCAGCATATGTAGGGATCTTGTTTTCCTATCCATTCAGCCACTCTATTTTCTGGTTGGAGCACTTAATTTTTTTCCATTTAAGGTACTTGTTGATAGGAATGTAGTTATTGCCACTTTTTTTTCTTTTTTAAAAAATTATTTTAATTAGTTTCAAGTATATAGTACATTGGTTAAACATCTATATAGTTCATAAAATAATCCCCCCAAAGGCTCCCTCTCTCCCTTGACCCTCCACCTAGCCAACATATTAATGCTAATTGCATTCCTTATGCCGTGCTCCCCATCCCTGTGACCATGCATCTGTTACTAATTTGTACTTCTTTAACTCTTCACCCCATTCTCCCAGTTCCCAAACCCTCCTCCCCTCTGTCCATCACCAAATCGTTCACTATATGTGTGAGTCTGTTTTTGATTAGTTTGTTCTTTTTGTTTCTTAGATTCCACATATAAGTGAAATATAGTGTTTATCTTTCTCTGACTAAAATACCTTCTAGGTCCATCAAAGCATTATCTTTTTCCATCCCCTACCTTTTCACATGTAGGGGTCTTGTTTTCTTCTCCTTTCAGCCACTCTGTCTTTTAGTTGGAGTACTTAATTCTTTTCCATTTAAGGTACTTATTGATAGGAATAGTTGTTACTATTTTTTATTTCCGTTTTTGATACATGATTTTTCTTCTTAAAGAAGTCCCTCCAACATTTACTGTAATACTGGCTTGGTGGTGATAAATTCCTTTAGCTTATTTTTGTCTAGGAAGCTCTTTATTTGTCCTTCGACTCTAAATAATAGCTTTGCTGGATAAAATATTCTTGGTTGTAGATCCTGGGTTTTCATCATATTGAATATTTTGTGCCAATCCCTTCTGTTCTTCATAGTTTCTTTTGAGAAATCAGCTGCTAGTCTTATTGGTATTCCCTTGTAGGTAACTATCTGCTATTCTCTTGTTGCTTTTAAGATTCTTTCTTTGTCTTTAAACTTTGGCATTTTAATTATAATGTGTCTTGATGTGGGCCTCTTTGAGTTCCTCTTTTTTGGGACTCTGAATTTCCTGTGGTTTATGACTTTCCTTCACCAGGTGAGAGAAGTTTTCCATCATTATTTCTTCAAATAGCTCTTTAATGTCTTGTTTTCCTTCAGGTGCCCCTATGACATGGATATTTTTACATTTAATTGTGTCCCATAGGTTCCTTAAATTATTATTATAGTCTTGGCTTCTTTTTCCTTGCTGTACTGATTGGGTGCTTGGCTTCCTCATTTTCTATATCGGTGGTTCGATCCTCTTCTTTATCCACTCTGTTTATACCTTGTAATATACTTTTCATCTCAGATAATGTATTCTTCATTTCTTACGGATTCCCTTTTATAATTTCCACTTCCATTTTTTTAAATCTCTTTTTTGAAATTCTCACTGAATTCATCTACACTTCCCATAAATTCATTGAGCATTTTTATAACCAGAGTTTTGAACTCTGCATCTGTTAGATTGCTTGACTCCATTATTCCTGGATCTCTGTTCTGTTCTCTCATATGGTTTCTGCTTCTTTGTCTTCCCATTTTGGCTGCCTTTCTGTGTCTGTTTCTATGTACTAAGCAAAGTTCCTAAGTCTCCCAGTTTTATTCATGTGGCTCTATATAGTAGATGTCCAGTGGCACAGTCCTGAGAGGGGTTCAGCTGCAGGCCATGTTTAGCTGCAGCCTGTGTCTCTCTGGGGCCACCTGTTAAGATTCAGCAAGAAATCCACAGGTGCTGTGCTTATAGTTGCCTCAGGAGGCCATGCCAGAAACCAAGGCCAGCTGCCACCAGTGTGAATCTTGGAGCTGGCTCGGCAAGGAGCATCAGACTAGCTGAGGATACAATTGGATGTGGCTTGGGTAGAGTTGTGAGTCAGAGAAGGCAGAGTTTTAGAGAATCCTCTGGGCAGAGTGACCTCTGTTATCCAGTTTTATGTCTCTGCTGATGTGGTGCTTTGTCTGCACTCTGGGAGTGGGGAGGGCTCAACAGAGGAATAATGGATACCACCAGCATTTCTGCACAGAGATAGCCTTGCCTCCAGCCCTCACTCCGACAACTCAGTGTCCACCTATAAGTCCCTAGTGCTCCCCGAGCAGCCAACCCAGCACTGATTCCCAGAGCCAGCAAGTCTGCCAGCGTGAAAGTGCACTCGTAGATGTCGCCCCTTTAAGAGGTGTCTGCAGCTACCGGCTGCAGCTGCTGCAGCCTCCGTCCCACTCAGTTGCTCGGGACCTGGCAGCCTTATGTTTTCACCCCCTCCTACTTCCAACTGTTGCAGGGTGATTTCTTATTTCTGTTCCTAGTCGTAGGGCTTCTGTTCATCCAGACCCCAGGTGACTCTTCTTGCCTAGAACTTTTTAAAAAAGGCTTGCATTCTTTGTCCCTGGTCTGTGATAGGGCCAAGACATGCTGAAATACGTTAATTTCAGTAATACTTTAGATTTCTGTAACTAGTGGTATACTGGTAAGTGTTTAATGATAGGCTTTCTGGGGGAAAAGCCCTGATTTGTAGCTTTTGCCAATTTCTGTGATGTAAATATATCCATCATGGTTGATTTCAAGCTACCAATTTGATGTCACCGCATGTGGAGTTGAGATGAGATGTGCACAATTGGCACGTATAGACCGGCTCTAGCACACCACTGTGAGCTTTGGTAGCTTTTCGTTCACAATCTACACTGTTAGTTTTGTTTTCAGATGTACATATCTTAACTCTTCCCTAACAACCTAAAAACCAGAAAATGCATGCCTGATACTTTTTGTCTGCCCAAACTGCACCCAGCACAATGCCTTAGATATTTTAACTTTTTAAATGAAAATTTTTAATTGGGGAATAATGTGCATACAAAGAAATGTATAAATTATCAGCAAATGATCAATTGAATTATAGTGAATTTTCAGAATTACAGTGTAGCCAGCCCCTAGATTAAGAAACAGTATATTACCAGCATCCTAGAAGCCCCACATACCTCCTCCAGTCATTAACCTCCTGCTGTCCTGAGAGTTCTAACTCCATACATTAGTTTCATGTATTTTTGAAATTTCATGTACATGGAACCATTTGGTATGCAGTCTTTTATGTCTGTCTTATTTCTCTTTCCATCATGTTTTGTGATTCATTCATTTGGTCACAGACAGTTATACTTCATTCTCATTACTATGTACAGTATTCTATTGCATGAATATACTACAGTTTATTATACATTCTATTGTTGATGGTCATTTGAATTGTTTCTTGTTTTGGGCTATTAAGAATAGGACTACTATGTTCATTCTAGCATGTGTCTTTGGTGGATAAAAGTATGTAGTTCGGTAGGGAACAGGCATAGGTGACCTGGTAGGTAATTAGTATGTAGGTATAATAAAGTTTTAGATTTTAAAGACATCCTGATTTGGGAGACAGGTACGAATAAATTTCTGTAGGACCACAGTCAGACTAAGTTGGGGGAGGATGACTTTATATGTCAACAGAAATACATATCCAACTGTAAACTTTGGAAAGAAAAATCTCTAGGCAGGCTGAACATGTTTGGGGACTGCAATGACAAACTGTGATTTTTCAGGGCAGAAACTCATATCTGAAAATCTAAGATGGCGAATGGAAGTTGGTGAAGCATGACTTTGGAGAGTCAAAGAAGTGTCAATACGTGGAGATTTAGACAGATAAAAGATTAGAACCAGTGAAGATATTCATCAATTTAAATAAACATTTATTGACTACCTACTACACACTACCCATTGTACTAGGTGCTGTTGATACTAGAGTGATTAAACATAGCCGTGCTTTCAAGAAGCTTATACTCTAGTCACAGAGAGAGACAAGCAGCCAGGCAATTACTGGTTATACAGATGGTGAATACTTTGATAAGGGCATTACAAGGTGCCCTGGGAGAACAGTGGAAGTGTATGTCATAAACCAGCCTAGGCTCAGAGTAGGGCATGGGCAAGGGAAGGCTTGGGAGGGAAAAGGCCTGAAGACAACTTCTGGAAGAGATTGTATGTGAGTTCAGAGCTAGGGAATGAGTGGGATGGGAAGGAAAGGTTTTTCAGGCCGAGATAATAGCACATGCAGTGGACCAGTGGTAGAAATGGCGCAGTGAAGTAGGGAAAGGGGGATGACTTGCAGGATGACTGGAGCCTAGTGTAGACAGCAAAGACTGATGTG
This sequence comes from Pteropus medius, assembly GCF_902729225.1. NCBI lineage: Eukaryota > Metazoa > Chordata > Mammalia > Chiroptera > Pteropodidae > Pteropus > Pteropus medius. Next base: position 4,149,898 of record NW_024343578.1, read on the forward strand.
GAAGTTAGAGTCCAATCATGGATGGCTTTTATGCTCTATTCTAAAAATCATGGCAAGCTATTGAAATTTAAAAGCAAATATGGCTGTACATTTTTCAATTTCTAGTGAATGGAGCAGGTGAGAGCACCTGACAAAATCAAGGCAGTGCCCATTCTCTTCAAGGTAGACTCTTGACCTTAAGAATAAGATTGCAGCCCACTTAAGAGAACTGAGGTCAATGATCAGAGAGTTATTATTATGTTCTGGTAAACTAGCTCTCTGGGCCGGGGGGAGGGGAGGCAGGGAGCTCATATTTAGTGTTTGCCAACATCTACGATATAAATATTTCTAATCAGCTTGCAAAAGTCCTGAAAATTTAAAAATTGGTTCTTGCGAGGCCATATGAACCTGTGTCAGCACCACTAGCTATGCCACCAAGTTTACTCAATGATGAAGCTTCTGAAAATTACATTAGAGATCCTTAACTAGCAGTGCTCAACTAAATTTACCATGCATCAATGTCACCTAGAGGGCTTGTTTAAGCATAGATTGTTGGGCTCCATCCCCAGAGTTTCTGATTTAGAATATTTGGGTTGGGGCCTGACAGCTTGCATTTCTAACAAGTTCTCAAGTGATGAAATGCTGCAGGTCTGGGGACCATGCTTTGAGAACCACTGCCTTTAAATCACCCCTCGATGTCTATCCCTGGATCAGATAAGTCCCAGATTCTTATGGAGGGGCTGAGCCTAGAGGAAGTTGCTCCCATTGTGTGGAGAAGAAGAAAATGAGGCAGAGATCCATTTCAGCCATGAAGGAGAAGGTGTTAATGGCAGCATCACGATAAGAAGTTATCAGAATTTGTACTCAGAATATCTGGATTGAGTATTGCCTTTGTTGGATAAATGTACGCGTATTATTCATCCGAGGTAGGTGATTCTCCCATCTCCAAAATGGGAACTCTGATATCATTTGTCTTACAGAGTAGTGATGATCATGTGAAGCAAATTGCCAACTATTGTATATTATTACAAACTGTAACCTCAACAACTATACAAAATTTAGCTGTCGTTTTTAGAGATGATCACATGAGAAACTGAAGCTCAGAGAGGTTAAACAATTACGTAGCTAGAGGCTAGGCTTGCCAATTTTCAGCTTAGTTTTCTTTCTCTTATATCTGTGGTTTTCAAATATTTCTTTTAGCCAAGAGACTCTCTTCAAATGAATCCTTAAAGAGGAAGGACAGCATATGAAATGATGAAACAGGAATTGCTCTTTTTCAAGTGGGAGAAGGTAACAAGCACTGGAGTCCTGAGGCAGTGCCCCTGAAACTTTGAGGTATCAGAGTTCAGAGTGAAAACCTGAGTGCTCGCCTGCTGTTTCTGGAGATGCTTTCTGTGTGAGGTGGCAGTGAGCACATTCATTGGGCAGGGACAACTGACGGCTTTGGGGTGAAGTCAGAACTTGAGTATCTCCTGAGGGAGCTCTGAAAAATTCCAGTTACTAGGCTACACCCCATACTGGTTACATCACAACATCTGGAGCGTGAGTTGGTCATCTGTACTTTTAAGTTCCCTAAGTGATTCCAGTGTGTAGCCTAGGTTGATAACTGGGTACATTCCAGTGGCTCTCCCAGTGTGGTCCCCAGAGCAGCAACATCAACATTGCTGGAACATGTTAGAAATGTAAATTTTCAGACCCTACCCCAGACTCTCTGCATCAAACTCTGAGGTTAAGGTCCAGAAATCTGTGTTTTAGCAAACTTTGCTGGTGGTTCTGATGCATGGTTGTTTGAAAGCCACAGTTTAAAAGCATGGATTTGAATATCATTCCATCACTTGTGGAGCTGTTCCACACTACACCCACCTGAGATTCCAGTGGGCTCATCCTTAGAAGGTTCTCTCTCCCCAGTGAGAGTTTTTGGTGCAGGGCGCCATGGGACTCGCTGGGCTGTGTCTTGTCCCTTGTTCTCTTGGGGAAGCAAACAGAGAAGACCATTGTGAGCATCAGTAGGACTTGTGCTTCTGTCTTTCCCCTTCAGTTCAGAGGCTTCCTCAATATGAGACTGGGGCTTTAGCAGCCACAGGCCTGGCAAGACCCCTCTTCAGGTATTTCTATAGCCAGGGATCAGTTCTTTTATCTGATTTAACTTAATGACTCAGGCAGCTGGCAATTAGTGTTCTTATTCTCAGTATTGTCTAGTTATGGTCTAGGTTTATCATTTGTTTGTTTGTTTTTGTTTTTTACTTTTCTAATTGGGGAGATTGAAGTAATACATATATTTCTATATGTATTATTATTTTTATTGATTTTTCTCCCTTAGTTTAACTAGAATTGCCTTGAGGAAATTAGAAAATGAGAGATTGTGCCTGTAGCTAGTGGGAAGATAGGAATAGGTCTAAAATTGAATGAGACAAAGGAAACGTGGCAGGTGGTGGGGAGAAATAGAAAGTCGAAAGCACATGATAAAAGGAAAATAAAGAATTCCAAGGATTGCACTGTTCCTTGCCACTGAAACTATAGCCAGGAAAAATTCCAGATGAAAATGTAGTTGAGTATACAAGAGTTAAACTTGTCAAGGAGGGAAGGGTCCCTGCTCAGGTGCCATTTACTCACCTTGTGACTGATATGAGTCACTCCCCAGCTCTGCTTCCAGATATAATCAGGTCCTTCGGCTAGATGAAGGGTTCCCTTCTCAGCACTCATTACAGATTTTAATTATTCCTTTGGTGGTGTTATTCTTTATAGAAACTGTAAACTCCATGCCATAGTCAGTTTCCAACATGGCTCCTAGTGATTTTTCCATTCTTGCAGTCCTATCTGTGTATATTTCCCTCCCACAGTGACGAGGCTAATGTGTATGACCAAGAGAATATTGTGTAAATGACAGATTGTGACCTTGAGTCTAGGTTATAAAAGACATTATGGCTTCTATCCTGTTCTTTTGTGGATCATTTGCTCTGAGAGAAGCCAGCTGCCATGTCAGGACACTTGAGCAGACCCAGAGAGAAGTTCATGTTGCAAGACCTCCCGACAATATCCAGCATAAACTTCTCAGCCATCTTGGAATCAGAGCTTCCAGACCCAATCTAGCTTTTAGATGACTGTAGCCTTAGGTGATGTTTTGACTTGAAACTCATGAGAAAGCCAAATCAAAACTGACCAATTAAACTACTCTTGAATTATTAATGCCCCTCCCAAAGAGTGTAAGGTAACAAAAATTTATTGTTATTTTAATCTGCTGAGTTTTGGGGGTAATTTATTACACAGTATATAACTCATATACCCAAGGAAGTTGTGGACAGTGTGTTTTGCTCAGTGCTGCTTCCCCAGAAACATGCTTGGCTTATAATCTCACTAACTACTATTTGAATGTTTTCTCCCTTTTCTCATCTTACATGCACATATACATACACCTACCATTCTCCCTGAAACCAGTTGGGTCCACCATATACCCTCAGTAGGCTATGAGTTTTTCTATCATTGTGCCTTGTCTTGATTTTGAATTGCTGTCTGTGCCTAATGTAATCACTAGCCACTATAAACAGTAATGTCTAACTTCTGCTCATACTTCAAAACCCTGCTCTAATCTGTAAAGCTTCACCTGAACACTACAACACTTAGAGCTTTCCATCGCTTCTTCGCAGGATTAGTTAGGGTTCCAGTAAATGGCCAACTCAAATAGAGTGATTTTAATTTAATTTAATAAATGTGGTATTTAAAAAGGTGGAACCAAGGTTAAGGAAATCCAAAAAGGTTGGCGAAGTACTCTGAAGCCGTTGATAGCTGAGAATCATTATCATCCCTAAGCTGATGAAGAAAGTGGTGGGAGTGGTGACCAGAACTTTGAGAATGGGCTCTAGAGAGATGGACACCCTATAGGAGCCTTCAGTGAATGGACAGTCGGGTGAGTGGATCAGGGGAATAATCATGCTCACCTCACTCATCTTCTCATTGACTGAGTCACATTAGAATCTAGAAACAAGAGAGTCTGTTGATGTTTCTATATGAGCCTTGTGGACACACTGCAGGTAGAGACAGGGTAGAAAGGAGGTCTGGATGGACATATGGAAGATATCGGGTTAACTTCCCCTCTGCTGCCCCATAGCCTTTACTGCCTATATATCAGATTTGGAAATTATACACAGTCTTACTCATGGTCTCTGTTATATAATTACTGAGCATTACTATTTAACTCTTATATGTTATTTAACTTTTCAGGTATTAATGACTCTTCTCCCCAGCAATACTATAAACTTCTAACTGATGATGAGGATGTCTTATATTTTTCTGTCTCCGTAAGTGAGCTTAGCTCAGCAGTTACCATACAGTTGGCATTCCAATACAAATTTGTTGATTGCACAAAAAATAATTTTAAAAAGTATCTGTTCAGGGTTTTTCCATGAGCCGTCAACCCAAAATGTATAGGCACTATATTTATTTAACGTTGGATGTGGCCTGGTTTACTCTAATGAAAATAAGACTTTATTTAGATTTAGATAGAGTCTCTTAGAGGTGGAATAAACTGGTTAGAGGGCATCTGTCCAAACTCTACAGTGTGAATTCTTTCTGTAACATCCCTACTATATTATTACCTAGCTGGGGTCTTAAATGCTTCTAATGACAGGGATCTCGTGAAGCAGTGGAGTACATTCAGTAACTTTGATGAGCAGAAAATTCTTCTCATAAGAACCTCTTAGTAAGTCATTTGCCTATAGCCCCTGGCAATTACTCATCTGTTTTCTGTCATACTTTTGTCTTTTCCTCATGCTGTATAAATGGAATCAAATATAGTAAGTAAACGTTTTGGGACTGGCTTTTTCACTCAGTATAATACATCTGAGAGTCATTCAAGTTGTTGAGACTATCAGTAGTTCTTTTTTTTATTGCTGTATAGTATTCTAGCATGTGGATGTGCCACAATTTGTTTATCCATTCACCCATTAAAGGACATTTGAGTAGTTTTTGGCAATTATAATCCATATCTGGGACCAGGCAGTGTATGGGACGGAGAGAGGGAAAGAGCAATGGATGTCTACCCCACCCACTGGGATGACACATTCTCTGATTGGAGAGAAAGTTTCTCCTTCTACAGAGCTTAGGCTCCTATGGGTGCTTCTCGGTAGTGCCGTTGTAGCTGCCTTTGTGGCTGTGAAACTGTTTGGGTGCTGCGGTGCAGAGAACAGAAAAAAGAGAACAAACACAGGCAATTTCTTTTATTCTGAGTGTCAGGAGACCCTTTACCTCTTCAGGAGTGCTTTCTGTCAGTGCTGATGCCCAATTCTGGTTCCAGGCAGAGGATACCAGTAGGGAAAAATGGAACTCCCAGCTGATTTGGTGGTACTTCAAATTCAGGCCTTCCTTCCCAATTCTCATGCTACTGTTTAATTTTCAGAGTCCTTAGGTAGCTGCACCATATGTTCTGTCCAGGTTTTACTGGTGGTTTTTTTTTTTTTTTTTGTGGAAGAGATAAGGTGGAGTGTATTTACGTACTTCTTAACTGAAACCAGATCATTCTTTGATTTTTAATATTATACATTTTTTATTACTGGTTTAGTTTTTCAAAAACTATTGATGATTTAAAAAATAATTTCTACTTTACATTTGAATTCATTTTTTTCTTTAAATGGATTTAAATGCATATTTTATTTCAGTGTCTGATATTTCAGTATCTAAAATGTTTCGAGTCTGTATCTGCTTATTTCTTTGTATATTTTTAAATGACTCTCTATTATAAAAATATATTTCTTGGAATATTGCCAATGGGAAATCTTCAAAGCCTGGGACAAGGGTGGATTATCCCAATAACAAATTTTATTTGCTTCTGCCAAGTGCTTGGGGGTGCTACCAGAATGGGACTAGTTTAAGCTAAATTATTGGCTGGAGGTTTTGTAGGCCACTCAAGTGGTATGAATTCAAGCAATGAGCTTACATGAAGGCTAGCTTGTGAGTGACAAATTCCGGGAATTTATTTTTTATTTCTCTTGGTGTCAAATTTCCAGCAAGGCAACCTCCCTTGTAGTACCCTGGTAGAGAGCACAATTTTTCTGATTCACCAATTTTCTGAAAGTATAGTTCTTCGGGTTCCCAGCTTAATGGGGCAAGTTCAACATGAGACCTTGGGTGTCTCTGAACTTGGTCTTTTTCTTCTGAGCCTAGCAAGAACATGAAAACCAACGTTCAGTTTCAACAGATTTAGTAGTTGCCCGAAAGTTTAAAGCTGGCCCATTTAGGTTTTGGCTTCAGTATTCCTTATTTTCTTGTTCAATCATCTTTGTGTTTAAGAAGATTTGAAAGTATTTATCAGCATTTGGTTATTTTCAGTGGAAGTCTTTTGGATTATTTGTCCACAAGGTTCCTAGAAGGAGAATATTCTCTCTACTAGACTGTGTACTGCAATGCAATTAGACCACAATTAAAATAGATATATTGAATATAAATAATAGAATAGGAAAGGTTGAGAGACTAAGGTTGTGATCTGGTATTTTTACTACATTGCCGGTTGGGCGTGAAAAAACCATATTCTTCCTCTGGACCTCAGTTTCCTTATTATGTGACAGAATTGGCTTAGATCACCACTGAGACTTTGAAACTCTTTGATGATTGCTTATTAAGTCATGTTTTGGAGATGATTATCAAAGTTTCTTCCAATCTAATTTCTATTATCATTTCTACCTCTTAAGCAGTCCATGTTTAAGGTGTTAAAACATTTCGGCTAGTGCCTCAGCAATCAGAGGCATGCTGAACAGTGCCTTGTTGAATTTTTTTCCAGGTGGAGTTCTGACTGCTAAGAATAAAATGATTCAGTATAACCTGATAGTATATTTAGGCAGGAGAGAGTGCAATTGTCTCAAGGGTTTGTTACTAGTGTACCTAAAAGTAATATCCCCAGCACTGCAAGTGGTAAGTCACTACACACAGATTCAGGAGACCAATGAAAGTCATGATATACTTGTTGGCTCAGTGTGTGTGTGTGTGTGTGTGTGTGTGTGTGTGTGTGTGTGTGTGTGTTGGCATCTATGGGGAATACAGGAAGGTGCCATTTTTTTCCGAAGTGAAGATTTTTTTCTACCTCTTTAGGCAAACAATTCACATCAGAAGGTGATAAGGATGACTTTTATAACTATGTAAAATTTTGTAGCTATGACTTTTATAGTTGCCGAGCTTTTATTTTTTCCTACAAAAAATACTTGGAACCTAAAGATAGAAAACATATTAAATTAATATTTTTAATAGCATTGATTTACAAACTCAAGTTTTATAAGGTTTGTTTAGTGTAATTCATGAGGTCATTTTGATGAAATATATTTCAAAATAAAAACCTTGAATTTAAGACTTCATGTATTCAACTGATTATCTGTTTGGTGTGAGATACCATGCTAAGATCCTGTTTTCCACATGGATTCCAGGAATTATGGATGACAATAGCAGTCTTATGTTAGTCAAAGCACCTGCAAAATTAAAAACTTGAAGAACTCCCCAAACACCTACATTGGACATCTCACAGAACACAGTTTGATCTGCAGTGGTCTTATTCAATCCCACTGTTTTCTAGTTGAGAAAACAGGGGCCCTGAAAAAGTTAATAATTTACCAGGTAGAGAAAGATAAAATGAATTTGCTGTGTGCCTATACAGTGCTGGTAATGAAAGGTATTCCAAAGACAAGCCAATCTATTTTTGCAATTCACCTAATCTTTGTGATATTATTGATATTGATATTATTGTGCCCACGTTGTAGAGGAGAAAATCGAGGTACCATGAGGCTGAAGAGTGTAGGCAGCAGCCAAACAACCAGGACCTTTTTAGAAACTTCAATGACCTTAGCTATCAGTTTAAATTTTAGCAACTGGATCAAATGTGTGTTTTAAATACTGTATTCTATAGACTTTATATATATTACCTTATAACCCACAAAAAAATTGAGGAAGTTAGACATGGTTATTTTATCCCCATTGTACAAATGAGCATACTGAGGCACAGAGAACTTGTGTGACTTGGCCTGGGAAGGACATGGTGGGGAGTAAGTGGCAGAGCTGGGATTTGAACCCAAGAGGCTCTGGCTGAAGAGCCCTATGCTTTTTGAGCTAAGCAGTACTCAATGCTCTGTAGCCAAAAAGCACCAGGAACACACCTGTGTTTCAAAAAGTTGGGTTCAGTGGTCATAGTAACAAAGGCAACAACCTGTGGAGAATGTGGTGCGTCTCTGTAAGGCGGTATTACAAAGGACTGATGGGGCGGAGCTGTGTTAGGCAATCTGACAGTCGTCTTTGTATGAGTTAATTCTATGATTGGATTTCTTAATACCTGTAATATTCTAAGAAAGGAATGAAGTGAAGCTAGAGTTGTAATTGGTAAAGAAGAAGCAGTCATCATTATCCAGGATGGGGAGAGGGTAAATACTTGGCCATGCTCATATTTTGTCTGTTCAGGCATAATTACGAAGAGGTCTTGTTTTTGTCTTGATTCATAGTGATCCATCAGACATTGTCTAATGTTATTCTGTGAAATTATTTTAGTTAACAGGAAACTACCTAGGCTCCTAGCAACTCCACTATGTAGCTGATAGTGCCAGGGCAGCTCCTAGCTGTCAGGGGATACTTTTCTCTCTTTCACAATACGCAGCTTTTCAGTAAATGTGACCTCTCTGACTCATGTCGGGGAATTGAGCTGAAAGTGAGGGAGAGAAGATGCAAAGAGACCAGTTAGCATGTCATTGCTTGAGGCCAGGAGAGAAATGTTGACAGCTTGGCCTCCATATGAATGGAGAGAAGTGGGTGGACTTGAGAACTATGTAGGAGGTAGAATTGAATGTCAGTGGGGATCACGTGTTCCCTAAGAACCCAAGCTGTCATATATTGGGACTGAGGCACAAAGCTGCCCGAGAAAACAAAATATTCATCAAAACGAAAATCTTATGAAATGCCAGTTCAGGTTCATGTTCCCCAAACACATTGTCAGGCCACTGAATTCTTGCTTTCCAGAGAAGTGGAGATTTACAGAGACCCCCTATTCTTCCAGATTACTTGGATTGTTTTTGCAAACTTCTTGAGATTTTTGAAAAGTACTTTTTACTGGCTGAAAAGGCCTTTTTTTTTATATTGTTATTGACACAGTCCTCCCAGAGGACATGTGGAAGTTAGATTTGTGTTTGGATATTTACCTCATTTGTGTATAATCAGACCAGGAACACAGAGAAATGCTTTTGAGTTATGAGCATAGTAGACTGTATAAGTGAAGACTGACAGACTTATACATTATGTGGACAGGGAATCATCCTAGAAAAATGTGCTCGTGTAACCAGTGAGCCTACCTGTCTCCTTAAGTTCTTTGAGATTTAAAATACCCAGCTAAACTAGAGTACAGTCGTTCCCCCTTATCTACAGAGGATACATTCTAAGATCCCCAGTGGCTGCCTGAATCCATGGATAGTACCGAACCCTACATATATTGTTTTCTCCTATACATGCCTACCTATGATAAAGTTTAATTTATAAATTAGGCACAGTAAGAGGTTAACAACAATAACTAAAAATAAAATAGAACAATTATAACAGTATACTGTAATAAAACCAGTCTGATGACTGAGACGGCTACTGAATGACTAAGGGGCTGGAAGCATCTTTATCCAGTGTGGAGATTCTGGGTAAAGGGATAATTTATGTCCTAGGTAAGATGGAGCAGAACAGCATAAGACTTTGTGACCCTACTTGGAAGGATCTGCAATTTAAAACTTATGAGTTATTTATTTCTGGAATTTTTCCATTTAATATTTTCAGTCTACAGTTGACCACAAGTAACTAAAACTGGAAAGGGAAACCACAGATAAGGAGGATTACTGTAGTTTCAATGTTTGTTTGTTTGTTTGTTTGTTTGTTTTCATGTAACTGCCCCTATTCCTTGCTCTTTATTCTGAATTCCCCATGAGGTACTGGTTCTTCAAAGGGGCTATGGAGCAGACCAGTTAATTCTAACCTGGGTTCTATCTCCATGCTTATGATAACTGAACCTCCAGACATTTGTCAAGACTTGTATCGCCATATTATAACCTCATTGAAAATGCAGTGTGACACCCCACATTGAATTCTAGTGTCATGACTGTGTCAGAATTCTTAGTTCAGAATCTAACCAGAATTTCAGTGTTATAACTGTAGGTGTTTAAGGCACTAAAGATATCAGAGAAAGAAATAAGGCAGACAGAATCTCCCTCCCTGCCAAAAACTTTATTACTGCTAAGGTTAGTTAGTAAAGGATATGTCTAATATCTGTATGCGAGTAGACTTTCTAATCAGCAACCTCCCAGTTAGTTAGCCTTACCTCCCTGAAATGGCATCCTGACTTCATTTGTCCGGGAAGGCTAGAGAGAGGCCCGTGGTTTTATTGGTCAGGAACCAATGAAGCTTTATTTTTTGGAGATTCCTGGTCCATGCAAATACTCATCTTCTCAGTGGTCAGGTAAAAAATCACTTCCTCAAGCAAGTAAACTTGCTTGCGTCACCACCCCTCTCTTCCTCTCTACCCCATCCTGCTTCATCTCACACTGTATACTCTCATAACATGCACATTTCTACTTTGTAACGTTTGTGACATGCACTCATTATGTCCTGAATTATTTTACCTCAGTGTTCCCTACTAAGCTCTCGTTCTTTGAGAACAGTTTCCATATTTTTCCTGTTTAATGTATCCCTGACAATATGCCCAGTATATATTGATGCTCAACAGAAATATTGATTTGGTCTTATCTCTGGTTGTGAGAATAGTGCTTAGCCTAGTGCCTTATATTGGGCTTCCTGAAAATGGCGTCTGAGGCAGGGAGTTGCATGCAGAAAATTTATTGGGGAGTTCTCTCTGGAGGTGCACCTGTCAGGAAGTGAGAAGGCAGGATTGGGCAGAAGCAGTAGTTATTCTACAGTGGAATCATAATTGAGGCCCCTCTACCTACCATAAGGGGAGGGGCTGGGATATCCATTCAGAGTTATCTCAGAGGAAGGCAAAGTGTGGGGCTCCTGTGTCCAAATGATAGGCAGCCATTAGAAGGGGACATGACCCTGGAAGGGAACACTGAGCCTGGACGGGGTAGTTTCCTGCAAGTCCTGAGGCAACTTGTAAAGAGGGTTGCAGCTGTGAGCTGACAGCAGCCATTTCCAGAAGTTGGAGGATGGGTGCATGAGCCTGAGGAAAGGAACTCGATGAGCCCCACCGTGTCCGTGACATAGGAGTGTCCTTTTCCAGTTGAAGCAGACTGCCATGCAGCTAATAACAGTTGAATTGATGGAACCCGAGTTTTCCAGGTTCTTATACCCACAGTCTTTCCACTCTAAGTGGCTCAAAGTCACGTTTTACACATTAAACATCTCTAATCATATTATATTATAAGCCTAACGTGTCCTTAAATCATCAAGACAACAGAAGTATTCAGGACCCCTCTCTTGTGATTCCTTGTCAGAGGTGGCAGCTAAGGCTGGGTAGCTTGGAGACTTGGATTTAGAGACAGATAGGTGAGAGATAGGTAACACTTACATATCATTTACTAAGTTTCAGGCACTGTTTTAAGTTCTCTGAATTATTTCATTTATTCACCCACAAAACTATGTGGTAGGTATATCCTCTTTTTACAGTTGAAACTAAGGCACAGATATTCAGGTAATTTGTCCAAAGATGACAAAGCAAGTAAGTGACAGGATCAAAATTTGGACTTAGTCTGGCACAGAAGGTTATGTTCTTAGCTGTTTTTTTTGGGGAAAAAAAAATCTCTGTCCTTGATTTATTATATACTATACTATGTCAGGCACTGTGCTAAGCATTTTGCTGACCTTATTTTTGCTACCATAATCCTTTGAGGTAGGTTCAAATATTAATCCCATCTTTAGGGATGAGGAAACTGATGCCCAGGAAATTTATAACTTGCCCCAGTTTACACAGCTAGAAAGTGGTGAGAGCAGAATTTAAAACCAGATCCCTCTTACTTCGCAGTCCCTATTTTTAGCTGATATCTCCAATGTTCTAGTTTTTATATTTTTGTAAAAAAAATTTTCTGTGGGAAAAAATTTCAACTTTATTTTTTAATCCAAATAAATGTGTTAAAATGCACATATGCATTTCATGTGTCGACACTCTAACACCTGAATAGTTTTTCTAAATATACTTTTATGTTTTGATAAGAGGGCTAGCAAAGCCTCATGACGACTCATTCAAAGTCTTATAAGGCAAACGAAGTTGTTTAAGAAGCAAGTTAGGGTCCCGAAGGACAGACCTTAGGTTTCCACAGGTCCCAACCTAAGTTACTTCCTGTAAGAAGAAAAAACTTGCAAGAAAAGAAACACTTATTGTACATTTACTAAGTGCCCGATAACTTCATATACATTATCTTTAGTGAGAAATAACAGACATTAATTTTGACCATATGAAAATATTTATTGCAATGCCTTTCTCTGGCCTCCCCAGTGTTACTTTTCTGGGGGTGGGAGGGGCAGGGAGGGGAAGGGATATGTTCTACACTGAGGAATGGAGCTTTTCTCTGGGACTAGGCTAGTAGGGCTTGGGGAGGGTTGATCTCCAGACTGCAACCTTTGTCAACACTGGACCTGAACCAATGAAGCTAGTCACTGGTTTTCAAAAAAAGAATCTAGGAATGAAAACAAGTTTCTTCTAAGATTCGGCACAGGTACCTTATAAATATTTAAATTTTCTTCTGAACTTCAGAACAGCAGATTTGAGTATAGGATAATGAAAAATCTTGTTCCATTATGGTCTTCTCTTAAAAAGAAAGCCAGAGATAGAGCATTTCTCCTGGGCTGTGAGACCAGCTGAGCACCTGCCTGATTCCTTTACCTGGAGTTTTCAACAAAAATGACCAGGCAAGTTACTTACATGTGTGTGGAAAGGGAAGTTAATGAGGGTTTGTTGATTGAGCCTGGCATGGTTCAGTTCAGGGGATGACTTTTGTGCTGACATTAAACATCAGTGATTTCAGGTATATGACAGTTATCAAATATAATGATGTGGAATGAGACTGAATTGTACCATAATAGCAATAAAAATCAACCTGGAAGGACAGATGTTTCCATTTGTTTTGCTGTTACTCAGGGAGCTTGATCGTAGGCATTGCAGGCAGTGCTGTGACTGTGAAGGATAAGATTTTGTGATTTCCCTCTAAGTGAAAGATAGAGCAATGAAGACTGCTGTGATCAGAAAGGACTTGGACAATGATAGCTGTTTCTGGGCCAGACATCACCTGGTCCAGACATTCACAGTCAATACCAATCATTGTCTTTTTAAAAGTTCAACTGAAGGAGGGGAGAGAAAGCTTGAGAAGGCTACGTGAGACTTGGTGACATTGAAATAGAGCAGCTGTTGTGCAAACCACAGATGACTATGGCTGTCCATTTTTGTCTACTTTGGTTTCCTTACTTGGATAGTTGAAGAAAGATTCCTAAAATTTCCCACAGGGCCTTTCGTGCAATTCTTCAAGACATGTTTTACACATCCCCCCCAAACAAGCAAACAAAAACTCATTGTTAAGTGAGTTTTGCAAATATTATATATGATGTCTTCCCTTTTTAAGTTAGCTTTGCATGTGACTGTATTAGAGACCTCAAGACCTCTTCTGTTTACCTAAAAACTGCAAAGACTTATTTGATCATAAAGAATTTTTACCTACCAGTACCCCATGGAGCTAATGTTCTAGGAAAAGATTTCTCTAAATACATTTAGAAGACTGTGCCTTATTAACTGATGGTGTTTGGATCGAGGTGATCGCTTTGTATCTGCAGGATCTGAGCAGTGCTGAGCATTCCAAGTTTAAAATTTGACCCCTTGTCAGAGCTGAGAAGATCCTGCTTCACACTCAAAGGTGGCCAATAGTCTGGGGGAAGTATGGCCTATATTAAGATGATTAGAGGCAGCTGAGCTGAAAATAGTCTTCCCAATGCAAGGGACCTCTAGTTCTGACACTTGTTTAAACCAATTTTTAAAGTCTTATTTTATGTTCAGAAAAGGAGAGCTGCAGGAGAGTGTGGGCTAAAAAAAGGAAAGAGTTTGTGCTCCCTCTTTAGGGATAGATTAAGAGAGCCAGAAGGACATGGAAGAGACAGTGTCTAGGAGAATTCACTGAATTCTAGAATCTCTGCCATGGTGTTCGTGGGTCAAACAGCTCTTCATGGTCCTGGTTAAGGGAGCACAGAGACATCTCAGGCTGGCCATAACACAGGAGACCTTGTCCTCTCACAGACCAAGAGCCTGTGACATCATTAGCAATAGGATGTCTTCAGCCGACCTCAAAGCTTTTGGCCAAGTCTTACATAGTTCTCAAGAATGTTTTATTCCAGAGTTTTATTGCACAGTCTTATCCCAGTGTGAGGCCCCTAGTTACACACCACCTGTATTAATCTGGAAGTTTTAGTTTCAAGTAACTAAGCTCCAACTTAAACTGCTTCAAGTCTGAAAGAAGAATTTAGTAGATTATGTAACAGAAAAGTTCAGGAATACTGTTCAGACATGGCATGGTTCAGTGACTCGAGCAATTTCTTCAGGCTTTGGAGTCTCAGTCTCTCTCTCTCTCTCCTCATCTTCTCTTTATTCCCCCAATTTTCCCCCTCTCTCCCCTTCTTCCTCTCCTTCTGCCCTTACTTCTTCTCATCTCCATGATTCAGTTCTGCATTCCTCTGAGTTGGTTTTTGACAAAGGCAAGGCTTCTCCATAGATGGATAAATAGCTTCTGGCAAGTCCACATTCACATTTTCCTAGGTTAACAAAATTGAAAAATACTTTCTCTTTCCTAAGACCACTAGGAAAAGTCTTTGAATTAGATATCTTTGGGCTAATTTGAGTCATAGGCTTATTCCTGAACCCATCACTGTGGCCAGGGTGATGGCTCATGCTTACTGGCTAGTACAGAGTCAGTCTTTTTTCTGGAGCTGGCATTAGCGGCTCAGCTGTAACAACACACAGGCTGAGAGGGAGGTCTTTCTCCAAAGGAAGTTGAGGTGCTATGACCAGGAAAAGGGAGAATGCACTGGGAAGAGAAAAACAGATGTTGTTTCTAATAGAGTCTCTGCTATCATCATATTATGGGCACCAGGGAGAGGAAGCACTACAGAATGTTTTATTAAGTGAAAGAGGATAAATCAAAGTGCTTTACAAACATTGCATAAAAAGCCCTGCAGGAGAAAACCAGGAAGATGTTTGTATTTTCTCCTTGTAAATCTTCTTGGGAACTCGGGACTTATATTTGTTTTTTTTTGTTTTTTGTTTTTTTTTATATTTGTCTCTTGTGTGATGCCATCTCCCCCACCTCCATCCCCACCTCCACTTCTACCTGCTATCACACTCTGCTCCTCTCTGCCCTGTTCATGGCTCAGAACTCTGGCCCCTAAGAACTGTATCACTTGAATTTCCTTGAGCTCTGACTTACCAGTGGGTTTGGGCAAGGAGGACACCAGCAGGAGACTGGAGGGTAGGAGAGGACTTGGGATATTTCCTATGTCTGATCTGTGGGTCAGGGGTGGCTGCATTTCACGCTGCTAAGAGTCCTGCTTGGTATCTTTCTTTGGTTCAGTGATTTCCTCTCTGTGCCCCTGCAGCCTAGAGAGTTGGCTATGGCACTCTGGCTTTCTGCTGTTACTAGTGCTGGTCTTACTCACCATTTCTTTTAGATTTCCTTAATTCTGCTCTAAGTAGTACTTTCCTTGAATTCTCTTTAGAAATTCATCTGAATGTGCCTTCTCTTCCTAGATCTGTGAGTTTCATCCATAAACATTGCAGGATTTTGAGAGAACTTGAGACTTTTCTCCCTCCCCTTTCAGTATTAATAGGTGTAAACATCAAGAACAATATGGATTCTACACGTTAACTAGGAGAATGGGGAGAAAAGCCTTTGGAGGATGCAATCAGAATAAGATTATCGTAAGGGTTGGCCCTGTTCATAAATAAGGTGAAAGAGAGGGCTGTAAAAATAGTTCATTTCAAAATGAAGAAGTAACATAATGCTTGACCCTGAAGCATCCATGTTCCCAAATGCTGGATGCTAAGTGAGGAGGTGAGAATGTTTTCCCAATTCCAGCTGAGACCATCCTCATAGTCACTTGCCCATGGTTGTCATTTTTGTTACCTACTGTTTACTTTTTCTACGTGATTAACCTTTGTGTTTTTGGAAAAGGCAGCAAGGGGAGCATGGAGCTGAAAAGACTGCATCATTAAGATAGAGTCAGAAGTGGCAGCTCTGGGAAGGAAAGGCAGGAAGGGAGACTCAAAGCTAGGAACCTGTAGGAAAGACAAAGGTTGCATAGGAGGCTGGCCAAGGAGAGAGAAAATGATCCTGAGCTCATAATTGGCAGGATTACCTTGTGGATTCCTATAAAAACTTTTGATTTAGTTTCAGGGGTAGACCTGACACATGGTTGTATAGCTGGGCCATCTGAGGGAATACTTGAGCCTGGATCTCTCAGCTCATTCAACCCTGGGCTTCCTCGGGATGCTGCTTTTAGCCCATGTCTACATCAGGGCACTAAGCAGAGAGGAGTTAGGACTGAAGCATTGTTGGGTGTGCTTTATTAGGGGCGCTGTAGTGCAATGGAGAGGACCCTGGGCTGGGAGAGGAAAGCTGTTTTATCTGGTTTCTAACACTTATTCTGGGTTTTAATTGAGGATAACTTATTTAACTTGCTGAGTCTCATTGTCCTCAAACAGAAAATGGAGGTAATGTTATCTAGAGTAGGTGTGAGGCATGAAGTCATATTTATAAAGAAAGACGTTATTTATTTTGAAGATTTTAAAACAATGAACAGACAGAATATAGTTTCTATTTGCTCACAGCCATTGAGGGAAATATACATATATTACATATATTATATATATATATATATTACATACATTATATATATATTACATACATTATATATATATTACATATATATATATATATATATATAAAATCTCAATGTGATAAGTGCTGTAATCAAAGAATAAACAAGTTTCCAGGTGAACTTGAAGGCAAACCCCTTAACATTGCTGAAGATGAATAGGGAGTACTTCTTAAAAGGTAACAAGGAAGATAGACCAGGGAAGGGAAAAGCATTCCAGACACAAGACACAGCAAGATGCCAAAAAAGCAACAGCCACATGAACAGTGTAGTGGGTTAGGCTAGTGGGAGCTGGACCATGGAAGACCCTATATACCAAGTTAAGGGAATTGTATGGACCAGTATTTCTCAAAGTATGTCTCGTAGTACAATAGTCCTGGGAGATAAACATTGAGAACAGGGTACCATGATCACTTAAAATTGGAAAATTACCTCCTTTTGTCAACTTTTTGGAGATTTATAGTGCACATTAGTATATTAAAAGTTCTAAAAGTACTGTAGTAAAAACAGTAGTCTGTATAGTCTGCTTAATTTTGTTTTATTCAATTTCATCTATGCTTTAAAACGTGTAGTGCTTTCAAAAAGAAAGCGAATGCATTTTTATACCTTTCAGAATTAATGATCCACAGAACTCATTTTGGGGAATCGGTAAAGGGATGTTATCACTGAGGAATGACATGGTGACATCTGGGTTTTAGAATGGTCATTCTAGTGTGGACAGGATGATTAGAAGGGGGAAAGGCCGGGAGACCAACGACTTCAGTGGTAATGCTGGAGGGTTGTGACAAGATCTTGAGCTAAGTCATTAGCAAAGGGAATGATGAAAGAGAACGAGATGTTTAAAAGAGAGAATCAACCATTAGGCACTTGAGTGATCATATATGGGGGGATAGCAAGCTATGGACTCAAATATATTTTTTAAATTATTTATTAGGAAGTGTATAACAGCAATAATAGCAGCACCGATTGAGCCTATATTATGTGCCAGGTGATGTTCTAAGTGCTTATAATGAATTAACTAGAATAATCTTTGAAGACACTCTAGAAGAGATGCCATCACATTACAGATGATAAAACTGAATTCCACGGAGGAGTGATTATATGTCCAAGTTTACACACTTGATAAGTGTAGGAGTCATTAAACCTATGGCCCTTTACTTGGTTTTGTATGGCTCAAGAACCAAGAATGATGTTTTACTTTTAACATATTCAAATGGTTGGAAAAAACAATCCAAAAAATAAACAAACAAATCAAACAAACAAAAACCCCAAACCAAACAAAAAACCATTTTATGACATATTAAAGTTATATGAAATTCAAGTTTCCATGGATAAAGTTTTATTGGAATATAGCCATACTTACTCATTTATGTATAGTATTTGGTTGTTTCTGTGCTATAACTGTAGAGTCCAGGAATTGTGACAGCCCTGATGGCCCGCAAAGCTGAAAACATTTACTTTCTGGTTCTTTACAGAAAATGTTTGCAGATGCCTGAATAAGTGACACAGCCAGAAATCAAATCTGAGATTCAAAGCCAGATCCAGCCCCCTGCAGGCAAAGACCACCCATGATCTAGAAATTGAGGCACGAGAGACTGGTGAGAGGTGGGTAAATGAACAGTCATCTGGAACCCAAGGTGGCAGTTGTTACTTTTTACAGAGGCTAAAAGATGCAGTAGGATCTTAGGATCTGAGAAACAATGCCTAAGCTTGGCTGGGTCAGCACAGTGTGTCAGGGAAGTTTAGTGAAGAATGAAAATAAGACAGGAAACTCATGAGAAGTAGAGTGGTGCGAAAAATGATAGCAGAAAGCTTACCCCACAGCCTGTTTCTTCTTCTACACATTCCTCATTTCTTGGCCAAAGAGGGACCCTGTGATTCTGGAAGAACACCTGGTATGAAGAAACAGAATAAATTGCACTCAGAGGTTTGATATCATGTTCTTGGGGGGTGGGGGAAACAGAGGCTCTTGTTTAAAATCAAAATTGAAAGTGGTCGTTGGGAGCTTCCCTAGCTTTGTTTAATAGTAGCGAGCTGGCGATAGTGTTGACAGTAAAACAATTTCTTCCATTCGGGGCTATTGTGAGAGGCTTGACTACAGGAACACCTTTCATCCCAATACCTTGATCACATCCATTTTACTTCCAGCTGGGAGGAGCCTGAAGTTTAAGTACACCTGTCCAGTATGTTCTGGTGAGAGCACATGCAATCCATCTTCCTTGCAAGTTCTCTATGCATTCTCTGAAGTGCTCCTACAAACAGCGTCCTGTCAAGGGCAGGTACTACACATGTGGAAGCAAATGCTTTCATTATATCCATTAAGATACGTTCCAGCAATCCTTGGACAGCCCGGCTTGCCTTTTATGGCTGGGTAATATTTGCTTATCTAAGAAATTAGGCTGAAAGTGAGAAGATAAATGAGATAAAGCTGGCATGCAACACTGACATGAGCTTTTTATTGTGTCCATGACACAGGGAAACCTCTAGACTTACAGTCTGTACAGCCAAGTGTGTTGGAAAAGAGCATCAGAGGGTTGGAAATGGCCTCTAGGAGTCAGCTTTCTGCTTGTTGGCTGCCATCATGGAAATTGAACCTTTTGTTTTCCTATTTAATAAGTATTTATTGGGTGCTTGTTTCACCTGTCCAGACAATAGGGACACAGTGGTGTCTCAAACCCAAGATGGTCCCTGCCACTAGGAGGGAGCGTGCAATCTCATCTCAGAGAGGTAGAAATATCAATCACATAGTCACACAATCAATTGTAAACCTTGACTATGATAAGTTCTGTGTAGAAGTTCCTTTGCTATGAGAGCATATAATGGGAATATGATCTAGTCGGGGGAGGGAGCAGAACCTTGAGAAAGTGGAATCTGTCTGAGATTTTAAGATGAGCATCAGTTACCCAGATGAAGCGGGAGAAAGAAGAGAGGTCCAGGTGGAAGGAGGCAAATCTTGGCTTTAGGGCTGCCAAGCAGCTTTGTTTGGTTCACTAACTCATGTATGGCTGGTATATAAACACCAGAGTTGCTTCCTTTTCCCCATAGGTCTACCTCCATTCTATCATGGGCCTGATATGAATTTATTTGTGGTTTAATTGACCTATTTGGCTCATTGAATCAAGTCTTTATTGAGAGCTGTGTGCTGTGCTGGATACAGAGTTAGAAACACATCATCCTGATTAACATCTCAAAGCCACCATTTATTAAGCTTTTACTCAGAACAGATCTGCAGGTGGATTCCAAGTGTGCCTTTTATGAGGCAGGTGGCCTGGGCAAGATACTCAGTCTCTCTGAGACTTGGGTCCTATCTGTTTAAAATTAAAAAGGCTGATGATGTTTATTTAACCATATCATTGGGAGGATTAAGTGAGATACTGTAACATGTAGCACAGTTCCTAGAACAAAGTAGCAACTCGACAAGTGTTTGTTGATTGACTTGATGAAATTTGCCTTGGACTTGTCATGGATTTTGGAGTCTAGCCTGATCTATTTTAGTTTATGCATGGTTCATAACAGTCTTCAAATTTCTGCTTGCCAATTATCCTCCCTTTTTATGTCCAGAAATAGCTTTATCCCCTAATAAACTTGAGCCATTTCTTTTTTGGTCAAAACATGAATGCATTATTAAAGAATTATTTATTTATATATTTCTTGCAATTACATTATGATTGGTCCAGATAGGTATTGGGGAAAAACCAAAGATTTTCATACTGTTACAATCTATGAATCTATGAGTATTAAAATGGACAGATGATTAAAGAACTCAGGAAAGCTGCTAATTATTTTTTTAGGATGACACTATGACAAAAGACATGCATGAGTAGCTCTGCCATCTTTCAATCATGTATGCTATTTTGACTTAAATTCTATTCAAATAATATTTTCTTTTAGTGTGTACACTAAAAGACATTAGAGTGACATCAGCATTGCCCACAAGAAGCCTATAATGTTTCATTTTATTAGGAAATATGTTTGTGTTGGCGATAGAACCATGAATTTTGCTGTTTGATGCCTTCCAAACCTGAAATTACACTATCCAGGTGCTTGCCTACAGAATATATCACATCTATTAGTTGTGTTTCAAAGAACTGCAGAAAAAGAAAAGATAGAGTTATGTCTAATAACCCTGAGAGTAAAGTAGGCAGGCAAACAGTGAGCTCAGTGAGATTTCTGGAACTCAAAGCCCCACCTATTTGATGTCAGATTCCATGAGGTGAATCACGGTGCTGCCAGAAAGTGAACCAATTCAATGAACAGTCCCTTGTGAGGACATCCATCCTCCTTCCATCCCACTCTCTGTTTCATAAATTGGCAGTTGTTGATTAGAAACTATTGTTATTGTTTTCTTAAATTTTCAGAAACTGGTATCCACAGGTATGGAAATAATCTTGTATGGTATCTTTTAACCCAAATGGCCACTTTTTTTTTTCCTTGCACTTACCCTAAAATCCTACTTTCTTTGTATTAAGCCATTTAACTCTTAGAAGAAATGTGTTTCTTTTTTTCTGTCCAAACAAACAAAAGCAAACAAACAACTCTCATTTTTCTTCCTTCTGAATTGTCTTTGAGAAGCAGTATGGGGAGTGGTTGCCTTTTAGACTCTGCTTAGATTCAAATCCTGCCTGTTACTTAGTAGCTGTGCAACTTTGTTCAAGTCAATTGATCTCTCTTGGCCTATAGGTTCTCATCTTTAAAGTGGGGAAAGTAATAACACCTCCTTCATGGTATTAATGTGAGACCTAATGCATCAGTGTGAATAAAATTCTTAGAACTTCATGTCACATAATGCTAAATAAGTGTTAGGTTAAACATAAGAAGACCACCAGCGTTCTCCTATTCAAGATAAAATAATTTTGCAATTTCACTTGCCCTTCATTATGAATTCTCTTAAAAAATTTTTGACTTGTAGGGAAATATGACATAGAAGAAAGTAAGTAAATATGCACAAACAGCACTATTTATAGACTTCCTTTAAATGGAAAGTGTGTTTATTTAATTCCTGCCTTCAAAGAAAAGATTAGAATGGTCTTTTTGTGAGCACAGGCTTTGGAGCATCATCTAGTTTTGAGGCTCAGAGAAAAGATGAGACTTATTCTTAGTCAACATGTTCTGTAATTATATATTAGTAATTCCTCCTAGAGCAAAGCTAATTTTCTTGGGATAACCCATTGCCGCTTTGCTACCTTGTGCTTGTCTGCCTCTCTTTCACCTATTTGTCTATGATTTTTAGTGGCCCACGTAGGGGCATCCTGTTACAACCCGTTTGCCCCCAGACCTATCTGCTGACTAAACAGATATTTAAGAAAAGTATTCTCATTTCATAGATAACGAAACAAAATAGATGAGAAAATATGTATAAAAATGTGCATTAAATTCCAGATTCCATATTTATACATGCCTTATTTCTTAAGAAAAAGAGCCAGAGGAGAGAAAGAGCAATTAGGGGGATCATCTTATAAACTATATAAATGTCTAAACAATGTGCTGTGTATTTGAAACTAATAAAATAAAAATTTTAAAAAATAGGTGGACAACCACAGAGATGAATAAAAAGAAAAAAAATCTCTAAAGTCTTGATGTGTTCTCATCTCTTGGTTTCTGAGACCATATGTCTTTTCTCTCCTGCGGAATAACCAAAAAAGTAACTGACTAGATAAACAGCAATGCAGAGCTGCCTGTGGGAGCCCAGTCACATGGGTGGGGTGCCAGAGGGAGAGCACAGGGCAATGAGCATGCTGAGGATGGACACCGGCAGCGGGCACCAAACCCCTTGCGTGTTTCCTGATTAAGTCTCTGGTTTTGTCAGACTACAGTTTTTTGCCAGTGTGAATTTGACATCAGGCCCTGTGGTATTCCAGGGAGCAAGGAGGCCTGGGCTACATGGATGACTTGGCTGTGTCTTAATTTTATGTCTTTACTATAGGTTTAATTATTTCCCTTGCTCCAGCCACATAGCCACATCTTCTCCTCTAGCACTGATTCTCAACCATGGGAGATTTTGCCCACCCAGAGGGCATTTGGCAATGTCTGGAGACACGTAGGTTGTCACAACTGCAGAGGAGGAGTAAGCTACTACTGGTATCTAGTGTGCAGAGGCCAGGGATGCTGCTAAACGTCCTACAATGCACAGAATAATACCCAATAACAAAGAATTATCTAGCCCAAAGTATTACTACTGTCAAACTTAAGAAACTCTGCCTAACATGACAAATTTGTTCCTGCTTGCGAGTTTTTGTGCTAGGTATTCCTCTGCCTGTATCATTCTTCCTTCATACTTCCTCCTAGCTGGCTTTTGGTGGCATGCAGATTTCAACTCAAATGTCATATCCTTGGAGGAGATCATTCTACTTAGTGTGGGCCTTCCTCTTCCACATTCGATTACTCTTTATCAAATCTCTACTCTTCTAATTTTTTCATAGTACTTAGCCCCGTGAATTATGACTTGATAAAGATATTCATTTTTATGCATCATGCATTTAGCTTTTCTCAAAGCAGAGAATTTCCAAATGCATCTGAATCTTATATATGTCCTCTGTTTATTGCCTTTTCTGTGTAGAAAATCTTTCCAACACCAACAAAACTTGTTTCACTCGTTGAAAATGCAAAATCATTGTGCGGCAGTAATTAATTTTTTCTTTTCGGTTTTCACCTAATTAAATTTGTGCAAAGAATGAGGAAAGCGCTTTATCATCCATAAGAAAAGCAGGTTTCTCACACCTGACTTCAATCACTCTGAGTAACTACTTCATTAAGACTTAGGCAAGCCTAGTGACAGATCATTAATTTTCATGGATATAATCTGGGAAGCCAAATGTTTGTAGAAGGGGAGTCTGGCAAGAAGGACGTAAATGTATTAGCACTTATTAAAAATAAGCTGTAATTCTGTTTGCATGCTGCCTCTGTCATGTCATGGGTAAATTGCTTAAATGTAACCACCGTAAAGTTTACTTAGCATAATGTGACGAGGAGGGAAAGGTAGATAGTATCTTCCTTCTCTTAACAGTCTGGGTTTTTTTACATTCTTGAATTTACTTTTGTGTGTGGAAAGAAAGAAAATGAAACCAAAGCCAGGGACATTTATACTCTTTCTTGCTCTAATTTGACTCTCTACTGTTTTGAATGGGATGAAATGGAGGTGGTAGGTACCTGCACGACTGTATTCTGTCTATGGTAGAGAATGAAATTCACTCTATACCCACACCTACCTGATAAGTTTTAAACATTACTCACGTAATACTTCAAAGGGAGTCTTGAAAATCAGAAAAAAAGGTAAAAGTATTATAAATTCTACATTTCTCTGAACTAATCAAGTTTGAGGGAAGGATCTTGCTGTCTGAATTTTTCTCTTCTTTCTGAGGCATTGAAAACTTGAGAAACTAATACTACCTGTTAATGGACTAATCTGTTACTCTCACAAGACTATTCCATCAAATTAGATAATAATCTCACCAACTATCAAGTATTTCACAGACATTAGCTCAAAGTAATAGGAAGGAACTTTCCTTTCTTCAAGGCTGAAGTCTATTTTCTGTCTCTTTCCTCTCTGAGACTGGTATGTACCAATGCAGGCTCGACATTTTGTTACAAAGACCTTGCTTTATAACCTATATGTGTCCTGGAGGTAGAAAATGGATTAGGATGAAAATAAATTAGGTGGAAAGAGAAGAATTTTTAGCATCAAAACTACATCCAGATATTGGCTTTGCTACTTACTTGCCTTGGGCAATTTACGTTGCTTCTCTGAGCATCAGTTTTTTCTTCTGGGAAAAAAAATAAAAGGAACAATGATTAAATGAGAGTTTATGTAACATATTTGGCACATGAAAGATACTCAATAAACATAAATTCCTTTTCCTGTAACAATTGTCATAGTAGATTTTGAGGTTTACCTTGGTGCGAGTCTTATTTGTCCTTGGTTTTTGTTTTGTTTTGGATTAGGTTATCATAATTGTCATTATGTTTATAGTAATTTAAAGAGGGCTTTCTGGTCATTCCTAGAGGGTGTTTATTCTTTTTCTCAAGCTTTTAAAATTTTATCCAGAGACTAGATGCCTGGGTGCCCAGGTTTGCTAAATATCTTTGAGAGTAGCTACAATTATTTCTACTGCCAAGTAGAAATAAGTGACCTGAATATTTAAAACTAGGACTCTCAAAAATCTGGGCTGTATGGTGGTATTCATAAATTTATGTGGTAAAGAATATATTGGGTTTTTTATTATCTTTTTAATCATAACAATAGCAATTCATAGTGATCTCTCTATATGAATTTTCTGAGTAAATGAAAGAATGAAGAAATAACTTCCAGAAACAGAGTTGATAGCTTCCTATAGTTTCACCTTTATATCCCAAACAGTTTTGTCATGGTGAAGAAGGTTAGAAAGTGGGTAATAGAAAATAAGATAGTATGAATTAGAAGGAGGCCTCATAGATAGAATACTTGGAAGTCAAGAAATGTAGGTTCAAATATTGGCCCTGTCAACAGCCAAATGAACTTGGACAAGTTATTTGGCCTCTTTGAGCCCCACTTTCTTTATTTATATGATAGAATCATAAGTATAGTAAGTATTAAATGGGTCTTCATGATGACTGAATAAGATAATGTTAGAAGAGCACTCAGCACAGTGCATAGCACAGAGTGAGCAGACAGCAAATGTTAATAATAACAATAATTAGTATTTTTGGATTAAAGAAAATTTGCATTCATGAGAACAAATTTTTAGGTAGGACTCTACCTCGGTTAGATCCTCAGATTCTTCCTTTCCCTTGAAGCCACCAAGATAAATTTCCTTTGAGGAGGACATGCAAGAGTGACTCCTTGAAGTAGATCTGAAAGCTGTCCATGTAGCATGTCAATCTGGTGCTGGAAAGCTATAAGATCAGCCCATATTAGTGAAACTCCTTAGGTTTTGAAACAAAGAGCCTGCCTCCATGATAGTTAAGCTCTCCCAGTATGCTAATTTTACTTTCTTTCTTTCTTTTTTTTTTTTTGGTTCATGAACATGCTGAAATATTTATCTAAAATTTCTTCATGCAAATACTGTGGTACTGAGAAATAAGCTAACACAGTGAGATAAAGCTTTAAAATAAGTGGGGTAACTTCATCTGATGGCATTCAATTACAGAGTAAATTGTATTTGTGACTTCAGCACTCTAAACACGTTGTTAGCCTGAGTCACAAGTAAAAAAATCATATTGAGATTAATAAGTCTTCTCCTTCACTTTAATTTTCCTCCAGACACCCTAAAGATGTGACACCAAACTCAGACACTGGAAAAGAGAATTTCCTCACTCATTTTATTTATTCATTTTCCAATTTGCTGGACTCTTCTACCCAGCCTTCTCTCTTCCTTTGCATAAGCGTTGAATCTTTTTTTTTCCCTTTCAAAGAATTCTTGCAAGAGCAATCAAAGTGTGAACTGCTTTTGCAACATAGCATTGGTAAAGGGAAAACTTCCAACTATACTTTTGCCATATTATTCAATTCAACAAAGATTTTTAATTGAGCATCTTTTCTTCTGGGTTCTGGGCCAAGAACTCAGAGGCGAATGCAGTCATTCACACTCTAATAGAGGCTTGTTAATAGGTGTCTCTCATGGTACCATATTCTTACCCCTTGTGTTATTTCTTAGAGCTGTCATAACAAAGTACCACAGATTGGGAGGCTTTACAAATATAAATTCATTGTCTGTCAGTTCTGGAAGCTCAAAGTCTGACATCAAAGTATCCACTGGGCCATCATCCCTCCGAAGATGTTAGGGTAGGAGCTGTTCCAGGCCTTTCTCCTAGCTTCTAGTGGTTGCTTGGCTTGTGATAACATATCTCTAGTCTTCCCGTGGCACCCTCTCTGTGTGCATGTCTGTCTCTGTGTCCATATTTCCCCTTTAGAAAGGACACCAGTCATGTTGGATGAGGGCTAACCCTAATGACTTCACTTTAACTTGATTAGCTATATAAAGACCCCATCTCCAAAGAGGATCATTTTCTAAAGTGCTAGGATGCCAGTGAGTCTTTTTTGAAGGACACAATTCAACCCATAACACCTATGTCCCTTGCGGGCATTGCTAATCCATTATATAACTCTGTCTTCCTACCAAGGGTATGCTCTCAGAACACTTGCTTGCATTTGGTAGACATGTCATTTCTGGTCAGACAGAAGGATTTTTTTCTTGGGATTACATCTACCTGAGGTTTAGCAGGGTGAGGCTACATTATGGCTTGACGACTCTGTGGTTTCCTTCCATACAGCTGATGATGCTGTAACAGATCTGGATTCAACTCTATTCTCTACATGAACAAATGGCTTAATTTCACTGAGCTTCAGTTTCCATTGTTGATAAAGTGGGCATTAAAACCCATCTAAGAAAATTTTCATACAGATTAATTGGAATACCCCATGTGAAGGTATAGGCACTTGTTAGGCATTCACATAATACAAATACCATCCCCCTTCTATATTCAATAGTTACTCTTTTGGGGAAGAGGGGAATGAACTTTGGAAATAAAGTGTCTTATTCCTATTTTACAAATGGGAAAATTAAAAACCACAGACAGATAAATGACTTGCCCAGAAAAAAAGATCTAAATGCTTTCTCTGTTATATTTTTTTGGTTGAATATATTGAAAGAAATAATCCTTTTTTATTTGTTTCGCCAGTTAACAGAGCAAAATTTTAAGCACTAAAAATAGGATGATAAAAGAGATTCATATAGGATTTGTTTATAAAAGCTCAGCTGTTTAATAAGATGCTTATATGATAGTGCCCCAAACCCATCTTTGGGTTGACTGTTGCTTTCTTTTATGTGACAGATTTTTTTTTTTTTTTACTTTAGTAGTAATTTTTTTCTGGCAGGATTCGTCTACCACCTTTTGCTCATTAACACTATATATTATTCTTGACAGCTGGATAATTGTATATAAAATTTATGTATTTTTAAAAGTTCATCTCAACAAACATTTGTTATTAAAATGGTGATACTCATTAATTTTTCATCTCTAACATATGCTCTGACTTGACAACTACTTTGGGTGGCATAAATAGGATGTAAACACAAGACTATTCACACCCATTTGGGCTATGTTTTATAGATCCATGTTTTCTTGCTGCTAACCAGAAATAATATATGTGTGCCTTCATTTACAAAATTAGGAAAGTGGCATTTATCTTAAACCCCAAGCTGGTAAGAAAGCCGTATTTATAATCAACAGGGATCACATTTATCTTGCTTTGCTACACTGACCTACAAAAATATATATGTGTACACACACACACACACACTTTTGTGTCTTGTTAGCTGCCTATCCAAAATGAGACTTTTGGCCAAATAGAAATTCAACTCTTCTTGAGTCTCCAGATATGATTTGACTAAAATCAAGAAAGAAAGAATTCTGCCTCAGATTTTAATTTTTAAAACATCTTTAGAGCTTATGCTTTTAGAAAAGTTGATGGCAATTTGGAGAAAGAATGCACAGCTGTGTAGCCAACTGTGTTGTTGGTGTTGAATCTGAATGCCCCTTCAGGTTCCATCTGGGACTGACATTTAACTTGACCTTCTCAGGACAAGAGGTTAATTTCTGAAGTATTAGAATTATGGAGATTAATTTGTGAAGCTGCTTATAATTAAGATGCCTCTGGCTCTTGCATCTGGGCTGGAGACAGCAGACATTAATGATGATAATCCATTTTCCCCCAGGGATAACTGAGGTCTGCAATTTCAAGCTCAACCAATTTGTTTGTAGATTGTCTTCCTTTTTTCACTCTCCTGGGGAAGAAATTGGTGACCTCTATAAATACAATATTCCCTCTCACCTGAGATGGAAAAGTCAACCGAAGATCTTACTGAATTGTATAATGAATTCATTCCTTCTTCTTAGGTTAGCTATAATAATAATGACAAGGACTTATTGTAGACCCAGGCTGTATGCTAAGTCCATGACAT
This sequence comes from Pteropus medius, assembly GCF_902729225.1. Lineage (NCBI taxonomy): Eukaryota > Metazoa > Chordata > Mammalia > Chiroptera > Pteropodidae > Pteropus > Pteropus medius. The sequence continues at coordinate 4,178,667 of NW_024343578.1, forward strand.
AAATTGTTTCATTTAATCTTCCCGACAACCGTTTAAGATAGACACTATTACTATGTCTATTTTATAGATAACCAGGAAGATTACATAACATTTGCAGGATCACACAGTTGGTACACTGGCAAAGCCAAGACTTGAAGATTAGTCTAAAGTCTGTGTTTTCAGCCATTATTCCATCTTGTCTCCTGGAGAGGTTAGAAAATAATGATAGCATTCACTATGTAACAGGACTGTTGTAAGTATTTAATCTCACAACAACTCTATGTCATAAGTAAAAGTATTATCCTCCTTTCACAGAGCAGGAAAATGAAGTAGAGTGGGGGTCGAGTGACTTGACTGAGGTCAAGGAGCTAATAAGTGGTAGGCCAGGGGATTTGAACCCAGGCAGTCTGGTACCAGAGTCTATGTTCTTAACCCATCTACAATCATTCCTTTCTGAGGGAAAATTATTATTGAGTTTCTCTATAGAAAATAGATCGTGATGTTGCATGGAGGGAGAAATATAACTAGACTTTGTTAATTCTTACGGAGAAGGTCCTAGAAAAGGCTTTCTCACACTAGGCCAATGTCAGAAACAACTGAGGAGACTCATATTACAGAGATTTTCATTTAATTCTTTTGAGTTGGGACTTGGGCATCTGTTAGTTTTTAAGACTCCCCAGGTGATTCTAATAGGAAGCTGGAGTTGAGATTCACGCTTCTAGATAAGTAATTCAGCCACAAAAAGAATTGGTCCAATAGGAGAAGATAAAAAATTATGTACTTTTAGCTAATGGTAGCTGTCCTTTTAAGCAGTGATGAGTTGGGTCTCAATCAATGCTCACTGCCCACGCCCCTCACCACTCCCCATCCCTGAAAAAAAAAAATCTCTCCAAAACTGAACTAAACTTCAGAGTTGTTTAGAAGGTGTTGATGTTGATTTAATTAATTCACTTCCTAGAACCTTATTAATCTGGTTTAGTGCCTCTGACATGTAGATACAAAATTCCACCATTCCCATGACTTGAGATTGATTGCTTAACTAGACCACAAGTGACTATGAGAAGCCACAATTAACAGCTTGTCATTTGGACTGGCTTCAGAGTTTTTTAAAATTTCTTAGGACTTGCCCAGCCTCGCTGAGTTCTGTCAGTTTTATCAGAGTTGGATAGTCTGAGAAGCAGCTTTGTCTTGCTCTCTCTACATTTCCTTTCCTTCCCTTCCTCTGTCTCCTCTTCCTCCAAGGTTGTTTCATCTAAGAAGTTCAGCGGGAGGGGGTGGTAGTATAAAATAGAATGGAATCAATAACAGCTCTCTTGAATTTTTTTGTTTTGCATTGTGCACCAAAATACCTCATAGTTAAAAGAACACAGATTTTTTTTTTTTTTTTGTCTTCAAAGTCATACAACAGTTATGGGTTTTAGAATTGAAATTCTTGGGTTTTTCCACCTTAAGACATTCATATTATTTCTTAAAGTCTACTAAAGTCTCTTCTCTGCTTTGCTTATATAGTGTTCTTAATAGTTTGGTCATGTATGAAAAATTCCCATAATTCTGTAAAGTAGCTTTGATTATTTTAACTGGCGATGGAATGAATACAGGTATACCTGAGAGATATTGCAGGTTCAGTTCTAGACCACTGCAGTAAAACAAGTATTGCAATAAAACAAGTCATAATCTTTTTGCTGATGTAGGGTCTTGCCTTCAATTTGTAAAAAATGCAATATCTGTGAATCACAATAAAGTGAAGTGCTATAAAACAAGGTATGCCTGAATTAGCACTTTTGAAAAGTTAGAAGAGTTAGAAAAAACAAAAATAGTAGGTTAAAGTTAAAAGTGCTGATACTAAGTTATACCGATGAGACTAAAGAACAGAGAACATGTAATTTCCCTGAGTTTTTCATTTCTTATGTTATAAGCCTTCTGTCATGGCAAGATTAACACACATACATGCACACACAAATCCACTGACACTCATCATAATCATACTTCTGAAAACCAGTGACAGAAATTCTCAAAGACAGAAGAAGAGATATGTACAGAGGAAGAAAATTAAGAATGACTGTAGAGTTCTCTGAGAAATTATGTAAATCAGAAGACAAAGAGAACAAAATTTTTAAGGTAATGAAAGTAAAACAAAAACTGTCAACCTACAATTCTATAACCAGAAAAATATATTTAAAATATGAAGGCAGAGGAAAGATTTGTCATATTGGATAAAAAAAGCAAGAGATGACTATATTCTGTATATGAGAAACCCATTTTAAATATAAATACACAAATATATAAAAAGTAAAAGAATAAAAATGATATCCTATGGAAAAACTAATCATAAAAAGTGGAGTGACAATATTAATATTATGCAAGTAGACTTTAGAACAAGGAATATTCCCAAGGATAAAGAGGACATTTATTAATGACAAAGGGTCAATTCTTTAAGAAGACCCCAAATCTGAAAAGTATATGTACATAATAACAACATCAAAATACATTAAGTTAAAACAGAAATGAAAGTAGAAAAATCATAATTATAAATGGAAATTTCAAATTTCTTTTCTCTAATAAGATATGTAGAGTAAAAATCAATAAAGATATTGAAGATTTCATCAACATTATAAATCAAGTTGACCAAATAGATATTTATAGAGCATTCCACCCAACAAAAGCAGAGTACATTCTTTTAAAGTACACATGAAATATTCACCAATATAATCATACCCTGAGCCATAAAACAACTCAATACATTTAAGAATTGAAATTATGTAGAATATTTTCTCTTTCCAAAAAAGAATTAAATTAAAAATTACCAACCAAAAATATCTGGAGTATCTTCAAACATTTGGAAATTGAACACACACTTTTAAGTAACCTACAGGTCAATGAAGAATAACAAAAAATAAAATTTTTTAAAATTAAATAAAAATGGAAATGAAATACCTAAATTTGTGGGGGTGCATCCAAATCAGTGCTTAGAGGTATATTTATAGCTTTAAATTATATTAGAATAGAAGATTTCAAATAATAATTTTAGTTTCCATCTTAAGAAGCCAGAAAAAGATTTAGTTAAACTCAAAGTAGAAGGAAGCAAATAAAGATAGAGAAAAAATCATTGAAATAGAAAATAGACCAATAGAGAAAATAAAAAAAACTAAAATCTTGTTTTTTGAAAAGATCAATAAAATAGAAAACAAACCTCTAGCCAGAGTGATCAAGAAACAAGAAAGTATAAATTGCCAGATCAGAAATGAACATGGGATGTTGGCACACATTCTACAGACTATAAAAGCATAATGAAGAAATACCACAACCAATTGTATGTCAATAAATTTAATAACTTAGGTGAAATACATAAAGTTTTTGAGATACATACATACATATTACATATATATCTCAAAGCTGACCCCAGAAGAAATAGGTAGAATAGCCCTGTGTCAATTAAATTTGATTTGTAATTTTAATGCTTCTCTTATTAAATGCAATGTGATATCTTGGATCTTTAGACAGAAAAAGGATGTTAATAGAAAAACTAGTGAAATATGAATAGTTTATAATTTAGTTACTAGTAATATGCCAGTGTTAATTTTTTAGTATTTACAAATGTACCATGGTTATGTCATATGTTAACATTAGGGCAGTGGCTCTCTACCAGGAGTAATTTTGTTCCCTTTGGGACATTAGGCAATGTCTGGAAATATTTTTGGCTGTCACAGCTGGGAGGATGGAGCTACCAACATCTAGTGGATAGAAGCTAAGCATAGTAGTTAACATCCTACAATTCCCGGGATAGCCCCCACACCAAAGAATATTCTGGCTTGAAATACTAATTGTGCCAAGGTGGAAAAATCCCACATGTGGAAAAATTAAGTGAAGGATAAATGGGCACCCAGTATTATCTTGGCAGCTTTTTTGTAAATCTAAAATTATTTTAAAATAAAAAATTTATTTAAAAGTGCTTCCCATAAAGGAAACTTTAGGTTCAACTTGCTTTACTGATTAATTTTATAAAACATTTAAGGAGCAGATAATACCAATTCTATATAAGTTCTTTCAAAACCTGTAGGCAGAGGGAATATTTCTACTCATTTTATGAGGAAAGCATGAACCTCTCACCGTTCCTCTCTATTTACTCCTCTTTTTCCCATCCTGCAATTTCTTTTGTTTTCTTGTCTTCCTCTAAATTCGTGACCATTTAGTTTCACAGCAAGGAATATCCCAATATAATCACAGAAAAATGAAGACGATCAGTGGGTTTCCTCTCAATCACTCCTTTCCCACTCATTTCATTCCTCTAAGTACCTACTTAGGCATCTCTGCCTCACTAATGGGATCTTGGACCTGGCATATGGAGAATGGGTTGGGGGCTAGTGGTATGGTTGTATGTAGATATCTCTGGTCATGCACAACCAGGCAAATGTACAGGGGCAAGCACAATCACTGTTCAACAAGGGCATTAGCTCTGAGCAGGATATCATGTGGAACCATGAATTTCTTCTCCATGCTTGGCTTCCTCAGCAACCAGACATAGAGAAATTATATTGTAGAGAAATAGAATTATTCAGTATACAACTTTGTAAACAACATAATTATATAGCTGTCAATGTGTCTGTTGCCCCTGGAAAATTTCCTGAATGTTTTTGGAAGTCATGAATTTTTGATAGCCTCCTTCACCCACTCATCCACCAACCCACCCACCACAAGAAAAAACTATGGTGTAGATCAAGCAATCACATATAAATATTTCTTCTGCATAAACTCACCCATCAGAAACACAGAGCAGTGAAAGTTTTGGCATCTTTACTAACCTAAAAACTAGCAGTTTTCTTTGAGGACTTTAAAGGAGCATGGGTTAATGGGAGTATTTCATTATCTGGTGAAACCTTGGCATGCTTGGGGACCAATTAGGGAACCCTTGAAGTCATCCCTTTCACAACTTAACAATAACTTCAATTACAGCAATTTAGAAAATTGCTTGCTTTAGATATCTGCTCCCTAAGTTTTTATGAAATGTTTTGCTTCATTTCATTAAAAGTCTGCATTTCACAGAAACATACATTTAATAGGAATGTAATATAAACACATTCACAAAGTGTGGCTCAATGCAATGGCTTAGCCCAATCCCTGTAATTGTCTGCTATTCTCATTACACTTTGCTACAGTTGTTGGTTTTAGTCTCTAAAAGAGTACTCTAAGTCCAACCCAACTCATTCTGTGCTCCCTTCTTGTAGGACTTTGAGAAGTTAAAGTTTTGTTTGAAAGGAATGTTGATATTTGCAAACCATCCAAAGCAGTACTCCCTGTCCCCAACTCTAGAGAAAACATAAGCTTATTCTTATGGTAGAATATAGTCCTGGGTTTGTCAAATTTGAGAAATATTGCACAAGATCAGATAGAGATTGGGAAGACAGGCAAAAATATATGCTAATGAAAATGTATGAAAGGAAGGGTTATAAGATAGAAAATTATAAAAACATTATTTAAAGTAGAAACTCAAGAAGATTCTAAAAATGTTAGATGAAAAAACAGATGTACTTAATTAATTTGGATCCACTCGCCAAGAGTGTCTGTGCTCTTTAGGGACATGACAAATGTATATATGAAAAAATATGCCAGTGCTCAGTTGTAAAGTACAGACAGTAAAAGGTGGAGGTAATATTTCACTTACTAAGTGAGAATGGTTTTTGGGGTAACTAGATGAGTGGCTTCTCTAATTCAGCCAAAGATCACTAAATAGGGAATAAATGGAGCACCAATTGGTAGAGGAATGCTGCCGCTGGCAGAGAGTAGGCTTGTAGATATTTGGGATTTATAAAGGCATTGGTGAGGGCTGAGAAAGAGTCTTTACATAAATGTTTATGAGAATTTTCAGAATGGTTCATTCTTCCATTTTTAAATTTGTGCTGATGAGTTATTTTTCTCATGAATGAAACTATTTGTCTAAAGATTGAGATGCAACCTAAAGCCATTGATTATCTAGAGGAAATGCATTTTGAATTGTGTACCAAAGAGAGGATGATTTTGCACATTCTCTTGGGGAATCTTCGCTTTCATTTATGGGGAATTTGGATCAAGTTAGGTACACTGTGTGACCATGAAACAGTATTTGATCAGTGAAAAGTAAGTTCATCCCTTTGCACATTATCATCTAAACTCGTAATTACAGGGGTCCCTGATTATAAGAGATAATAAATATATTGAATGATTTGGTGAATGTGACAGTAGAAGATGAGGAGAAATACATCTGAAGAAAATCTTTCTTTATCATTGGGAAACCATATTTTTTGTAGCCTAAACAGTCGTCTAAAATTACTTTCAGATTTAAGAATTAGATGAAGTACAAACACTTCTATACATTTTTTCCAGACTGATTTGAATACAAACTGTGCTCGCTGCTGGAGACCTTGTTGGACCCACCTGCATTTTCTCACAACCCTTTCCCAGCCTCTGCACATTCAGCAGTCTAAAGCAAACAACTGTGACCTTCTTCAGAGGATGGTTCTTGGGTATTGAAGCCTTCTTTCCCCTTAGGGAGAGTCAGAGATGCTTGATCATTCACCATCTTCCTCCCCCAGGCTACCCATGGCTGAATGACTTTCTGATATATTAACACAAAAACCCAGCTCCGTGGACACTGGAGAGACAAGTACTGAGGTGTAAATTAGCACTCTAGAGCTCCAGCAGAATCAAGCTAAGTCTACATTTTTACCTGAAGTCATACTCTTCTTGGCTGCTGTTCTTTTTTGATCTTCATTTTGCCATCCCCTTACTGATTTCTTCTGAGAGCATTTTAACAGATCATTATACTCTAATCATTGGCTCAAGTTCTACTTCTGGAAAAACTTGTTTCTAAGAAACCCCTACATTATAAATGGAAATCATGGTGGATTCACATAGGGATTCTTCTTTTACAGTAACAAACAGGTTTGGTAAAGAGGTTGGAACTATCTCCTGCTCCAATATCCTGCAGCCACTAGCCCTATTTGTGGCTCATAAAACCCAGCAGTGAATTTGCATAATGGACTTTAACAGATTCCCTATCATCCTGCTTATCTGTCAAGAAGATATTGTAGTATCTATTTTAAAAAGATTCAAATAGAATTTTTTCCCACTAAAGCACTGCAGTCAAGTCAACAACATGCATTTTTAAGAATTCCATAATATATGTACATCATACCCAACTCTGATGAATTCAATAAGTATCTCATACAATATTATATCTACTCACTCTAGGGATTCTTAATGTGCACTTTATGGGAATTTAAATCATTTTTCTTCTATAATAAAAATGAAAGCAACAGTAATAGCACATATAAAATGTGTACAGTGAAATGGTGTCTGGATTTTATACAAACATGAGTTTGAAAAATATGAGAATTGACAGTTCAAATAAAAATTCACTTTGATCATGGCTGTCTTGGAGCATGAATTTGCCTGTGAGGCTCTAAAGTTAGTTATTTACCTTTGTGTTGAATAGAAGTAAAGAGATTACAGAAGCATCATAATTAGGACTCTTAATATTTAGAATAAGGTTTAAGATTATTTAAGTCATTGAAATCAAAATGGTAAGTTTACCTTGCTATCATTAATACAGATACTAAATTATTGAGATAGATGTAATAAAAGTTTTTGATCCTTTGAATGTGGCAAGAGCTTCTGATTCAACTGATATCAGTTGAGATTTATTTTCCAGGTCCCATGGTAGTCACTTTGGTGTTTGTCTTATTTATTCTTAATTACAGCCTACGTGATTGATATTTTCTCCATTTTTCAGGAAACAGGTTTGAATTGGTAAATTGCTCCAAATCATATAGCAAAAACTAGCAAAGATGTGATTCTAATCTGGGTCTGTGAGATCCTGTTTCTGTTCTGTTTCCAGTCTTTTCAATTGCTTAAAAAATGGAAAATATCTTCTTCGCACCTGGTTTGAGAAAGACAGTGCTTCTAAACAGTTAAATTGGCCATGATTATTTTAAGCCAGATGTATTCTGGACAATTTATGTTGATATTTAGATATTTATCATTTGGCATTTTTATGCCAGGATACAGGGAGAAAGCTTCTGCTCCAGTTTCCTTTCTTTGAATAATACTTGGTAGAGAAAATAAATCACAGGGTAGAAGGTATTCATGTGAAACATTCTACTACTTATTTGTGGGAGAAGGAAACAATACATATCAGCCACTAACAAGCATCAGATTTCTTTCTCCATCTTTATGCTGGTTTTATATCACTCAGGGAAGAAAAGTGCTAGCCTTTGATTTATGTGCACTGACAATGAAATGTCCATGATGATTAATTATACTGCTCTGAGATTTTGCTGTGGTGCTTACCTCTGTAGCCCCAAATTTGAAGCAAATAAATGTCTAAGGCTTGCCATAGAATGACAGTTAAATTTACTTTCTTTTAACCAAGTGATACACAGTTTGTATTGGTTGGAGTATTTTAAAGATTAATTTTTAATCTCTATTTCTATTTTTTAAGGAGATAAGGGTTTCTAACTGTAGAACAAGCATATGCAACTTTAAATTTTTTATGGGTATCTCTCACATATGAAGGATGGGAACTTAAAGGGATTTAGAAAAGTATGTTGCAAGACTCAAAAATGTTTAGGCTCTGTAATTTCATTTCTGTGAGTCTATTCTAAACAATGAGACACAGAAAAGAATATAAATAGAAAAGTGATCATTTAAGTATTACATTACAAGGGCAAAGTAGAATATTCAAATACCCAACTGTAAGGGATAAATAAGTAAATCATGACATAACTGTGTGATAGAATTTTATACATGTAATAAAAATGATCATGTTTACATGAGTTTTAAGTGTTTAAGAATTATGATATAATGCTAAGTATAAAATTCATGATGTAAAATTGCTAATACATTATTCTCGGAAAAACAATTCATATAAAAAGAGGGAATATGTTAATACAAGATATCTTCTATTTTGGGGAAGTGGAACTATATATAGTTTTTCTTTCAGAATTTCTCTCATTCTGAATTTTCAACAATGTGTACATATTTTAACAATAAACATACATAAAAATGTAGAGGGAGTGACATCAGAGGCATGGTGAAGTGAGAGACGTCCCCGGATCTCTCCTCTTGAAACAACAACAAACTCAACATCTAAAATTCAACAAAAGACACTCAAACTACACACCAGCATGTCTGAGATTGGGATCCGCGCATAGGAGCTACCACAGGTCAGAACTCCAGGTGTTGGGCGGTAAACTGGGAGAAAAAAAAGAGGCTGCCTCTCGCAGCCGGAGCACCCTATAGGAAGAGCAGGGATAGAAGAAGATGCAGCAAGTTCCCTGAACAGCCCTGCCTGGGAGAGCTGTGAGCTCCATGCGGCCAGCAGCAGTTCCCAGTCATTAGGGCAGAAAGCAGAGAAGTAGGGAGGCAGAGAAGTGGGGATGGCAGAGAAACAACAGTTGACTTTTACCACCATGGTTGCAAAACAGAGGCTGAGATGCAGCCCCCATCCCTCAGTGCAGAGGGACCCTCCCCCTACACCCCGCAAGACCAAACACCGCAGAGCCTCTGGAGAATCTGAGCAAACATTACCAAAACTGTCCCTAACACTGACAGGGACTGAGACTGAGGGTAGCGAGATTGATTAAACATCTATTATAAGAAAAAATGACATTATTAAAGCTTTATATTAAACTGGGATCCAAGAGGCTTAGACTCAACCTACTGGAAACCAAAATAAAAATGCCTTATTTGCAACAGGCTAGAGAGACCTTTATATAATAAATCTTCTTTATGGAAAAAAAGCAGAATATACTTCCATTAATGCCCAGGTGGAGAAATAGTCTATTAAACACCATGAACAACTAAAGTGACAAGGCATCTCAGAAAAAAAGGGAAAAATCTCCAGAAAGTAAGCTTACAGATATAGAAATATGTGACTTAAATGACAGAGAATTGAGGATGGTACTTCTGAAAAAACTCAGTGATATTCAAAATGAATCATATCAAAAATTTCAGGAACTGAAAAAACTAGATGAACAGAATGAGTTCTTCAGCAAGGAGACTGAAATTCTCAAAAAGAACCAAACAGAACTTCTGGAGAAAAATGAAATAGCAATCTTGGGAAATAGAGTTGACCAAATGGAGGAAAGGATCAGTGATACTGAAGACAGAAATCTAGAAATAAATCAGAAGGAAGAAGAGAGAAACTGAAGAATGAAAAATAATGAAAGAGAAATACAAGAAATAGCTGACACCATCAGGAGAGGAAACATAAGAATAATGGGCATTGTTGAAGGTGAGGAAAAGCATTTTCAGACAAATAGTTGACGAGAATTTTCCAAATCTAAGGAATGAGCTGGAGCTTAGACTTCAAGAAGTCAACTGAACACTCAATTATCTCAACTCCAAAAGGCCATCACCAAGACATATTGTATCAAAATTATCAAAAATCAATGACAAAGAATTCTCAGGGCAGCCAGGGAGAAGAAAACGGTAACTTACAAAGGAAAACACATTAGATTATCATCGAACTCCTCAGTGCAGACTTTGCAAGCCAGAAAAGAGAGGAATCAAATATTCAAAATCATAAGTGAAAGGAACTACCAGCCTAGAATAATGTATCCAGCTAAGTTCTCCTTTAGACATGAAGGAGAAATTAAGACCTTTCCAGACATACAAAAACTAAGGGAGTTCTCCACTACGAGGCTTGCACTATAGGAAATACTGAAAGGGGTCAGCTCACTTAAAATGACAAAAAAAATAAAAAAAATATATATATACACACATATATATACATATATATATACATATTTATATATATTTATAGTAAGGTGACTATCAGGCAAATAGAAGCAGAGGAGTGTAACCCATACTAAGAACAGAGCATTATAAGCTTAAATAATAAAAAGAGAATTGCTATAGCAAGATAGTAATGAACATTCAGCATACATAGGGACAAATTGAGACAACAGTGACTGAAGGGGAGAATTCAAAGATCCAAATTCCCAAAGGAGAATGGAGATAAGGCAAGCACAGAAGAAAATGGATAACTATATATATATATAACTATCCTTTACATATTCATAATGGTAATCACACACCAAAGATTCAGAACTGAAGTATATAACATAAAACAATAAGAACCAGGGGGAACATCCACAAAAGCCAACCAAAATAAAGAAAACAGAAACACAAGGACAAGGAGCTACCAGAAAGCAAAAGATAAAATGGCTATAAGAAGACCTCATATTTCAATAATCACCTTAAATGTAAATGGACTGAACTCACCAATAAAAAGACACAGAGTTGCAGAATGGATCAGAAAACCAAACCCAACCATGTGCTGCCTCCAGGAGACACATTTCAGCTCCAAAGACAAAGGGGGACTCAAAGTGAAAGGGTGGAAAATGATATTTCAAGTAAATGGCATTCAGAGAAAAGCAGGAGTAGTGGTACTAATATTGGATGAACTAGACTTCAAAATAAAAAAGGTGAAGAAAGATATGAGGGACACTTCATAATGGTAAAGGGAATCATGCACCAAGAAGATATAACACTTCTTAATATCTATGCTCCCAATCAGGGAGCCCCAAAATATATAAAGCAATTACTAACAGAACTAAAGGGAGAAACAGACCAAAACATTATCATAGTAGGGGACCTAAATACCCCACTGTTGGATGTGGACAGATCATCCAAACAGAAAATCAATAAGGAAATAACATCCTTAAGTAACAGATTAGACCAACTGGATATCATTGACATTTACAGAGTCTTCCATCCCAAAACAGCTGCTTATACATTCTTCTCTAGTGCACATGGAACATTCTCAAGAATTGACCACATACTGGGACACAGAGATAGCCTCAACAAATATAATAGGGTTGGAATCATACCAACCATAGTCTTGATCATAATGCTTTGAAACTAGAGACCAACTGTAAAAAGAAATCATGAAGAACCACAAATACATGGAGATTAAATAATTTGCTACTGAAGAATAACTGGATCAGAGTAGAAATAAAAAGAGAGATCAAGCGATACATAGCAATGAATTATAATGATATCACATATCAAATCTTTTGGGACACAGCAAAAGCAGTCATAACAGAAAAGTTCATATCATTACAGGTCTATCTCCAAAAACAAGAACAAGCCCAAATAAACAACTTAACATTTCATCTTACAAAACTAGAAAAGGAAGAACAAATGAAGCCTAAAGTCAGCAGAAGGAAAGAAATAATCAAAATCAGAGCAGAAATAAATAAAATTAAAACAAACAAACAAAAAATAATAGAAAAAATAAATTAACAAAGAGCTTATTCTTTGAGAAGTTTAGTAAAATAGACAAACCCCTGGCTAGACTCACTAAAGAAAAAAGAGAAAAGACACAAATACACCAAATCAGGAGTGAAAGAGGGGAAATTATGACTGACATCACAGAAATACAAAAGATCATACAAGAATACTATGAAAAAGTATATAACACCAAATTTAATAACCTAGAAGAAATGAACCAGTACTTACAAAAATACAACCTTCCTAGACTGAATAAAAAATAACTGGAAAATCTAGATAGACCAATCTGCAGTATAGAAATTGAAACAATCATCAAAAATATACCAAAAAGTAAAAGTCCAGGACCAGATGGCTTCACCAGTGAATTTACCAAACATTCAAAGAAGGTTTAATACCTATTCTCAAATTCTTCCAAAAAATCAAAGAGGAGGCAATACCTCCCAACTCATTTTATGAGGCCAATATTACTCTGATACAAAAACCTGGTAAAGATAACACAAAAAGAGAAAACTACAGACCAATATCTCTCATGAACACAGATGCAAAAATCCGAAATAAGATACTGGTGAACCGAATACAGCAACATATTAAGAAGATTATACACCACGATCAAGTGGGCTTCATCCCAGAAGTACAGAAATGGTTCAATATATGCAAATTGATTCATAAACAAATTAAAAAAATAAGAATCATATCATTATATCAATAGATGCAGAACAAGCCTTTGACAAGATACAGCATCCATTTATAATCAAAACACTTAACAAAATCGGTACAGAAGGAAAGTAACTGAACATAATGAAGGCCATCTATGACAAACCCTCAGCCAACATTATACTTAATGGTGAAAAACTAAAAACCTTCCCTCTAAGATAAGGAACAAGGCAAAGCTGTCCACTATTGCCACTGTTATTCAATGTAACATTGGAAGTCCTAGCGAGTGCAATCAGGCAAGAGAAAGATATAAAAGGCATCCAAATAGGAAATGAAGAAGTCAAACTGTCACTATTTGTGGATGACATGGTTCTCTATTCATATACTCTAATAATGAAGTGTCAGAAAAAGAATTGGAAAAAGTAATTCCTTTTGCAATTGCAACAAAAAGAATAAAATACCTAGGAATAAATCTAACAGAACATGTGAAGGACCTATATGATGAAAACTATAAGAACCTATTAAAAGAAATCGAAGATACAAAGAAATGGACAGATATTCCATGTTCTTGGATTGGAAGAATGAACATAGTTAAAATGACCGTATTATCTAAAGCATTATACAGATTTAATGCAATCCTCATCAAAATCCCATTGGCATTTTTTAAAGAAATAGAACAACAACCCATCTGATTTCTATGGAAGCACAAAAGACCCCAAATTGCCAAAGCCATCCTGAGAAAAAAGAACAAGGCTGGAGGCATCACTCTCCCCAACTTCAAATTATACTACAAAGCGACAGTAATCAAAATGGCATGGTATTGGCAGCAAAACAGGCACACAGACCAGTGGAACAGAATCGAGAGTCCAGAAGTAAACCCATATTTATATGGGCAAATAATTTTCGACAAAAGACCCAAAAACATACAGTGGAGAAAGGAAAGCCTCTTCAATAAATGGTGCTGGGAAACTGGAAAGCCACCTGCAAAAGAATGAAACTAGACTGTTGTCTATATCACCACACACCAAAATTAATTCAAAATGGATTCAGGACCTGAACATAAGACCTGCAACAATAAAATGCATAGAAGAAAACATAGGAACCAAACTCAAGGACCTTCATCTTCAAGAGGGTTTATGAATTTGACCTCAAAGGCAAGGAAATTAAAAACAAAAATAAATGAACAGGACAACATGAAACTAAAGCTTCTGTTCAGCAAAAGAAATCGTCAACAAGGTAAAGAGTTAACCATCCGAATGGGAAAATATATTTGCAAGCAACACTTTCGATAAGGGTCTAATATCCAAAATATACAAAGAACTCATACAACTCAATAACAAAAAAACAAATGATCCAATCAAAAAATGGGCAGAGGATCAGAACAGACACTTCTCCCTAGAGGACATACAAATGGCCAACAAATATATGAAAAGATGCTCAACATCACTAGCTATTAGGGAAATGCAAATCAAAACCACAATGAGATACCATCTCATACCTGTCAGAATAGCTATAATCAATAGGACAAGAAATAACAAATGTTGGAGAGGGTGCAGAGAAAAAGGAACCCTCAAACACTGCTGGTGGAACTGCAGATTGGTACAATCACTATGGAAAACAGTATGGAGGTTCCTCAAAAAACTAAGAATTGATCTACCATATGATCCGACAATCCCTCTACTGAGTATTTACCTCAAAGACTTAAAAACTCATATCCAGAAAGATATTTGCACACCAATGTTCATAGATGCATTATCACAGTGGCCAGGACATGGAAGCAACCAGTGTCCTATAATAGATGATTGTCTAAAGAAGCTGTGGTACCTCTATACAATGGAATATTACTCAGACATAAGAAGAGATGAAATACTGAAGTACTGGATTTGCAACAACATGGATGGACCTCGAGATAATCATGCTAAGTGAAATAAGCCAGACAGAAAAATTTGAATATCACATGATATCACTTATATGTGGGATATAAACCTAAAAGCAACAAATGAACAGGACAAACAAACAGAGACTCATGGGCATAGACAATAGACTATTGGTTACCAGAGGGTAGAGGGAAGTGGGGAAGGTTGACAAGGTAAAGACGGTCAAATATGTGATGACAAAAAGAAATCTAACTATGGGAGGTGAACACACAGTGTAAATATATATATGCCTTACTGTTAAAGTGTACAGCTGAAACTTACTGGATTTCGTTAACCAATGTCACCCTAAAAAATGTTGAGGAAAGGTTAGAGTGTTTTTATTCTTTAAATTTTTGTATTTTTATTTTTTTTCAATTATAGTTGGCATACAATATTATATTTGTTTCAGATGTGCAACACAGTGATCAGACATTTATATAGTTAGGAAGTGATCACTTCGAAAATTCCAGTACCCAAGTGACACCATGCATAGTTATTACAATACTACTGACTATATTCCCCATGCTATTCTCTATATCTCCATGACTGCTTTGTAACTACCAATTTATCCCCTCCCCTACTTCTCCCATCCCCTATCTTCCAGTCTGACAACATCAAAATGCTCTGTATGTCTATGAGCTTGTTTTTGTTGTTTGATGTCCTATTCTCTAGATTCCACATATGATATTTGTCTTTCTCTGTCTGACTTACTTCACTCAGCACAATACTCTCTAGGTCCATCTTGTCATGCAGATGGTAAGATTTTGTTCTTTTTTATGGTTGAGTAATATTCCATTGTGTGTATATATGTATGTATATGTGTGTACATACCCACACACATACCACCTCCTCTTTATCCATTTATCCATTGATGGACACCCAGGATGACTCCCATATTTTGGCTACTGTATATAATGTCGCAGTGAACATATGGATTCACATGTTCCTTCAAAGCAGTATTTTGAATTTCTTCAGATAAATACCCAAAAGTGGGATGACTGGGTCCTTCTTCATCTTTTGTTTTATAGTCTATTTTGTCTGGTATAATTATTGTTACCCCAGCCTTTTTGTTTGTTTATTTCCATTTTCATGGTGTTGTTTCCATTTTCATGAAACATCTTTTTCATACCTTTTCTTTCAGTCTGTGTGTGTCTTTCAATCTGCAGCTAGTCTCTTATAGGCAGCATATGTAAGGGTCTTGTTGTCTTATCCATTCAGTCACCCTATCTTTCGATAGTAGCATTTAATCCATTTACATGCTAGATATGTAATTATTGCCATTTTATTCATTTTTTTTATTTTCTCCCCTTTTTTCTTCTTAAAGAAGTCCCTCTAACATTTCCTGTAATACTGGCTTGGTGATGATGAATTCCCTTAGCTTTTTCTGTTTGGGAAGCTCTTTATTTGTCCTTTGATTCTAAATGATAGCTTTGCTGGGTGGAGTAATTGATTGTAATTCTTGCTTTTTAGAAAAATCATTTTGAATATCACTTTGAATATTACAGGCCAATCCTCTCTGGCCTGCAAAGTTTCTATTGAGAAATCAGCTGACAGTCTGATGGGAGCTCACTTAAAAGGAACAAGAGAAAAAGCAGTTAGTTATCTACAAGTGAGCTCCATCAGTTTCTCGAAGGACAGATAAAGAGCTTCCCAAAGGTGTGGGCCTGTCTGGGTTTATATTGTTTATATTGTTTGGAATCACTGTGCTTCCTGGGCTTGTATGTCTATTTCCTTCACTGGGTTAGGGAAGTTTTCGGTAATTTTTTCTTGAAATACATTTTCAGTTTCTTGTTCTCTCTTCCATCTGGTACCCCTATAATGCAAATATTGGTATGCTTGATGTAGCCCCAGAGGCCTCTTAAACTATCCTCATTTTTGTGGAGGGGGTGTTCTTCTTTTTGTTACTGTTCTGATTAGTTGTTCTCTGCTACCTTATCCTCTAAATCGCTGATTCGATCCTCTGCTTCATCTAATCTACTGTTAATTCCTCCTAAGGTATTCTTCATTTCAACTATTGTATTCTTCATTTCTGACTGGTTCTTTTTTATGTCTTAGATCTCTATTTTTTATATGTTCTATCTCTTTGTTAAAGTTCTTACACATTTCATCTAGTCTTCCCATAAGTTTATTGAGCATTCTTATAACAAGTATTTTAACTCTGCATTTGGTAGATTGCTTGTCTTCATTTTGTTTAGTTCTTTTTCTGAAGCTATGTTCTGTTCTTTCATTTGGGGCATATTTCTTTGTTTTCCCATTTTGGCTGCCTGTTTGTGTTTGTTTCTATTTATTAGGTAAGGCTGCTATGTCTCCCGGCCTTACTAAAGTGGCCTTATATAGTAGGTGTGCTGTGGGTTCCAATGGCATAGTCTTCTCTGGTCACCTGAGACAGGTGTTTCAGGTATGTCTCTTGTAGGGTTGTGGGAGCCCACCTGCTATAGTTGAACCTTGGCGTCTGTTTGCTCATCAATAGGAGGGATTGACCCTAAGGCTAATTGGTTGTGATGGGCCATGACTAGTGGAGAAGTCTTTGTGAAGGGGCTAACCCTACAGAGTAGGATTTGCTTTAGCAGGGCTCTGGTGCCTGTCCTGTCTGCCCTTTGGGTGTGTTGTCCATAGATGCAACCCCAGGTGGTGCTCCAGCTCAGACCAGGATCCCATCCAGGATACTACATTACATTTAGTCCTTATGTCTCCTTAGGTTCCTTGGTTTTAACAGTTTCTTAGACTTGCCTTGTTCATGATGACTTTGACAGTTTGAGGAGTACTGGTCACTTTGTAGAATACTTTGTAGAATTTCTCTCTGTAGGAATTTGCATGATGCTTTTCTCATGATTAGACTATTATGTGTTTTGGAAAAGAAAACTATAGAGGTAAAGAGCCATTTTCATTTTATCAAGAGTGCATACAATCAACATAACTGTAGAGGCTGATCTTGATCATTTGGATGAGATAGTGCTTGACATGTTTCTCCACTGTACAGTTACTCCTTTTTTCTCTCTTTCTGTACTATGTTTTTTGATAGGGAATCATTATGCACAGTCCTCACTTAAAGAGATACTTCTTGAGAGTGGAGTATCTACATAAACTATCTGAAATCCGCATGGGAGAGTTTTCTCTTCTCCCATTTGTTCGTTTATTCCATCATTTATTTATTATCAGTAAGGACTCATGGATATTTATTTTATACTTTGGGTTATAATACAGTACTTCTCTATTTTTATTCTTCAAATTGTTACAGCTTTGGCCATTGGGAACTCTTTTGGTTGCTCATGTTTTCCTTTGACATACCCCACTATTGTGGGTTTTTTTGGTCCCCAATATTTCTTTCTTGTATATTTCCCATTTCAGTTATAGAATCAGGTATTTCCCCCAAGGAAGCCTGATTCCTTTTATTGGAGAATAATATTAGAAACAAAATACTGAATGCTAGTTGTGCTTATTGCATTAGATATCATTGCTTCTGGATCTTCTCAGCTGACAGAGCAAGAAAATAAATAAGTATATACTAACTCATGTATATACACATATCTATAAATATTTCTGTACCTATATATTAAGCTAAATATGAATTCATACTGATGTCTCCAACTATAATCCGTCACCATATGGGTCATTCTAGCCTCCTCTCCTTCTAATGTATAAACTCACATCCCAACAGTGAGAAACTTCATTCTCACCATTGAGCATCCATTTGCTTAACTGTTCAATTTCATTATACATGTCTAGTAATAGAAGAATTTTTAATGCATCCTCTCCCTCCCTGGAAACAACTTTATCAGCTAGTGTACGGTGCTTTTGCAGTTTTTTTGCCTTTAGTTTTATAGATTTCACTCATTTTCAAAGTTTTTTTTTGCCTTTAGTTTTATAGATTTCACTCATTAGGTCATTAGCTTATTTCCTGCTCCTCTTTAGTGTGGTTGTTTCATACAAATGTAATTCAATTAGATTGTTTTGTCATATTCTGCATTCCATACTGAAATTTCCTTGTGACCACATAAATGGTTAAAAATATGTATTATACATTAAGTTTTACCCTTTGTTCTGTGAAGTTCCATAGATTTTGACAAACTCATAGTACCATGTCTCCACAATTACAGAATTATGCAGAATAGTTTCACCACCCTAAAAAATTTCCTGTACCTCATCATTTTTAACCCTCTTCTCCTTCTCCTGTACCCTGGCAACCACTGATCTTTTACTGTCACTACAGTTTTGCCTTTTTCAACATGTCACATAATTGAAATCATATAGCATATAGCCTTTTTTAGATTACTTTTTTTTAATTTAGAAATATGGATTTAAGATTCAGCTATTTATTTTCTTATCTTGATTGCTTATTTCTTTTGATTACTGAATCCTATTCCATTGTGGGGATATACCGTTCCACAGTTGCTTCACCTATTGAAGGAAATTTTAGTTGCTTCTAGTTTTGGGCGATTATGAATAAAACTGCTATAAACATTGACATGCAGGTGTTTGTATGGACATAATTTTTCAAATCAAATCAGTTGGGTAAATAAATAGCATGGTTTCTAGGTTGTATGGGGAGGCTGGTTTTAAAGAAATTTAGTTTTTAAAATTGATTCTTTGGGGTTTTCTACATAGACTATCATGTCATCTGTGAAAAAAGGTATTTGTATTTCTTCCTTTCCTTGTATTTTATATCTTTTTCTCCCCTTTTTTTTGGGGTCTTATTGCACTATCTAGGGCTTCAAATATTATTTTGAATAGCAATTGTTAGAGAGAGTATTCTTGCCTTGTTCCTGATCTTAGGAAGAAATAGTTCAGTTTCTCATTATTAAATGTGATGTTCACTATTTTTTGATGTTCTTTATCAAGTTGAGGAAGTTCCCTCTTTGTTTATACTTTTCTGAGAGCTTTCATAATAAATGGGTGTTGAATTTTGTCAAATGTTTTTTATATATCAACTAATGTGATCACATAACAGAAATAAGAGAACTTATTTCTTTTTTTAAAAAATTAATTAATTATTTTATAATGACATTGGTTAACAAAATCCAATGTTTCAGCTGTATATTTTAACAGTAAGGCGTATATATATTTACACTGTGCGTTCACCTCCCATAGTTAGATTTCTTTCTGTCACCACATGTTTGACCCTCTTTACCCCGTCAACCTTCCCCGCTTCCTCCTTCCCCTTACCCTCTGGTAACCAATATTCTATTGTCTACGTCCATGAGTCTCTGTTTGTTTGTCCTTTATTTGATGCTTTTAGGTTTATATCCCACATATAAGTGATATCATGTGATTTTTAACTTTTTCTGTCTGGCTTATTTCACTTAGCATGATTATCTCGAGGTCCATCCATGTTGTTGCAAATCCAATACTTCAGTATTTCATCTCTTCTTATGTCTGAGTAATATTCCATTGTATAGAGGTACCACAGCTTCTTTAGACAATCATCTATCCTAAGACACTTTGGTTGCTTCCATGTCCTGGCCACTATGAATAATGCTGCTATGAACATCGGTGTGCAAATATCTTTTCAGATATGAGTTTTCAAGTCTCTGGGGTAAATGCCCAGTAGAAGGATTGCTGGATCATTATTTCTTCTTAATCTAATGATGTAGTGGGTTACGTTGTTTGATTTTTTAATGTTGACCCAGCTTTTCATACTTGGAATAAATTTCATGACTTGGCCATGGTGTATAAGTCTTTTTATACATTGTTGAATTTAATTTGCTGATGTTTTGTTGAGGTTTTTTTTACATCAGTGTTCATGAGAGCTGTTGATCTATAGTTTCCCTTTCTTGTAATGCCCTATTGTTTCGGTATTAGAGCAGCATTTTATAGAATGAGTTAGGAAGTATTCTTTATGCTTCTGTTTTCTGGAAGAGATCGTGGAGACTTGGCATTATTTCTTCCTTAAACATTTGGTGGAATTAACTAGTGAAACCATCTGGGCCTAGTGCTTTCTTTTTGGGAAGAGCATTAATTATTGATTCAATTCGTTTCATAGATTTAGGCTTTACCAGATTTTCCATTTCTCTTCGTATGTTTTGGTAGTTTGTATCTTTCAAGTAGTTGGTCTATTTCATCTTAATTATCAAATTCATGCCACTGAGTTGTTTATGATATTCTTTCATTATCATTTTAACATCTATGGAACTGGCAGTGATAATTCCCCTTTTGTTTTTGTTATTTGTAATTTGTATTTCTTCCTTTTCCTTCTGCCTCTCCCTCTGCCTCTGCCTTTCCAACTGTCTCTTTCTCAGCTTGAGTAGAGGTTTGTTAATTAATTTTATCGATCTTTTCAAATAACTAGATGCTTTTGGTAACTATTTATTTCTATCATTTTCCTGTTTTCAGTTTTATTGATTTCTATTTTAATTATTACTTTTTTTTTCTGCTTGTTTAAAGTGCTCTTCTTTTTTTGGTTTCCTATTGCGGAAGTTGAGATTATTGATTTTTATTCTTTATTATTTTACAATATATGAATTTAATAGTACAAATTTCCTTCTGAGCATCAGTTTTGCTACATTCTACTAATTTTGGTGAGTTGCACTTCCATTTTCATTGAGTTCAAAATATTTAAAAATTACTCTTGAGATTTCTTTGACCCCATATGCTATTATAAGTGTGTTGTTTAATCTCCAAATATTGGGGATTTTCCATCTACCTTTCTGTTATTGATTTCTACTTTAATTATGGATTGAGAATATACTTTATTTTGTATTTTAGATTTGTAAAAGGGTGCATTATAGCCCCAAATGTGGTCTATGTGAATATTCCATGTGAGTCAGAGAAGAATGTCTATTCTAATGTTGGATGCAGAGCATTCTATAAATGTCTGATCTAGTCAAATGATAGTGTTTTTCTATTTCTATTTCTATTATATATGATTTTCTATCTGTTTGACATATCAATTATTTAAAGAGAGGTGTTTGACATATCCACTATAATAGTGGACTCATTTATTTCACCTTGCAGTTCTATCAATTTTTGCCTGACATATTTTAATGCACTATTATTAGGTGCATGTGCGTTAAAAACAATTATATCTTCTGGGAGCACTTACTGCTTTATCATTATGTAATTACCTTCTTTATTCCTCATAAGTTTGCTTGGTCTGAATTCTGTTTTGTCTGAAATTAATATAGGTATTCTAGCTTTTTTTTTATTAGTACTAACATGATACACCTATTTCTCTCCTAGTATTTTAACTGTAGCATACAAAATCTTTTAACTTATAACTTTTTTTACTGTTTATAAAATGATGTTACATATATATATAACATATATATTATGGAAAGTTAGAAAGTGCAGAAAAAAATTCATAGTTCCACTATGTGTAATTATTTTTCCTTATGAGTACATGTAAATTGAATCTATATTGGGATTCAAATGTACCTAGGGATGTCCTGGTAAACAAATAGAAAGGACCTACAAGAAGTTTCTATAAATTAGAGGATAAAGAGTCTTCAAATCTTGTTTTTTTTTTCTTTTTTCTGAATAGGTAACACACATACACAGTACCACACTCATAAGGGCAGTTGTTGATTAGCTTCTCCAAAGCTTGACACTGAACTTTTTATTTCTCTCTCCTAGAAATAACAACTTTAAGACTTTATTGTATAATAGACTGTATTCTGTGTATATTCAAGAACAGAAACTTTTTTATACAACTGTATTTACTATAAACACTGTCCTGCCTTAGTCCTTAACATATAATTATGTATCTCATAGAATTTTCCATTTCACCAGCTACAGATCCTTTTTTGAAGAACTGACAATTATTTCATTGTATGTATGTAATATATTTTGTTTAACTGGTCTTCCATTGATGGACATTTACATTATTTCTATGGTTTTGCTGCTATAAATACTGCTGCAATGAATATATTGTACACATGACATCTCTCCGCTCGCTCTCGCTCTCACTCTCGATATGTATGTAGCACATTACTAAACATGAGATTCCTTGATGAATGGGTACATACTTTTAAATTTTGATAGATGAGAATGTCATTGAATTTCTTGCCATTAAGAGTCTATTATATTATATTCCCAAGAACCACATATAAAAATACACTTTTCCAAAGCCTTGCCAACGTGATATTGACCCAATTATCTATATTAGCACTCCATCTAACAGTTTTGCTATCTCAGTGTAGTTTTATTCCTCTAAAAGAATCTTTTAAGAACAATTTCATGTGTGTAACAGCTATATTTTTCTCTGAACTAGCTGTTTATATTGTTTACACATATTTCAATTCGATTGTTGGTTTTCCTTGTGATTTGTAAAAACTCTTTGTATAAATTGTATAAATCTGCTGTGATATGAGTTGGAAGCTTTTTTCCCTTGCTATATAGATTTTTTAAATTTTTGTGTAGTTGAACGCAAATCTTTTCCTGTGTGTTTCTGGGCTCAGCGTCGTACTTATGTATCTCATAAGGAATGCATTTGCCATTCTGGTGCTATCCAAGAAATTTCCCCATGGTTTCTCGTGGTACATTTACGATTTCTTTTTTTGGTTTAATTATTTTATCCATTAGATTGTTACCTTGCTGTAAGGTATGAAGTAGGGATGCAACCTTATTTTTTTTTTTCAGTTTGCTATTATGTGTTTCTAGCATCACTTTTGAAAATTGATATTTTTCTTCTTGATTTGAAATGTTATCTTTGCTATGTTACATTCCTATATGTAATTGAGTCTATTTCTTAATACGCTAATTCTAGTGATCTGTGCAAATAGTACAACATTTTTTATATGTATGAAAAATATATATCATACGCTTAATATTTGTTTGGGGTACTTCTGTCATTAGCCTTTATGTTAAGACACAAACTTTGTATACCTTCTTAGACTCCTCAGCATCTCTTTCTTTATTCTCTCTTTGGTTGTTGTCCCACCTGAACTTATTTTCCTCTATTTTTGGACATGAATAAAACACTGCAGCATGGGGTTCAGATTTTACTTCTTGAGTGGTCTTGAGGGGCTGGGTAAAGCAACCTGGAAGTGCAGGAAAGTTACCTGTCCCTGTAACCAATGTAAGATGGGAGAAAGCCAGACAGAGAAATTTCCTCTCTTTGCAAACTGCCTGGAGAAGTCCTCTACGTGGATTTTGTGGCTTGGGACAAAGTGTAGCCAGTGTGATGGAGTACCAGGGTAATGGCCATGAACATTGAATTTGTTCCAAAAAGATTATAAGGCTGCAACCTTTTTATTTTTAGGTATCATTGTAACATTCCTTGTTTTATTGGTTTTATAATGATGTTGGCAATAAGCAACAAAGTCTAAATCTGTGCATTTCTAAAAAAAAAAAGGTTTTAGGAAAAAAAGGATTAGGTAGTCTTGTGCAGATTATCTGACTCTTTAGTTCTGAATATTTCATGGCAGGAGTATCTTACTTGCAAATGTGTGCATTTCCCCGTGCCTTAGCAAAAATATTTGCTCTTCCTTAAATCCTATAGTTATCCTGAGTAAGATAGTCTCAATCGCACATTTAAAAGAAAGGTCTAGCATAATAGTTGATATTGCTCATGGGTTGGGACATGTTTATTGATCTTTTCCTATGGGCTCGTCATCATGGTAAAAACTGAGGGAGGAGAAGATGTGTACTTAAGTAGGAAGTATAAAATACTCTCTCCCTCTTAAGAGCATGGGGGAGTGTGCTATGGAAGCTGACTAAAAAGGAAGCAACTCCTATCTCATGAAATCACTTGCAACACACAGCTTCTTATTATATTTTGGCCTGTCCTCTGTTAAACATTAATGCTGAGTATTTGGGCAGACAACACAGACCTTATCAATAATTTCCTTTTACGATGAAAAAATATGCTTTTATCACCATAGCTGATTTATCACCATATCCTATAACCTAAGGCAAGTGATTTTTAAAACTGCTCCTACTATTTTTATGTTTAATCCTGTGGATTTGAACCTTGAGAGGAAAACTTATTAAAAACCCACGTAAGAGTTTCTTTTGTGAGAAAAACCAGTGGATCTCCCACAATATGCCAGAGAAGGTACATGTTACAGGATGAATCAGCTTAGCCATACATTCCGTTTTATGACAATAACAAGAAGGAAAATAAAATTTCATGTTCCAAGTCATCTAAGAAATTGTCAGATGGGTGGGGTCACTCTATGCTTGTATTTTTTATCTTCATTGGTTGTGTAAGAGAGCTTAAAAAGGCAACTTTACCACAAAAGGTTGTCCTTAGGTGTTTAGGTGATAACTATAGGTACTGGGTGTATTAGTTTTCTAGGGTTACCATAACAAAGTGGCTTACACAGCAGAAATTTATTTCTTCACAATTCTAGAGGCTGGAGTCCAAGATCAAGGTGTCAGCAAGATTGATTTCTTTTGAGGATCACTCTCCTTGGCTTGTAGATGGCTGGCTTCTCCCTGTGTCTTCACATGGTCTTTCCTCTGTGCATGTCTGTTTTAATCTCTCCTCATAAGTATACCATTCATATCATATTAGGGATCACCTCAATGACCTCATTTAACCTTAATTACCCTCTGAAAGACCCTATGTCCAAATACATTCTGATGAAATAGGGGTTAGGACTTCAACTTATAAATTTTGGGGAGACACAATTTAGCCCATCACACTGGTAGTGAAATTTGAGGCTGACTCTTTTGCTGGTTAAGTTTTATATGTTGTGGCAACAGCTGTAAGGTTAGGGATGATATGAATTAATAGGAAATACATTTTATTCCATCACATTCTGCATTGGGTAAATCCTTATCATCTTGCCTGTAAGCTACATTACAAGCTCCCTCTTCAGTGTTACTGCATTATTTTTTATCTACCTTTGGCATTACTGTGATACATATTTACCATAAGACTTCACAATGGCAAGATGGCTTACGCTGTCCTCACTAAGAACAAACTTACTCTTACTTGCAGCTGAATGCTAATATGCCTGAAATCCAGCATATGCACATTTCTTTACCCTTTTCTAAGTTTTCTTCCGGTTACTGCCAAGCCTGTTTTCCTTGGGTACCTTGAAGCTCTTCTCCTTTGATTTCTATTGCTCTTTCTCTGGTACGCATGGCTTCATCTTGCCTCTCCCCATGTGTTGAAGCTTGCATTATCTTTTTTATGGCATTGTACCTTGAATAAGTATGTTAGGTCCAATTTGACCCATGAGTATTCAATTATTATTTCCCTTCATAGCATAACTGATATCTTATTATGCCCATTTATCACCAGGGATGAAGATGAAAACAAAAGGGGTAAAGGGATCATAAAGCTCAATTCTTCTACTCATACATAACATTTTAGTTATTTTTAAAATTTGTGGATATGACTCCAAAAGGCAAAGACTGTGTCTCACCTTTGAGTTACCAGCATGCAGCCTAGTTCATGACACACAGTACACAATATTCATATTTTAGTATTAAAGAAATTCTGGCTATACTTATGCTTTACATCAGTTTGCTCCAGATTTCACTGGACAACATATTTAGCAAAAGATGGGTCGATAGTTGACAAATTGTTGGCTTCTTGGCCACGTCAAGATCCTAGATGATTTAGGCTCCTAATATTTCCTATTTTGGTCCTTTATTTTCTTATCAGAATCAGGAAACAATTGAGTATTAGAAGGCCCAGGTAAAACGTAAGTAGTATAATACAATACACTAATCTCATGGAGTTTAAATCTGTTTGGGAAGGAAAGAAAAGGAGAGATCATTGCAAGGTGGCTCCAGGCTGAGGAGTGAAGAGAAGTTGTTAGTTTGATCTAGGGGCTGTCTGAAGATCTGATTAGATTCCTACAGAGGGATTTTGAGGAAATCATAGCCCTGGGCTAGGAAGTTGGAAGATTTATGAGGTGACCTATTGTTATTATTGTGCCATAAATAACAATAGGATAACACATCAGCTGATGAAGAATGATGGTCTTTATTAAATACTGTAATATAGTTTTTATCAATTATATAATAAATATAATATAAAACTACAACATAATTTATAAATATTTTAAATAATCTCATTAAGAAAAGAAATAAATAGAGAGTTTGTGAAAATGCTTGAGACAGGACTACATTGTGATATTTGTAAGTTGGTTCATATTATTCTTGGTGTTGGCCTACAAAGTGATTTCAATTGGTACCAACTTTCTAACTGAGGGATGGGAAATTGTTCTAGAGAGTCTGATCTTTGGGGAGAAGATCAATTTTCATGTATTTTACTAAAAGCAAGAATAATTTTGAGGTTACTGGGAACATTGCATTATACAATAGAATGTATTAAATTTCTGTGTAGATTCTTTGCTTCCATTTCCTCATCTGTAGAATGAGAATAGTGAAAGTACCTACCACAGGTTGTTAGGACCAAAAGTTTTTTTACAGAGAGAGCTCTTGGTGCGGTGTCTCCTGCAGAGCAAGCAAGTGTTATGGATAAACACTATTAGTTTCAAAACTAAGGCCACATTATCACATCTTCTTTGATGCCTGTCAAGTTCTAACAATTGAACAAGTGACAGCAAATTTAAACTGGATATCCATTGCTGGAAAAGTAATTGGAAACTTATAAATTGCAAAAATATTCTTCTAAAGAAATAGTACTGCTTATCAAGAAGACGAGGAAGGAAATAAAGGGAATAACTTAAGTGAGAGCAGGCAGCTCAGATGAAACATCTACTTATAGGAAGTGACAAAATGTGAGATCCCTCTCAGGTTATTAATAATTTAAACATCATTACAATTTTGACATTTTGGAAAGTAGATCCACTTTCTCTTTTTAGCTTTGCCAATAACTCTTTCAGTAAAACTAATGATAGATAGCCTTTACCATGAGCTAGGCATTGTGTTAGGTGCTTCTATACATTCTGTTCTATAAACTCACTACACAGAATTTGTCCTGTTCTATAGGTAAATAAACTGTGAGGTTTACCTTGTTGCTGTTGCAGAGGAAAAGGCAAAGTGGAATATAACCACCATAGGTCTTGGTTTCCTCATCTATAAAATAATGAGATCATATTCCAATTGCCCTTCCAGCACCTACATTGCTAGAATTTTTGCCATTTTCCCTCATGACTACTACCAAGTTGCCTCTTCTGCCACCTAGTGGACACTATAGTACTTACCATATAACATTTCTAGATGCGGGTTGTGAGTTTTGAATTAAAGATAATCATGCTAAGCGAAATAAGCCAGACAAAAAAA
The DNA here is from genome assembly GCF_902729225.1 of Pteropus medius. Taxonomy (NCBI): domain Eukaryota; kingdom Metazoa; phylum Chordata; class Mammalia; order Chiroptera; family Pteropodidae; genus Pteropus; species Pteropus medius. The sequence goes on from NW_024343578.1 coordinate 4,206,629, forward strand.
GTCGAAGATCACATCATATCACTTATATGTGGAATATAAACCTAAAAGCAACAAATGAACAGGGCAAGCAAACAGAGACTCATGGACATGGACAATGGACTAGTGTTTACTAGGGGTAACGGGGAAGGGGAAGGGGGGAAGGTTGACGGGGTAAAAGGGGTCAAATATGTGGTGACAGAAAGAAATCTAACTATGGGAGGTGAACACACAGTGTAAACATATATATGCCTTACAGTTAAAGTGTACAGCTGAAACTTATTGGGTTTCGTTAACCAATGTCAACATAAAAAAAAAAATTAATTAAAAAAGGAAAAAGACCGAAAAAAAAAGAACAATTGTGGTGGCCAATCCTTTTTATGAACATAAGAGAAAACTGAAGGCTACAAAAGGGAAGTTATTTTCCAAGATAATAAAAAAATTGATATAAACCACAGCTTTTACTATGATTACATTTAGTATTTCATTTATGATAATATCTCTGTGACACACAGGGTAATTGCCATGAGATGTCAGAATATTTGTAGCGTGCACAGAATTTGTCCTATTTGCCATGAGAGTTTTTGATTTGTACCAGAATTGCCGGTGTAGATTGAGATAAAATAATTTCTCAAAAGTAAATTATAAAAAAACTGTATGGCAACATACAACTTTTGACACAATAAAGCCTTTTGAGAAATTACTTTTTATTGAATACTGTAAATGATTTTTATGAATCTCGGTGCTCGATAATAAGCATTTTATACTTAAAAGGAAATGGTGGCAATTTCTTGTACTTCTTTTACTCAAAAAGCTACATAAAAAGTTGTCTTCAGATTGCTGCTCCAGCTAGAAATGCTGAGAATTGTTTCTTCAATGAAACTTACCCCTTTTTCCTAGCATGGGAAATCTAAATATCCCATTAAAAAAAGGGGGGGGCAAGGAGAAAGAAATGAGAGTGTCAGGCTGGGAGCAGTTGTAGAATATTTTAATGCTCTTTGGATCATAACTCCCATCAGGAGAGATTTTTTTGAGTTATAGCAGATGGAAGGAAGCGTTCTATGGATAGAAGATGCCTAATTTAGACTCAGATTTGCTGTGTGGCCTCAGGCAAGTTATTTAACCTCTTTAAACTTTGGTTTCCTCAGGTATGTTTGAAACAGTACTTATTCTGCCTTATTTTATGGGTTTGTGGTGAGGCTTATATCTAATGATTCATGTGATCATGCTATAAAATAGCAGGGCATGAGTCTCAGAAATGTCATAGCTAGACTGAAAAGCAGCGATTTGGACTGCTTGTATTTTACAAAAGAACACTAGAAGAGAATATATATTATCCTATCATTGATTCACTTAGGAAGCTTATGCTCGTTAACATTCCAAATAAAACTGTGAATCAAGTAGAGAGTGGTGAGATGTAAGGAGAACTGGGAAAGGTATTAGAGAGAGGTTGGATTTGAAATCTAAAGGCTTTATAAGGCTTTACAAGATTTGTATCTCCTATCTTGGGCCCAACCTGAAATTCAGATTTAGTGGGTGAACTGTCGGACAGCCCTTGAGAAGTCATTTTGCATTTGGTTTTCGGTTCTGGTTGAAACTGCAATGGAGGAACATATCTATGGAAAAACATAATGAGGACAGTATGCTAAGTGTAATAAGCCAGTAACAAAAAGACAAATACTGTATTATTCCACTTTTATGAGATACTTAGAGTTGTCAAAATCATAGAGACAGAGAGTAGGATAATGGTTGCCAGGATCTGGGGTTGTGGGGACAGGGAGTTAGTGTTTAATGGGTACAGAGTTTCAGTTTTTCAAGATGCAAAGAGCTGTGGAGGTGATAATTGCGCAGCGCTGTGAATGTGTTTGATGCTACTGAACTGCACAGTTAAAAATGGTTAAGGTGGTAAATTTTATGTTATTGGTACTTTACCATAATAAAAAAAAAAACATGTATGAACAAATAAAATGTGATTTAAAAATATTTAAAAAGCTAAGGAGAGGTTTGTTGAAGGACTGGATTGGAGGCAGGGCTTTGAAATGATAGCATAGCGTCTATCTGTTCCAGCTAGGCCCAGCAGAGAGAGTTTTAGGGAGAATGAAAAGGAGCTGTTGTTACCGTGAGGGACTTAGAATTGGATGACAAATAGCTGCTTGGGTGACATGATGTGAATTAGAGTAAGGCGAAGCAAGGTGGAGAATACCATCTAGTACCTTGAGGATTATGGCTTATGGAGCCTTGGCTGGATATGTCACTGTTGGTGTGGGGTCAGCAGTAGCAGTGATGATATTCTTTCTTGAGTCTTCATGGGAAGAGGACAGGGGTGGATCAGGGAAAGGGACATGGAGGATACCTTAGTGACAGTAGCTGACAGTCTGGACTGTGAACACTTGTGAGATAGCTTATGAGGGCTCCTCTAGTCCCCTATGGTAAATCATTCCAGGTGACTAGAGATCCTGTATGAGCAGATGAGGGCAAGAGCCAGTGAAATATGGTTTATTATTGGTAAATTAACTCTATCTACACCCTTATGCTGGTGAAGACTGGGGAAACTTGAGTTAATCATAAATAAACAGAGGGTCCTATTCCTGAATAGACTGAGCAGAGAACAGAATATTTACTCAAATCTGACATCTGTTAATGAATAACACATGGGTCTAATCATATGAATGGGGATTTGATTTATAATGATGGCATCGAGGACCTTTTCCTTTAAGCTAAAACATGAGGAGATGGCACTTGAATGGAAATCTTTGCTGAGTGATTTATTGCAAGCCTACTACTTTATGAATGGCGAAGGAGAACTGTCCTCTTTACAATCTATATATAAATCATCTGGAATTATGATGGATTAAGTATTATTTCTCCTAGTGATGGTAATAAGTGTTATGAGCAGCGTTTAGTAATTAGAGAGACAGAAGAGATAAATATCAATTACTATTAGAGGATGTGTGTTTTTTTTCAAACCAGCTTTTCTACTTTTTCCCATGATGAGGTTAATTATTTATGGCAAAGGCATATTAATAATTTTGCTTTATCTCTTTATCCGAGCAGTAAATGAATTGTAACACAGGGAGACTCAGACAATCGATACAATAAAAATGTATTCAAAGTATTTAAAAGTTTTGTATTTCTCTCAAAACCCACTTTGTCTCAGACACAAACAATGCTTCAATTAATAATGTGTATTTAAATTTTTCACTTGGGGACCTTTTTCTTTTAACATTTTTCCTTTCCGATTGGCAAGCCATGTGGAAATGGCAGCAGGCTTGAGAAATGCTGCAGGGGCTAGGCTGCTGAATGTATGATGCTGAAAAAGAAAGACGTGTAAATGCATTTCTCGCTATTATTTGAAATTTATATATCAATTTATTTGCATATAGTAAAATTCACTCTTTTTGGTGTATGGTTTTTTTGAGTTTTGATAAATGCATAGAGTCCTATACACCCACAACCACAATCAGGAGATAGAACGGTTCCATTGCCCCCCCAAAACCCCTGGTATTACTCTTGTAGTCAACACTTCTCCCCACCTGGCTCCCATCCCAGCCTCTGGCAACCACTGACCTGTTCTCCACCCTAGAGTTTTGCCTGTTCCCTCAGAAGGCTCAGTCCAGTTGGCACTTTGTTGCCAGGCCTTTAATGTGACAATTTTGAGCTCCTGCTGAGCCCCTAGCCACAGGTCTGCCTCTCAGAGGAGTTGGGGGGCTTTTCTCTGACCCCTTCCCCCAGCTGCAATAGCTGTTTCCCGATGTCCTTAAAGGTGACAACCAGGCTGACTTTTCCATTAGTCTCAATATGCACAGTTTCTACACACAGTCCATCATTCTTTTGGACTGTGTGTAGAAACTGTGCATATTGGGCTTCCTATAGTGCTTTAACTTTAATTTACTTGAAGTCATAAGAGAAAATGAATGTAATAATAATGGATATAGAATAATGTATCCAGCCTGGATTATATTCATCTTTATAATTTTTACTGTGTATTTTTTATGGAGAAAGAGGCCTGTGAAGGCAAAAGTGCCTGCCATCTGTGGGAGTCCTGCTGTGGCCCTGGAAACAGGGTTTGTTGTCTTTCCCAGCACGTATGGCTCTGGCTGCCTGGAGGAGAACATTCTGGGCAGGGCTTTGAGCCTCCTGCTTTTCTCTTGGGGCTGCTGTTCCCTTCCCCAGGTCTGCTCCTGGTCTTAGGGAAGGTGGTGGTGATGTACTAAGCTAGTTGAGGTGAGTATGAAGATTCGTTGGGGGTAAAAAGTAATGGACACTGTCCACCCACTTCTCTAATATTCTAGCACCACTGACCACTATGTCCCAAGAGATTGAAGAGTGCGACAACATCCTTTGGAATTTTTCCATCTTGGGAAGTTTTCTGTAAAGCCTCTTCATTCATGACCACAAAATAAGGAAGCAAAACAGCAAAAATTGCAGGACCATAAGAATTTGCATGATGTTCTCTTTAGCAACTCAAAAGTATTCTACACCACCATTCTGTCTCTGGCACTGGATTATTCTCTGTAACAACCACCTTCTTTATCATCTGGAGAAAGCAGAGAGACAACTTCAGAACGCTCCCAAAATTCTACACCCTCATTTTCCTGTGTTTGTTTGGAGTGTCCCTGGGGTGAGTGAGAGGCAGGAGACAGGTTAAGGTCAAAAGGCTGTTAACTGGCTTCACAAATCACTCTGAATGAGAAACAGCATTTACCTTTTGAGGCCACTGTGGAGCACTGTTTGGTAATGTGATCAGGCTACTGGCATAAACGCCTTGTCGCTTCCCCATAGGAAGAAATGGAACAGAGTCTTATTTTTCTGTGAAGATCAGTTAGCCGCCGCTCCTATGTTAGAGAACAAAATAATGTGTGTTTCTCCTTTTATTTAATTTCCAAGAAGAGTCTGCAAGAACTGTCAGGGTGTAAAAGATATCCCAGCCCAACATTAGATGTCTTTAGCTTATTCCTACAAAATAGGTCATTTTATAGCCCTATTCATCTGCCTATCCATTCATTCAGCTATTGATTCATTTTAAAATAAATATTTATTGACTGCCTTCTATGTGCTGAAATGAAAATAAAATCTTGAATAAATGCCTAGCACAGAACCTGGCACATAGCAGGTACTTTAAAGCTATTTGTTGAGGAAATGAATGAATGAATGAATGAAGGAAGGCATGATTCCTGGTTTTTTTTTTATGACATATACAATCTTTTGGTAGTGAGGCGGGTACATTGAACAATATGCTATGATAGTGGTGAACAGAGGATATGTTGGAAATAAGAGGTAGGAGCCTCTAAATGTGATTTGGTACTCAGGGCAGTTTCTAAAATAGGTGATATTCATGTTGAATTATGAAGAAGTAGCAGTTTGGTGAAGAGGGGATAGTGTATGATGATAGGTATCGTAGACTTTGTATTTCAGCATATCTGGGCTTTGAGTTCTAGTTTTGCCGCATGCTTACGTCAATGCCCCAAAGCCCACCAGAATAACCTACTGATCAAGCAAAGCCAGATTTCTCAGACCTACTGCAGTAAAGAGAACATTACCTTACAGGAAGCTTCATAGCATCTCAGGAGGGAGAAATCAGAAGACGAAAGTTAAAGTATTTTAGCATCAGGGCTGGCTGATTTTGAAGCTGGTCTTGTAATGGGGAGGGCTGGTTGGGAAAGGTCAGAGTCTGTAACTTAATAGTGAGAGTCTTGAAGAAAGTCTAGCCAAGCAAGCTAATAGTCTTAGAAAACATACTATTTTAGTTAATTCACTACCTTATTTTCTAGAAGGGAGCATGTAGCTCAGTTATTTTTGCTTGCTCTTAGAATTGTTTGACACAGGGACGGAAAGGTATGTTGATTTTAGTACTTACTAGCTATATGACTTTTGACAAGTTTTTTTCCAACTTGCTTTAATTGAAGATAATAGGATGAATGAAGCTAATAAATTATTTTATAAGATAAAATGTGTGAAACGTGTAGCACACAGGGCATGACCCACAGGAAGCATTCGCTATAGGAGAGCAGAACTAGCAGCAGCAGCAACAGCAGCATCACATTATCTTCATCTTCATCAAGCTCTATTGGTGATAATGCTAATCATATAGTCTGGGTGTCTAAAAACCTGTGCTTGCTAGTCCCAGTTCTATCACTAACTTGCGGCATGATCTTGGGCAGGTAACTCACCCTCTCTGGAACTCAGTTTCCTCCTCTGTAAAATACATTTCTTTTCCTCATTTTATAAAGGACCTGCAATTTCTTCCAGGTCTATGAGTAAACTTGGCCTAGAGCAACTTACCCAGTGAATTAGTGCAGACAGTAGTTTCTCCTGGGACCTGGAAATTTAATTCACGATTGCGGAAGCACTTGGTTCTTAGCTGCCTTGATCTATTCTGTACTGCTAAAGGGAATGAGAATACTGGGCTGTTAAGCTGATGATAATAGACATTCTGTATCTTTTGGGTCCCAGATCCTCTGTAATCCACCGGAATAGGATGTTTTCAAAAATAGAAAGAGAAATTGTAGTGGAACGCACGCACATTCTGGTAAAAGGCAGCAGAGTAGTACTCAGCTGAAGTAGCTGGTGTGGAGTAGCTGGTAGCATGATCAAGAGCGAAGATCACTAATTTGGAATCTGAAGACTGAACATCAGTCTTTCTCTGCCTTTCTTGGGCATGTCACATTGTCTCACTGAATTTTGGCTTTCTCATCTAACAAATGGAGGGAATAATCCTGAGACTATTATGCTGCTCAAATGAAACAGTGAATTCTAATGTTCTTTTTAAGCTAAGATACTATACCAACATTAGTGTATATTACTGTTCACCATTATACAAATATTTACTGAGTGCTTGGGACTATTCTAAGACCTGGGAACTCAGCAGTGAAGGAGACAAAATTTCTTATCCCCAGGGAGTTGATACTCTGGTGGGGCGAGTCATATGAGGCTTTGTTTTAAAATGTTAGTTTGCAGCAAGCAGAATGAGAGCTGATATGTATTGAGCACCTACCATATGCCAGGTCCAGAAGATGTTTTCTCATATAATCCTTACAAAACCCTGTGTGGAATGTATTCTGGTTTCCAGTTCATAAATGAGGAATTCGAGATGCAGAAAAGTAAAGTCTATGGTAGTAATTCCTTCTCAGGTTTCTATCACAATAAAGATTTCTTTTTTAAAAACACATATTACCATGTACAGATGGTCCCTGATTTATGAAGATTTGACTAATGATTTT